>NC_054534.1:17493192-18093192 GCF_017654505.1 Polyodon spathula
CTGACTTCCTGTGAAAATGCTCTGTGTTTTGAATGGACTTCTGGCCCATTTTCAGATATCTCAAAATAGACATTCAGTTCAATTCACAATATCTGAAATGGGACAGGAAGTCAATTTGAGATATCTCAAAATTAATTTGTGATATTTCAATTATAGCTCCATTTCGAGATATCTGTAATTGGAGCTTTAAATTAGATTTTAAAAATGCATTTCAAGATATCTCGAATTCAATTTGAAATACCTGAAACTGAATTTGAGAGCTCTCGAATTGACTTCCTGTCTAGTTTGAGATATCTTGAAATGGGCCAGAAGTCCATTTAAAACATGAAGCATTTACACAGGAAGTCAGTTTGAGATCTCTCAAACTAGACAGGAAGATATCTGAGAATGAGTTTGAGATATCTTGAAATTAAGTTAGTTTGAGATGTCTGCAATTCTATTTAAAATATATGGAAATGCATTTCGAGATATCTCTAAATGATAGTTTGGCTTGCCATAGGTTTTGGAGGTCATTTTTCAGTTAAAAAATAACAATAAAATACATCTAAATTGAAACTGTTACAGGGATAGAATCAGAGTTCCGTAAAGTACAGTAGGCTATCTCGGATGACATGTTTAGTATTACTATAATTCACAATATAATCTATTCTACTCCTATCTTGAGGATTGTTGGAAACAGAGAATTGACTTGGTATTCTATTACCTTTACATGTGAAGTCAAATGCTTCCCACAATCCTTGTATATGCCTTTGTCTACCTGTATGACAGAGGCCTATATAATTCTTTGTGGGCTGCAGAGAACTAAAGCTCTAAGAAGAGTGAGTCCCTGTAATTGCCGTATATTTCCAGCATTTAACAATCACTGGCCAATTATGCAGTAATGCTAAAACTCCCTGATCTGAAGCCACTTTCACACTGGCATGCTCTGCATTGAACCGTCGGCCCAAATGTTATTTAGAGCAAATGTTCCTACAGCTCTGCTGAAATCTGGCTCATGCTATGTCTCAGTCTACATAAATATGGCTAAACAGAATAAACAGAGTCAGCTTACGAATGGCGGTCATGCATTTTGTCTCGCTCAACCTGGGTCAAAGGTCATAGGAGTGCCAGTGTGAAAGGGGCTTTAGAGGGCTAATTGTTGGCAGATTTATGCCCTGCAAAAATCAGAGCCAGATCTACTAATAGTTGATCCAGCTCAATACTACATCTTTGTTCCAATAAAAATATCTGTTAAATAAGTTTGAGGTTGGCAACGGTGATGGTCAAGTAAGGGAATGGATGTTGTTCTCTGTTTAGAGTATTCCTCTTTTATCCCAGAGAAGCTGGCAGTAATATTTTTCAGGTAACCAAAATGTACATTGCCTGAAAAAAGGCGAACACAAGCATACTATACAGCAAACTATTGAGATAATTTACTTGCACAACCGTGTAGTTAAATAAAGCACACTTTCTTGTTCAAATTGTTTAGTCCCAGAGGGTGCATTAACCATGGGTCCATATGAAGGATTTGAACAACTGTACTGTACTGAATGTGCTTTATGTTTTAATAGTGATCTAATCACTATAGCCTTCTGCTGATTGGTCCTCACTCAATAAGAGCTTCACTCATTAAATTCTTTAAGGCAACAGATTGTTGACTTCACCCGAAGAGGTAGGCTAATGGAATTTTTAATTAAATTTCCTTTGGCTTAAACTAATATAAAAGTATCCTAATGAAGTTTAAATCGGATTCACATTTGCAGTAATAAATAAAGCAATCTTGAAAGGTATCCAACACATTTTTTTCAAAACGGTTGTCTGAGCACCAGAGTTGAGCAACCGATTTTAAAACAAGTCTAACAATAGAATTCATGACATGGCTGTTTATGATCGAAATGTTGGCATTTGCCATTCTACAGTTTGCTGTAGTGCTTTTTGTTGAATTGAATAAAGCACCAATGAAGGGCTCCCAAATCATAGCAAGATGCTTCCTGTTGGCAAGTTTTGTTCACCACTTGTAATTAAAATGTAAAGTTCCATTGAACACATGGGGAGTGGTGAAAACAATGCTGAAGCTAATAAAGGGCCCATTCATTTTACTAGGTGTTCACCTGCTTTCTGTTGGGCTGGATGGCGAACCGATTTTTACACTTTGACTCCTCGTAAACAGAACTCCTTCAGTTTTATCAGCTGAAGGCTTTTGACAATGTGGTGGTGTGCCTACATGTGAAAGTAATTGATAGAGTTTGGAAAATGCAATCCACATTTCTGTTTTAACATATGTAATCTAAACATGCTGACATGGTGTTTTTGAAACAAATTCAGAATTACTCTAATTGGTCCATTCTATCTTCAGTGTTGCGATTTATTAGTCTATAACCATTGAAGTGCTGCCATAAGCACAGTATTGTGTTGTATAGAAACCAGATATTATCCATTTCTATTTTAAATGTGAACAATAAACTGCTGATTCCCAGCATTCTAAAACCATTGGTTGAATCTGAGAAATGGGTTTCATTAGTCTTTCCTATTTCCAGTTGAGCTTCAGTGCCTTGGTTGCCCAACGGAAATAATAAAAAGCGAGTTGCTAAACAGAAATAGAGTTTTGTTGACCTTTGTCTTTTGATTAAAAGGAAGGGTAACTCAACGGCAAATTCGGAAATGAATGGACGTATTTTTTGATGTCTGTGTGTAAAGTGGTGTAACAAACATTGTTTAAAAAAAAAAGAAAAAAAGATAATCATTATGCAAGAAGAGCTTACCACAGAAGCTAGGCATCTGACTTCAGCAATGCTTACAATGTATGGCTTTGGGTATTAAGCACGTCTATAAAGAGGTATATTAAAAATGCAGCGAACACGGGGTGGGGCTTGGCTGGAGATGTAGTACTGATGTCGTTTTGCATTGCAACGCCCTATAAACCTCTTTTACTTGGGGGTGGGGGGAGGGGATACATTTTAAACTGCGCGTGTGAAAATAAATTGGACCTGACGTGTCTGACAGGTACTGAATAAATGCTCTGCAAAGGGTAAACTGTAACATACATTGTTTTCTCCTATTATAAAGTGTAGTATAAAGATCTGTTTAATTTTACATTCATTACTTTGAATGGGAAGTGGACCTAGTACTTGCAAATTAAAGAGCTGGTGCATATTGACAGCAAACATAAGAACATAAAGTTTGGTTGTTAGTAGCTTATTGATCCCAGAATCTCATCAAGCAGCTTCCTGAAGGATCCCAGGGTGCCAGTTGCAACAACATTACTGGGGAGTTGGTTCCAGATTCCCATAATTCTCTGTGTACACAGAACTTATGTTTCTGTTTTTACATAAAAAAAGCACAAAACAAAAAAAAAAATCAGGACACTGTAAATCATTCTCTGGATAAAGATCCATATGCAAGTGGTATGTCCCACATTTTGACATTAAATGATGCAGGTGGTGTTACTGACATTTCTTTTTAGTTACTTTTTGTTCCCCCCACAGGCTTCAGAGAAAAAAGGTGACTTGTTCTACTGTGACATATCATACCCTAAATAACATTATTCTAAAATGGTATTCCTAACAGGCAAAAGGTTGCTATCCACTGTTTGTTGTACATATTGATAAACTGCAGATGAGTGTCAAGGGATTTAGGGGGGGGGGGGGGAAGCACAGAATATTTACAACCAAATTGTAGTTGCTTGCAGTTTAGTCTTATAAACTCTTCTAATTATATTTAACACCAGATTTACAACATGTGTTCTTTTAACCTCTGCTTGAGATTTACATTTATCATTCCTCTTCAGAGCTGACGTATTGTAATTCAAACCGTAAAGCCGCAGGTTCATTATTAGTAAGTTGTAAACGTTCTGATGAGTGATGATGATGGAGTGGGCTGCAGGTGCTGATTGACATCCATGCCAGACATTATTTTTGGATGGAAAGGCAATAAATATTATAAATTGACAGGTAAAGGTCGAGGCAGGTCTGCAGCCAACAAGACTCGCTAGATGTTAATTACAATTCTGTTTGGGTGAATAATAGTAAAGTTTTCAGGAAAGTAAGGTCCCTCTTTTAACAAAGATTTTAAGAGCATACCTGTATACAAGGAGAATGCTTTTAATGTAAAGATCACTTGACATAATTAAGATCTCTATGATTATGCATTAAAAAGGCTTAAATTCTTGTAGAAGCCCCTTTTTCAGGATGACATTTTGGATTCAGTTGTTTCAGCACTCACAATACTGCTCACCAGTGAATAAGTACATCAGCAAGTTAAAAAGGGATGTTTAAGTGCACTACATGTACCTTCACCATGGGTTTTTTCACCTAAGTGTTCATGCTTGATTTTTAACTTCGAAGACAAACACAAATGTTGTGCTCAATTTCATGGCAACTTCGGAATATGGCTCATCCTGCTTTGTTTTTTTTTTTTTTTTTTTTTGCAATATTGTGCGTCTTTGTAGCCCCAAAAACAATTGTTAGTTTAAAAAAAATAATAAAAAATCAATATCGCCTCTTCTTCAATGCTCCACTTATCCTTGGCCACCGACATCTTGAAATGATGACAAAAATGACATCACACTTCCACAAATTGCTGTCAGTATTGCTCCCGAGTCAGAGCCTGTCTGACTCTCTGCAGTATTGTAACCAGTCTTGCTAACTATATTACACTTGGCAATTCAGTAGCAATCATTGCCAAGTGCAAACTGTCTCTTCGTCTTAGTGCTGATATAATTAGGATTCAGTGCATTCCTCAAAACTGATTGGCTACAGTAATTAAGCAGCCTAATGATTTTAAATTGTGAATTTATTTATTTGCTGAAAACACATTCATTGTTAATTGTACAAAAAAAGTACTACTTGTTATTAATTTGGTTAATTTTAAACTTGCATTAATTTCTTAAGAAAAACATCTCCGCTTTATTATTTATTTATTTTTCCGGCTTCCTCAGCCTCCTTTAGTGCTAGAAATGATATTTGGGAAATAATTGGTACAGACTTCAAAATAATATTATTGCACTGTTGGAGTATTCGCTTAATACAAGCATTCAGAAAACAGCACACTTTACAACTGCTCTTTTTCCAGGTAGCTCAACATTTTTAGTGAGGTAATGCAACGGACACCTGTGGCTGATTCTGATAGTATTTTCAGATTATGCAACTCCAAGGTGCTTAGGAAGACAAATGGCTTCAAATGCTTGGAAAATTCTGTGTGTTTGTGAATGTTCATCATGCTGTAGTCCATTCACCCCAATAGACCTTGTTATTCTGTCGGCAAGTTAAAAGTATTAGTCCAGAGAATCTGAAACCATCTCCAGGGGCCATACAGTAACTCCTTTAAGCATCAGTTAATACATTAAGCTGAATCAAGGTTTGAAGGATACATTAATTGAACAGTTTCCTTGTAAAATAGAATAAAAAACTTCTACGATCTTGGCAAGTCTCCATAATAAGCGTCGCCTCAGCATTAGTCTAGTGGTATTAGAATTAGTTTGCTTTACTGTCAAAGTATTAGGGAATTCATGTATTTAAAAAGCTTTGCAGCTTTATTGTACAAAACGTGGCAAATAAAGTAGAAAGCTATTGTAGAAGATTTGTTATTCTATTGCAGTAAAAAAAAAAAAAAAAAAAAAAAGGTGAATATACCTTTGTGGCAGCCGGTATAAAGTGAGTGTGTGTGTGTGTGTGGGGGTTCAATTCCTCCCTGCCAGAAAGCACGTGGGAATGTGGCTGGGCCATAATTGAATGATTAATGGTTAATAAGGCTCCAGCCACAGGTATATAAAAGGAGTAATCACCGGTGTTGGTGAAGGTGCTTGTTGCTGTGCTGTATGTTCAAGAGTTTTTTTTTTTTGTGTGTACATTTTGTTTTGGCCCTTGTGCCTTTTTTATTTGTTAATGTGTTGGGCTATGTATATTATTAAACGTGCGCAATAGCGCTTAACCTGCAGCTTCTTGCTTCTGAGTCTCTCTTCCTGCCGGTAACAGCTTGGCCAGTGACGATACCCTGTCACACTTGGTGTTAGAAGCGGGAGAGAACCCCTACAGACTCTGAGAGGAACTGCAGGTTTTTTGTTTTTGGGGGGAAAAAAAAAATATATATAAATTCGTTATGGAAAACGATCAGGATTGCCGCCTGAGACAGGAGGAGCTCCACTCTGCAGTGCCAGTGCAGAGTTTAGGAACTGCTTCTAGGAGTGCCCATACGAAGACCCCTTCTGCTATGGGAATGAGGTGGAGTCTGCTGAAGAATGGCTCTGTCTGAGGGGTTGGGTTGTTTGTTAATATGTTGTGTTATGTGTATTATTAAACCTGCTCAATAGCACTTAACCTACAGTTTCTTGCTTCTGAGTCTGTCTTCCTGCCGATAACAGCTTTGCCAGTGATGCTACCCTCTCGCAACCTTACTTTTCTTCATTGCAATGGCATGTCAGTGTATCCAACAAATATATACCGGTATTTCCTGGGTTCCTGTCAAAATGACTTGAAAGAATGTATCCCTAACTTGTATTGCCGTCCATGTAACCTGTTATCCAATTTATTTAATTATCTTTTTTTAAATTTTATTTTACAAAGAATGTGTTTTACACCTCATTTATTACCATTGGAGTCTCTTGATGCATGCCATTCTTGGACTATAATGGACCCCTTTCCCTTCCATAAAGTGGAAACAGACTTCTAATCTGCGTTATATGCCCTGTGTGTGTACAGAATATATTTTTATACAGTACGGATCACACTTTACTATATTCCTTCTATATTGTACACTGCATTTAATCTCTTTATAAACCATTTTATCTAAACTGTCTTTTTAATGTAGCTATTGGAATAACTGTTAGGAAATCAATGATATAAAAATGCTGCCTAAACAAACAAAAAAAAGCGTTTAGAAGGAAAGCAATCTTTGATCATGAAAGCCTAAAATAAATGAAAAAGAATCCAACAGATATTTAGAATTATGTTTAAATGGAGAATAGAATTGCCTTTTGTTTATCATTCCTGATAGTGGTGACAAGTGTTTTAGAATAGCTTTTCCATGAATTGCTCGTTCGAAATAAAATACAGCAGTGCTCCAGTCCATTGTAGATATTTTACATTCCTTGAGTGCAGTGACGTTGTATAGTCTTGCTAATGCATGTTTTCTTACAGTGCAGAGTTTCTTCTGTTTTATACTCCTTGTCATTGAGAGCTCACAGACTGTATTGGAGCTGTGTCTTTAACCTGAGGTACATATAAACTAGACTACCCTGGCCATTTTAAAAATTAATTATAGTATTATTTTCAGAAAATGTTAGCAATGGAATAACTAATTTGCATTCAAACCCAAAATGAGGTAAGTCCAATGATAGCCACTGTGAGCTGATGGTGCGAACAGTAGGTAGGTTTTTGAAAATGTTGAACCACAGGGCAATCCGTTTAATCTAGAACTACATTTTGAAAATAAAAATAAGTGTCTTACAAAACGTTATGTAGTAAATGGTAAAAAAAAGTTAAACCTTAATCACTTTTATCACTGGGTCATGTAGTTACGGTAGTCCTTAGTTGGGGCTCACAAATTTAAAAGACCTGGTCAAGAGTGTGCATTGTGTTATTGTCCCCACTGTCTTTCAGATTTGTGTTATTGTCCCCATTGTCTTTCATATGGCTAGACTGGTGTAGTTGAAATTTTCTTGCCATCTCAGATCATAGGTCAGGATTTCTAAATTTTGTAATTTGCTTATGGGATCAGCTTTATCATGCAAATGAGATGGAGAGCTCCAGGGGGTTCATGGCTGTCCTATTTATTAACAAGGTCTTTTGAGCTAACCATGTTTTTATTTTGTGTAAATGTTGACATTGCTGGTCCAGAATACTGAAGTATTTTAAATCTGATTCTGTTTAACTTGATCTGCTTGGACATCTTACTGGATTACAACTTCCCAACACCAACAAGATCAAAAGGAGATCATATGTGTAGTGGCTGCTTTGTGTAAATTACACACTGTTCCAACCTCTGCTTATATCAGAATATGTAAGAAGAGACATTTGTAGAGAGAGAGAGATGCAGGGACACAAGCAGTGACAGTAGTACCGTTCTTAAGAACCGCACATTCCAAATCTCAGCAAGTTTATTTGAAAGACTACCGTATTAGTGATACAAGTTTATAATCATGTAGTCCACATTATAAACAAAGTAGTAGTCTGTGCAGAAAAAATGAACGTGAACATCCCATGGCATCAGATTCGGACTGCCTCTATCTAGTGCACGCAAGAACTTGCAGAATGCATAAAACTGTGTTGAGCATTTTAAGAAAATTATGCCATATATAATATATATGTCTGACTGTAAATGCTAAGTTTTCAAACGGCATGCATTTGATCGTATGAGATTATTAATTTTCATAACATAAGAGGCGCTGTGGCTGAGCCCCGGCAAGCCCAGGCACAAATTAAGCACTGTATCTTTAACTCAAGCAAATAACTAATATATATATATATGCAAATAGAAAAACCAATCCTGTTGTTTTAATGTGTTTGTTTCTAAAGCATTAAAAGCTCTTCCCCTTTAACCAGTTGAGATGCACTATAGTTTACACTGGGATTGGCTTCAGAACAACCTTTGACACCACTCTTGCTGGCACCCAAATAATATTTTGACTTCGTAAGATAGTGGTTGAGCAACATGTAGTTTGACTGCATCGAATTGCTTCCTTCAGGCAATAACGGAAGGGTCATGTCTCATTATTAGAGGGTGCAGCAAGTAGATAGGGCAGGGAGACCTGTTTCATTAGAGATTGTAAAACCCTCTGCTGAATATCAGGTGTATCAATATGGCAAAGCTTTGGCGGTCCATGCAGCTGTGCATGCAGATTTGATGAGCTGTAATGCTCCTAGCATGCTGAGTACATAATTAGGCCAGCCAGGACCAAATACACTTGCTAATCTCCCACACAAAAGGTCTGTTTCAGATGGGACCTACAATACTGGAATTAATTGTGGATGAAAAAGCAACATAGACTTGCTGTTCACATACAGTACATAACACAGGCTTAAGCTGTTCTAGACCAGCACAAAAGAAAACACACAGAAAAGCATGCAGAAAAATATTTGTTATTTTAATACTGGTAGGAGTTCAGATAACCCACACATGACTAGACATCAAAGGAGTATGTATTGTTATATGCATTGCCAGTAGTGTTGAGTGCCTCAGTGTATTTTTTTAATGTATGTATTCAACAGTAATTGCTTGCAGAAATGTATGCGTAGCGAACGACGAAGACCCATAAAACACACTGTGTATATCGTGCAATATAAGTAAGTACTTAATTAAACATTAATTAGCTGCATGTCTGTCCAGCTGTGAATCAGAATACACGAGTAGTGCCACCAATGTGAAAGCCAGTTTCTAAAGGCCATGCAGGGAAAAGAGTATTATTTCATTGATCGAGACTCCAGACATAAATAAAGTACTTGATGTCATTTGCTGTAATATACACTTGATGATTGTACAAAATAAGTATGTATCATGTGATGGTTGGTTTTCATGGCATACTTGTCTGTAGTCATAGTCAATAGCATTGATTCAGTGCTTTAAACATTGATGTCTCACACACATCCAAATTCTAACCATCATCTGTCTATGCCAACCCTGTACAACTCTCAACAGGCATGATATCCAGAGATGATAGGGTGGCACATTCTTGTACAAATACTATCAGACTCCTGTTTCTTACTTATCATGTTAAAACAGATTCAGAATTAGGCATTCCTGTCCACACAGCAGCCCCTGTACTATTTTAACAGACGCTATGGTTCCTCAATTCTTATGTATGTGAATCATATGTGAATTATTCATATAGTCTCATAAGTGTATCATATCTCCTGACTGTATCAAACTGCTTGCTATTCCAGATTGGTCTCTTGAGCAGAGGCAGCAAATTGTGCCAAATTATGTTTGCAGTTTACTTGTGACCTGAGCTACATTCCAACCCAGACCTCCAGAGGGATGAGAGACTAGTGAGCTAGCAGGCTGCACCACCTATCAACCTGGAATAATTGCAGTGGTTTGTATTTTTCTGAATATTTGAGCCATAAACCAGTTTGTGAAAGTGGGATATGTTCCAGTTCACCTCACATTTCTAACGTGAGCTTTTGTTGGTTATTATTGGCTTGGATGCGACCATATGCAAAGAAGAAGAATTGTCTAACTATGCAAGTGTTGGTCCAGGATAAACATTTGATTTCTGAAGATGTTTTGGGTGGATTCAAGTTAAAATTAAACAGTAAATTTTCGCAGTATTTTTTGAGTCTCTTGTCCCATGTCTTGAACAAAAACTAACAGCAATGATGATTTGTAGTTGAGCTCCTGGCCTGCTGCCTGCAGTTTAAACATAATGCCACCATTCATCTAATGTACTGTAAACTGAAGGAATGAACAGATTTTGATGTTGTGTCTGTTTGACAATTGAGCACTTTTACAGTATTGTCATGTAAAATAAGTTTGCACCGGGCATTTGAAAAGCTGTTAAACTTGTAGAAGTGCTTGAACTATGTAACGTTAAGTAAATCTTCCATCTTTAAGAAAGCTGAATTTTGCAGTGATAATATACAGAGGGGTATCAATCTGTTGACCTAAAAAAAATTGGCTTTTCATTGCCGCCTGCCAGAAGGCCTTTGGTGACCTCATACATAAAATGTTTTGTAAGCTTTTTGAAAAGAATTTTTAAGGCTGCATTGTCATATTTCAGAAAGTTTGCAGGTCTTTGTTGTGTTCAATAAAAGGATTTGAACATGCAGATTATTTATGTCACAGCAGCCACCACACTGTTCATAGGATTTAAAGAGAGGGGAATTGGAAGGGGTGTGTGTGTTGAAGATGTGAATTTTAAAAGAACCAAGCTTTCCATTTGGTGCATAATCTCTTCGGCTGTCCTGGAGTCTTGGCCTGATACCCCAGAACAAAAGCAACTGAATTGGAAATTGTGGGAGCTGTGAGCCGTTCCATTCGACGCACATGTCACGGCCCATAGTCGTGTCAGGTCTCTGTTTGATGCCCTTTATTCTATCTGACAGATGCAGGGAAAGTTCTGCAAGGGGGGAAGTGGTCTCTAAAGTGAGGGCAGTGTCAGATCAAAAGTGTCCAGTGATCAAACAAGGCAGATGGTTGTGGAAAGGAGCCTTTCTTTCTGCACCTGACACCTGCCTAATCACTGAGGGGAGAAAGTGAGCGTGTCAGATTGAGCTGATCCACTTTGATGTGTAGTCAATGTGGAGTGGAGCAGTGGCATGATCTGGGACCAGGTAGTTTTTAATTCAGTGGAGCGCAACAGAAAGTTACATGTTGCTTTGTTCTCCTATGGCATGGAAACACCCACAAGTGCAAAACTAACACTAAGATTCTCTCTCACTATGTATATGTGCGTGTGTGTATCTGTCTCTATCTGTCTGTCTATCTGAATGAATGTGTTTTGTTTTGCTCCCCCCACCTTTAGAAAAAGCCTTGTAGAACAAAATGTCACTGGTTGGTAATACTTGATGTAAAAAAAATCTAATGTGGTTCAATAGCAATGCATTCTTCTGTAATCTTGCACAGGATGCAGTGTGATCTTTAGAAATATGAATATAAAAGAAAAAGTAAAAAGGCTTCTCAGGAAGTGACCCTTTCTTACTTGCAGGCCAAAGTTTTTGCCAAGAGGTTACAAGAGTGATACGCTATTTGTGATCAGACAGGCTAGCAACTTTCTTTTACAGTCCTCAAATTAGCTATTGTGAGGCCATATTTCTGGGCCTATAACTGGTACATTTCTTGACAGCATGCTTCCCCAAAGGAGTGCCTGTGTGAACCCCCTTATTTTTCTTCAGGATATGCTTTAAATTGATATTATTCGATTTCTATATTCCAGGTACCGCACAGTAAGTAATATTTTTTTGTTATCTCTTATGCATAGCATGAAGTCTTTAACAAATACCTCTGCGTGCAAATTGCAACAATACATTTTTAATCGGTGGTGCTTGAAATAAGCCAATGACACATTCAAATATTCTTAAAGAAGTTCTGTCTCCAAGCCTTTTCAGCATAGTCACTTTTTAAAATAAATGGACAAAATGTGTATTTATTTCAGGCAGTGCTTATGCACACAATGATGTTAAGAGATGGAATTTCAAGAACCAATGTTTTCCAGGTGAAAAAATAAATAAAATAAAATTGAGGTATTAGTTGTATCACTGTAGAGCTTTCCACCTTAAAACATTTCTATATATATATATATATTTTTAAGTAAGACGTAAAGGTACGTTGTATGACAGCAGGACACAAATTATGGATTTTTATAACTGCACAGTCCTGTTTAACTACCCAGTTAAACAGAAATTGCAACCTGAGGCACTATTGAAATGATTCAGCCACAGTTCAGTAAAGCTCCTAAAAGAGATACGGGCACAAATTACACTGCTATATTCAGTGGTTTGGTGTTTACAGTATCTTAACAAGAGTAGTGTTGTAAAGTGTGTGTCAGTGCACAGAACCTGAACATTTTCAGCAATGGATATATTATGACTTTTCACTCTTAGCTGTAAATACAACTCTTAAACAGCCTAGCATATCAAAATTGGTTGTAAAAATATTTGAACTGGTTTATCTTTCTAAACCTCTGAGTATTAAAAATAATTTGACATAATCACTCATACGGTTTTCATACTAGAAAAAGGAAAAAAAATATATATCAACTTGGTATAACTCTTTTGCACTTTGCAGAATTTAATATAGTACTGTTATTGAGCATCCTATGTTATGTCTCGTATTGTTAAAACATCATGTACAGTTTGGCTGAGAGCTTCTGGCTGCTCTGACTGAGAAATAACCTTTCTTTTAGCTTTTGGCAAAAGTACATTCTGTATGTAATGTTTTGTCTGCTATATACTATAATAAGAAGGGCTGTTGTTTTTTTAAATGAGTGGGTTGGATGTAAATTAAGCTACTTTGAATTGGTAACCAATTCCTTTCATGATCCAAGCATAGAATGCAACATTCACACTGGCTTGGTTTGATTTTAGTGAGATGAAAAATTAAACATTTCCAAACTGGACTTGAAAGATCTCTGTATACTAACCATGACGTTTTGTGTATCTGTTAGGACTTTTTTTTTTTTTGTTTGTTTATTTGGTGGTGGTAAACCCTAAACTAATCAAATTCACACATTAGTAGCATTGGAGATAAACACACGGGTAGTGTTATATTCATTGTTGATACCAAAGCTGCTGTTTTTATGACGAGTTGTATTAAAAGACAGAGACACAGGTCCATAAACATTTTCAATGCAGCTGGCAGTAAGTCCACTTCCAATTTTATTGCAGTTTGTGTAAGGAAGGCCTCCAGAGGCTAGTACTGCAGCTTTGTTTTTTTTTAATGTTTAACTATATAACTTTTAAATTACTGATGCAAATGGTGTGCTTTCAGAACAATAGTCTCTTTTTATATGGTGCACTTTTTGGTAAGTAGGGACCTAAACTGTTTACATTCAACAAACATGAAGAGTACAGCTACCCATAGGAAGAAAACATTTAAATCAAGTCTGCTTTATAAAACTAACCTCCCTCCAGGGCTTTTATTGGGAAGGAATCTTTCAATCATAACTGGCTTGTTGCTTTTTTTTTTTCCTTCAGTTTTTGCCTCAAGCCAGAAATACAATTGTCCTTTTAAACCTAGCGCGCTGAAATTCTAAAGAGCAAACTTGGGCATTGCTTGTTATCATTTTTCGAAATTGCCATTTGCTCTGAAATGTGACATTCTAGCTTATATTATATTTGATTTATGTATTTTTTTTTTTATTATTTTTTAGAAAATTTAAAATGTAATCAAACTTTGTGCTTTTAAACATGTTCTGTAAGTATAAAAAGAAAACAACTACATCCTGACAATATATAACATTGTAATATGATAAATGTCAATAATTGTAATATATTGTATGCAAGTGGGTGACAAAGTAAATCTGCATTAGAGGCAGTGACCTTAATTTAATGGAGGTTGGCTGCATTTTCAATGTGTCTGCAGAGGTGGACCTTTGTTCACCTCAGGTCCTTCAGGTATGTGAACTGCTGACCTGTTATAATTCACTTGTAAGTAATTGCATTTAGCTTTTTTTGTGTTTTCCAAGCTGATTAACTTCCATCAGTGGTTTAAGGATTAAGTGATATTTTACAACCCCTGTAATCATTAGTGCAGAAGCATAATGGATCTCGCACTAATGAAAAGGGCGATGTAAGGTTGTTTTTCTTCAAGAGTAGCAGCACACTGCTCCACGTCTATTGTTCACAGTGCTGTAAATTCTGGAAAAAGAATGTGATAAAGTTTAAATATGGTCCATCTTAGGTTTCTAGATAAGTTTTATTCCTTTTATAAATTCAACAACAATGGGAAAGTACAAGAGCTTCAGGCGGCTGTGAGTTACCTTTTAACTCTGATGATAAAGTATTTGGAGTACAGTTTCCTTACTTTAAAGAGTATTAAAAGCTGAATGCTAGGTTTGCCTGAGAAATTTGGTTATGTGGAAATGCTGCAGTTTTTGCCTTAACTTGTGTTCCTCAGAGAAAGGCTGATCTTATTTCCAGAACAATATGTTCCTACCTGCCAATTAGTTCAATTTATCTGACATCGAAATGAAATAAATTGAAGTCAGCTCTATCGGGGGGAGGAGGATACTATAAAACTAGAAAGATCCACTTTTAGATTCTGTGGACAATCGCACATTAAACCAAAAGCAAAATAAATCCATGAAAATGCCATTATTCTGTAAATGTAAAATCCTTCACACCGAAAACGGTGCATTTTGTAAATGTATACTTTCATATTTTTGTATTGCACATTTCTGCATAAAAGGTTCATGAATAAAAAATGGAAGGACATTATTAATAACAAACTATGGGAAAAATGGTACTGATGAAAAAATCTTTTCAGTTATATTTGATATTTGTAACAAAACAGGTGCTTACAAAGCATCAACACTTATTGTTTCTATATTATTTTTATTTTTGTATTTCTTTCTTTATTTTAAACCTGCAATGGGGCTTACACTTATTGCCGCAGGTCATTGTATCTTTACCATGAGGGAAAAATTGCAGACTATACAAATTTGTTTTGTTTACTTCATATGGTTTCTATACCATTGCCCCAGTTACTGGTGATGTACTTTTCATTAAGGTGATATAAACGCAACACCTCCATGTTGTCTCCTAAAATGTACATCTGTGAATCATACTTTGTGAACTTGTTTGTTATTTGTTTCATCCATCGCTGCAAGTATATTACTTTTTTTAAAAGATTGAACTAGGGATAAATCTAAACTCTCCTAGCTCTTGCCTTGAATATAATTGTTGACAGTGAGGATTGGAAATGTTAATCCTCAAAGTCCTAAGAGCTCTCATGTAATCTGTGTACGTATCTGTTTATTTAATTCCCTATATGGAGAGTGCCATAGTTGAAAAGTAATACTGTTAAGTAGATTTGCTGTCCTGTGGAATGTAGTTTGAATGTCCAGTACTTCACTAAAATAATTTGACTTCAAAATGGAAATGTTTTTCAAAGAGGCTTTGTCACAAAGGCGGCTTGAGTGGGGTGATGTGGTGGACCTGGGAGTAGTACAAAAATAAAACAAACAGAAGATACGAGGCTAAACGCAGCAGGACTTCTATAAATAAGCAAAAATAAATATTTAAACAAAACACGTCAAACAAAACGGCTCAAGGGCCGACACAAATAAACACAGTACGTACACTAAACAAGTATATTTGTATCTTAATATAGCAATTGTTCCTCTCTTACCGCACTGCCTTTCCGCCTCTTAAATTCTTCCCTTTTTGGTTGTTGCTGGTCTTAAAACAGGTGGTTCTTTTTCATGCTGCATGTTTATCTCGTCATGTGTTTACATCTGTTCTAAATTGTAGATGTGGCTAACCAAAAAAAAAAAAAAAATAGAATTTGTTAAACAATTGTAGGTCTTAATCTTCATCTCTTTAGGGCACATTTATGCCGAGCTAAAACAAATACAGGACTTAGTAATTCGGTTTTAGTTTTACTACAAATTGAAATAATCACTTCAGATGTACTACATTATACAAATTACATGAAATTTATTTTGCAACTCAATTGCTTGTTAAAAAGAAAAACTTTAAACTTACTTAAAACTATGTAAAATCAAAAACAATTCGTTTAGATCTCCTTAACAAATTACCAAAAGTGTAAGATGAGCTGCTTGGACATTAACATTCATAATTCTCTATCAGTTAACAATTCCATATAACAATGTTATATGTTTTTATAGGTAAAATCTAAAGATGCCATGTAATAACAGTACAACCATTTGAATGATCAGTATTAGAATACCTTGTGAAATGATCTATTTTCCTTATATAACTTTTGCATCTGCTGTATCTTGGCTTCTTGTCAACATTCTGTAGCATTCACCCAAGTTTACTATATGGTAAATACATTTGAAGGTGGCTGTTTTGCTGTGTGTTCTGGTCTGATGTGACCAATGCTGTATTAGCTGACACACAGTAGGCTAATGATTACAGAGTTGTTAGTTTGTTTACACACCTTTTAAAACCAAGCTTTTGTAATGAAAAAGTGTTGGCAGTTTCATTTGCCTGTTGGCATTTTCGGGAGCTCACCACAGGCGTTGCTGCATATGGACGGTTCATATTAATATATCTTCATTTTAATATGGTAGTATTATAAATTTAAAAGTTATGATCTACCTGATTGATTCTGACAACCCTCTGTCCAGCTTGTTGATTAAGGGTGTAGGTGCTTCTAGCACAGCAAGCATACACAAACACTGCATACCCCAAGATCTGAAAAGGCGAAGGTGGAAGTTTTTTAGTTTAAAAAAAAAAAAAAAGTTCTCTTTGTCACGTCTGTTAAATTACTTTGTGTAGACTTAATAAAACATTTAAAAATGATGCTAAACTGACTAAAACAGCCAAATGCAAAAGTACTGAAAGAAAATGTTGACATTTGTTTTGTTTGTCCTATTACTTGGTTGCTGCATTCTGCTGGCATATTGATTGAATTGAAGTATAAGGGCCTATCCCATAGAGTTATATCTGTCTATTTCACGTGAGCTGCAGTTCTACGCAGGCCTGGTACAGCCAACCACGCCGACAACAAATCACACTTCCTTTCATGGAATGATTTCAATATTTGGTATTTAGTATTTTACTGTGCTAAATAACTTGCGTTTCTTTTTTATAAAGACCATCGGAATAAAAATAAAAAATCTAAAATAGTACACTCTCAATGTTATACTACAGTATTAAGATCTATTATTTGCTCAAAATGACATGGTGCTGTAGTTAGTTAAAACATTTTAACGTATTAAATAAATAAATACTTTGTTTAGCTGATGGTAAATAGAATTAGGAAATGATAGGTTTTTTGCTTAAAACACAAACATGTACACAGGTTATTATTTAAGAGCAGAGATTACTTTTCTATTTTTTCAACTGGATAAATAAAATATGTATAGCAAAAAAACAACAAAAACAAAACTTATTTTAATACTAAAATGTGTTACTGGATTTATAATTACACGTCACGACATTGCACAAGTAAGGTTCCTGTGATTATTACATTATGTGGAGTTTGTAAAAAAAAAAAAAAAAAAAAAAACTTGGGATACTGTTATAACTAGTTTAAACAAAACTACGTTGATAATAAGTAAGCTATATTGCTGCATTCGCTGGTCTGTGCTAATTTTAACTGAGACATTGGTCGAGTTAAAGCGCAGATTTCCGCATTCTGCACAGTGCTGCACAGAGTCGCGGGGATGCGCTGTAGATGTCACTCAACACCCACAGAAATCTGCAGATTCTGCATAGCACAGCGCAGCTTTGAAATGTTACTGCGGGAGGCTGGCTGTGGCTGTGAACCAAAGGGACGATGCAAAGATCACGAGTGACCTGCTAATCGTAATGCAAATAACCACTAAAACTACTGCTGCCACCTTGTTAGCGGAGGCGAACAACATTTTACCATTATGCGATGAAGCCGTGAACAACCTTGTCAACGCTATATTAAATAAATAAATCAATTATTTAAACAAACATAATGTAATAAATTGTTTGATGTGATGTATAATTATACAGTAGTTAATGTTAATCAATTACATTAAACGGACTGTTGATAATCCAGACAAATGTAAATATAACACGTTGAAAATGTGTGCTTTGCTACAAGGTTTGGAGAAGTTGTTTCCCGAAAAGTTTTGTGTGATGTCAGAAAGACAGCAGCCAAGAGCAGTCAACGCAGCAAGCTCTGGGTAACAGAATGCAGCAATTAAATGTTTATTCTCTGTCGTTAAGTTTCTTTCAAAACCATCAGTTCACAAAAAGATCTTCCTCGGACACTTTGCTAAGACTGCAAGGACCATCGCTTTATTTAGAAGCGTGTTTACAGTTGAAAAATGCATTGACTCTTGTATAAAGGAATTACAGTAATTGTGATGTAGAATAAAAGGAACGGTATGTATACCATAATGTACCTAAACCGCGGTAAACCGAAAAAAATGGTATGCTGACCCATCCCCATATGACAGAACAAATTAGACTGAAATGCTTGAAATAAGTGGATGCCCAAAGAAAATTATAGGCACAGCAGGTAGGAGAATCGTCTGAGCAAGAAAAATCCAAGATTAACAGCCGAGGAACCTTGCTGCAACCGCTTTTAAACAGACCGTCTAAAATTAGCCAAGAGATGTTAATATGAAGCATTCTTCAACAAAATTCTCTGGGCCGATGAGGCTAAAATATAAATTTTCCCCAAAAATGAACCATAGCATGTTTAGAGAAAAAAAGGGAAAGCCTTCAATAAAGAAAACCTACAGTTAAACATTTGAACATGATTTAGCACTGATTGGCAGACAGTTTATCTTCCAACACGACCATGACCGAAAGCATATGGCTAAGTCAACTCTAGAATTCTTGAAGATACAAAGATAAAAGTTTTGCAGTGACCTTTACAATCACCAGATCTCAATCCAATAGAAATGCTTTGGACTGATCTGAAAAAAGCTGTAGCCAGGCATTGTGTATCCAATCTGTCTGAGATGAAGGAAATACGCAAGACAGAATGGGCACAGATTTCACCAACAATATGTAACATAATGGTTAATAATTATCATTTAAACTTTTTGTTTTGGTTTTATCGTAAATCGATTTGAACATTTGAATGATACAGTTTATGAATAAAAACAATATGAGTAATATTTTTAGTAAACACTTTTTCTACAGATGAAAAAATGGGCTAACAAATAATGAACCAGAACAAAATATTATCAGACTATATTATTGTAACACAATATAGGTCTCTGTTTTTTGGGATGGTAGTCCAATGACCTACTATATTGTATTATTTAGTATTTCTAAAACTATGAATACAGTGCTCTTTGTTGTGCCCTACTGTACATAACACTTGCAGTATCACTTACATTTTTGTTTTCTTTTAAAGGAAAGTATAATTAATTTCAAAGATTACTTACTGTGTGTCCATTTAACCTCACCATAACACACAGGCATCTACATTGTGTTTCCACCCGTGCAGAAATGACTACCAAGTAATCACAAAGGAACAGGGCAGCTATGATTCCTTCACCTTCACACTGTGCCAGACTCAGTTCTACCGTTTTTATGTTTATAGCGAATCGGTGGTGTAACCACTGACAATGTATTGGAGGAAATTGAATGGAAACAAGGATTGGTCTTGTATGTACATAATTATGCTGCTCTTTTGACTTAATTCTGCCCTACCGGGACCAGAGAATAATGTCTCCACACAGCCCATCAATCAATATTTAGGTTGAGGCCTATTCAGATACAATTTATCATGAGGCCTGTTAGTCTTCTCCTGAGTGGACACATGAGTGCTACGGGATGTATTGTAAGAAATATGACATTTAATTAGTAGTCAGTCTTTTGACATTTTACATTTAAGGCCAACTATTTGTATTTTCCCATTTACGTCAATCAACCAGTGACTATTATGTGTAATACATCTCATTTTATTTAAATGTATAGGTCTTGCTGTAAATGGATAACTCCTTAGAGATTCCCATAAAATAAAATGTGACCATGATGTATTTTGTGTTCTGCAAATCTTTTCCATGCCAGAACTGGTATGAAGAAAGCGTGCAGTATTTGAACATTAAGGCATAACGGCATGTTCTGTGATGGATGTTGTCACGCATCGGGTGCGCTGCGTGGCCTACTGTGATGTGCACATTTATACAGATCTGTATTTAAATATGATTTGAAGTCTCTCGACATTTTGGGTGTGTATTTAGATTAAACCCATTTTGTACATTTATGCAAGAATAGAAAAAAAGAATTCTAGCGTGTGACTGGGCACACCCTGCCCCTGTGTGTAATTATATTATTTGTTATTATTATTATAATTATTATTATTATTATTATTATTATTATTATTATTATTATTATTATTATTATTATTATTATTATTATTATTTTAAAACGTATTGTTTAATTTTGTAAAAACACACTGTTTTGTTATTATTGTTTACAGCCTGGATGGGGTTAAAATGTCCCATTCAGATAAAATCGTAAGAATGCATGTTCAACAGTGAGTGATTTTTGACAAACTGGCTGTTGACCACGCACATAATAAAAACCAGTGCCGAATGTGGTTGAGGGGTAAATTAGGTAAAACCCCTTGGCCACAATATTAAAGACCTGAGGCTTTGGCTGAGCAGGGTTAGAGTGTTCAGGAGTGGAGAACGGGAGTAGAGGAGGTAAAAAAATACATCTAAAGAAACAATTGCTGCGTGTGCTGGTTCAACACCAGCATGATACTTGTTTCAGTTATTATTTGTTTGTCTATTTGTTTTGGCCAACGTGCCTTTTTGTTTTATAAAGTGTTTCTGTTTTGTTAAATCTTTTTATTTTATAATTAAAACGCGCAAGCAGCACATTCATACCCCAGAGTGCTCTGTGTCTGTCTTCCTGGCCTGACGTCACCACCCAAGCTATCTGTGACAAGAGATTAAGGCAAATATCACATTCTGACATTCTATGTATTTTAGGTTTAGTTCAGTTTTTCTGATTGGGCACGTAGCTTTTAAATTGTTGTAGCTCTTGTTTTTTAAAAGCTGTAAAATAAAATTCTTGCACTGAAAGATTGTTAGTATGTTTTGCAGAGCTGCATAGACTGTCCATATTGCCATACTCATACGACACAATGTTCATAAAAGGGGTAATTATATTACCATTGTAGAACACTATTCTGCATACTATCTTGATAACCTTACTTTTCTTTACTTGTTGCATATATTTACATAAGAGATGGATGTGTTTTCAAAGAGGCGTTGATAAAGAAAGCAGACCAAAGAACTATGCAAATTATGACATTTACTGTTTAACCACAGTGAAGAGTTTTGTACAATTAAAAAAAAAAAAAAAAAAAGTTTTACAATGCAGTTTATAAATATGTCTCCTGACAAATCCTTTAAAACTGCTTTTGTACAGACATATTTTTTTACATACAAAACAATGTTGCATTCAAAGTTTGGAAATGACACTTAAAATTAGAGATACTTTTTATTATTTTTGAAATCAGATATTCGACATTCAATGTTATTGGTTCGTCTTGGCCTTCACATCCCTGCTTCAATGATTATTTAGTTTTGCCTTCCTGTTGGTTTGTTAGTTTTAGTTTGGTAACAGTCTTGTTGTGTAAATTATTATTAACTTGTTGTATCTGTTTTTCAGTATACTACTTTTTATTTCTACATGAAATCATTAACCCTGGTTATGTGGCCTTCAGGTCTTGTGTGGGAAGGAAGTATATTTCAGTTTTATTGTTGTCTGTGCTTTGGATTTTGAAATTGTTTTTACTTGCTTCAACCCTTTTTTTTCTGTTGTAAGCTGTCAACTTCATGCATGTCTGGTTTTTACTGGTTTCAGTCATTCTTCTTCTCCACTTTATTGCCTTGTCAGTTATCAGTCCTCAACTGGCCTGTCTGTTTACATTGTCACTGATATGGCACTACCCATCACAGTGACTGACAGACGTTTTTTTTATTTTAATGTTTAAATAGTTTATCATTTGAAATTAAATGGTTTTGCCAGTTATATTCCTGTTTTGTGTGTATTTAAATATTATTTATTTTTGTTTAAAGGTCAGTTAACTTTCCCTCTTTCCAGTGTCACAGCAAAAGAATTGTGTAGAAAGGGCACCTATTTGTTTTAAACAAAATGTATGGTTCCTTGTCTTTGTCTTTTTAAGTTGCTTAAAAAGTGGGTCAGTGCTAAAAAGTACCTTATTTTTTTCAGCTGATTTACAGTACACACATTTGTTTACAAATATATTTGTCTTTTTGAAAGACTACAAAGTCCTGAAGAAGAAACTTGGATGTGAAGCAATGTGTCAGGGATGATCCTTAGAAAACAAAATTAATAAAATAAAAAATAAAAATACTGTACAAGACCATGACCCAGATATTCGAACCGATGCGCAATCCCCTCACAAAAATTAGCGCTTTTCGACAAAAATCTATATTTTCCAACATGGCACAAAACAGTTGGGCAAAATTGGAAAATGGAGCAGTTTTTTGCTCAATTTGCAAATTTGTTTGTGCCTCGCAAAACCACCTGCACATTCAATGTCAATATAGCAGAAATGCACAAGAGCTAGGCGTGAATGCACAGAATTGGAATACTCCACGACAATGTAATATAATGGAAACGTTCTGCACACTGCAAGCCTTAAGCAGTGTCTTTGATATTGAAATCTATGTAAATGCAAGGTAAGAAGGTGCAAACTGTTGCTTGATCTCTCTAGGGTTGATACATTGCTGTATGTATCTGTTAAAGTAAAGCGTTCCTGCATTACACAGGCAGTTGTTTAGTATCTGCCGGCTTTGTCTATGTTACACACCGATTCTGTTTTGGGAGTTATTCTTTCAGCACCAAGAAAGCGTGCTTGGGAAAGTGATTAGTTTTCTTTTGGTCTGAAAGAATGATTGAAGCTTCCCTGTTTATTTTTTAAATATGTATTAACACTAGCGATGCTGCTATCACAATCGTTCTTTTGAGTATAATCATTATATAGATGTGGATGGAACCTTGTATGATTGCTGGGTCTTTTCCTTTGCTGTAATACTTCGGGAAGCGCCTGCATTTCACTTCAGTGATTGGGTGAGTGACTGCTGGAGTGATGTGCGTGGAGTTAAGGCTGGCTTTTTAAAATCGTTATTTTGCGCCTTGCAAAACTGTTTTTGTGCTTGGTGCATAATTTTGAACATGGCAGGATCTCACAAATTGTTGGCCGCTCGTGCCAAATTGCGCTGTGCATACATTATATTTGTGCACAGCGCAAAACGGATTGTGGCATGCATAAAGAAGTGTAGAATATGGTACATTTTGCACATTCACGCATAATGGCCATTTGCAGCGTGCATAAGCCTTTGCACGATGTGCAAACATTTTGAATATCTGGGACCCATCTTTGGGCAAGGTTAACAACAAAAGGGATACATTTGTACCCTTGAATTGAATTATTTTCTAAGCAGCTAAACACTCTTAGCTTATGACCTGCGAGTAAGTGGTGTCCGGAGCGCAGTACTGTACACTGGGGGCTTCAAATGGGGTAGTGATCCGCTGAGCTGAGATTGTTATGCTGGATCAGTCCCTGTTCCTGTCAGCAAGTCCTTGTAGGTCAGTGGTGCTCCTGTCTTTACTGGAAGGAAAGCTTGGGGTAAATGGATGGTTTCGAAGGGGTCTTCTACATTTTTTTTCCAATTTTAGTTATATTACTTTTTAAACCTAATTCAATGTTGTTAACTACATTTAAAATAAATTAAATGGGGGGGAAAAAAGTTTTCTAGTTTAACAAATTGTACGTTCACATGGTATCTATACAATAATTGGGCTAATAAAAATAAACCATTGCATAGTTTTGAAAAACAGTGCTCGAGTTCAGTTGATATTCAGTCTGGGCAAGTCATTCAAATCTTACAGTGTGAGCCATACGAAGTGGCTGGGGGACTGATAATAAAAGATAACCTATCTTCTGAAATTAAGTTCTGCTCATCTCATGTACACATTTTATGCAAGAGCCTACAGCAGTGCTCCCAGCAAACCGGTTTCCGTATTTAATGGAGCAATTTCAAAGGTTATGTAGTAATACTGTATGCATTGATTGGACGTTGTGTTTTTATTTCTTTTACATGGCTTGACTTTTTTGTTCCAGTTTATATTTTCTGATCTTATCCTATGTTACTCCCTGGGGTGCCCTTTAAAAATCAAAAAGTGGCTCAAGCTGGTAGGGTCTGAGACTGGATGAGCTACAAGCTTCTCTGCAGCCAGTACATGCCAGTGGTGTCCTTTACAGGGGTCTAACACCTTTCAAATCATACAGTACTTTCTCAGCATTTTTTTTTTTTTCATAACCTATTTATTTACACATATCGTTTTATTTGCATGATTATCCTAGTAATGCAGATTTGCAACATTTATTTATGTATCTTAATTTCTTCATGGCTTTAAAACAAAAGAAACTGCAACAACGACACAGCACTGAAATAACTGTTGGGCTATTCGTTGTGAAGTTATGTCTTGAATTTGCTTTTAATTAAGTACAGTACTCCTGTAAAAATACACAGCTTATCCGGTGAGGCTCAGCTTTAACCGTCTGTGGAGATGGATTAGTAATTGCATATGTGTTCAATCCTGGTGTTTCAGAGTACAGCAAAGTCTTTATTACATGCTATTCCATGTCAGCTGTACAGAAAGGACAGTCCCATACCCCGTACCACCCCCAGACACAAACACACACAAATAACTATAATGAAAGTAATTTTATCATTTGAAGAAATGCTTTAAACTTCTGAAGATTATGCTTCCAATATAATAATCAGCATTTTGTGATGCTTGTGGAGAGAAAAAATAAACTGCCTCTCTGTCCGTATTGGCTAAAAGTCTTGGGGTTTATTAACCTTTTCTGACCTTTTGGGGTTTTGAAGGATGCAATAATAAAGTGTGAAGCTTAAATTGTATGAAATTGCTAAGCATTAGCAGCTCTTCTGCCGATTACACTTATTCTTTCACAAGTTTATTTAATATATCTTTCACTGGAAGTTTGATGATTAATCCATCTGTCTCAACCTATTCTGGAATGCCCTTGTCATAATGCCTGCTGTCAGTAGCAATGCTGTCACTTCGATCCTAGCTCACAGATGCTGCAAAATTATTTTTCACTCGGCAGGAAAAGCTTTTAACTTTGTGTAAACTCCTCCAACATGCATAATAATGCAGTAAAACCACTTTGTTTAGAAATCCTCTTTCAAAGAGACTCTGGTGTCCTTAGGAGCCGATTTCTATGGTAATAAATGTTAAAAATAGCCTCAGTAATACCATAAGTGATGATGGATACGCTGTTGGGCAGTCCCTTTGGGTTTTGGCTTTACCTTTACTCAGTTGAAAAGCTGCGATGATTGCAAAATAAAATAAAAATTCCACCCAGCACCACCACTCTAATTTTATACCCTAAAATCATAGCACTGTTATGTGTTATACACATTTTGCTGGATTATACCTGAAGATTGTAAGCAGTTTTGCATTCAAATCCAATAACAGAATGACTGGGCGAATCACACAGTTACAAATTATGCCACATTGATGTGGAGCTTGATCTTTTCCATATTTTGTACTTGTTATACAAATGAAATAATCCATGACCGTTCATAAACGATGGCCATTAACATCCCACTCGCCACCTTTTGGGGTCTCATTTGTAGAATAACTGCAGGTTTATGGAATAGACCTATGGTCTGTTTACACTTGGAATGTATTGCATTGTATACTGAGTTAAGATTCTTCTTTAGTTTCTTTACATTCTTGACTCTAGTTCAAATATAACGAAATAAACCGACAATGATGGTAACTGTTAATTTAATAAAATGCCAAAAACATATCTTTACCACAGTTGTTGGTCGTTTTGTTTTGCTACTTTTAAAAGAGGCACCATTATTTTAAAAGTTATTCTCTGGTCAGTGTTACAAATGTCTACATTTTACGTTTGTACTTAAAACAATTAAAAACAATTCTGTTTGAAAAAGTATTAAGTAGGCAGATGATTGATAAGCAAATTGGTCTCTGGACATTTTTAAAAAGGGACAGTGCTCCTTTAAGGCAGAGACGCACAGATTACTGAGATATAAAATGCTATAACGAAATTGAGACAATTCCAAGGCACAGTTCATCCGTATTCTTTTCTTGTATGCTAAAGTTCTGCATCCCCATAGATTTTGTAGATCTTGTAAATGGATTATTCTTGGGCCATGCGTGAATCGGCTGCTTGTGGGCCTTGAGTGCCTAGATTTCTGAAAGTCACTCCACCACTTGAGGGAGAAAGATAGCTAGCTTTTTATGCAGCATCTGTTGCATACCACCATACAACTGTCCTTGGGTCGTCTTAAACTGCTTAAGAATGCGTTCAGTGTGAAACATTTAATTGATATAACAAACTGATTTTCCTCACCTTTTACTCTTCCTTTAAACCTGTCTAGTTAAATTAGCCTTGTGAAAGATCTTATTGGTAAAAATAACAACGCTTTTTTAGTTCATCATTTCATTTAGCATAGAATCGGTATTTCCCATGATAAATGATCAGTCCCCCTTTGACTCTAATTGTATACTAAAAGATTTTAAACTCATTAACCATTTTAATGTATGATAATGAGGCAGTCGTTTTCCACACTAACTAAGAATTAATAATTGCCTATACTGTACATAATTTATGGCAACCACTAATGCATGCAATTAGCATGCAGAAAGCAGTGTATTTCTAACCAGCTCAAGACTAAGGTAGTGGTTCCTGGCTGGGCTAGACAGTCCGGTGTTAATAAACAACCTTAAAGTACTGTGGAACTTACTTTTTGTCTCCTTTCAGGACTAGAAGTGTGTTTAATTATGCCCCTTGCTATGCATGTTGGCTAAACATTTCAGTATTTTAAAATGTAGTATTATTATTTCTTAGAAATACATATGGTACTGTTTTTCTGTTGTATTGATTAACCCGCCTGCAAGCTCTCCTTGAACTACTTTAGCAGAGATTGTGTTTGTAAACTGTATAATAAGCTGTGAAGCGGTTGTTTCAGAAAGCGCAGGTGTGATTCTTTGGCTAGGCACATGCCAGCTACTATTCATACCTCCAGGTGACCCACCAGAAAATATTAACTGCAGATGAAGTTGCCAGCAACCGTCAAACTTGAACTCAAGAAAATATTGTACAGGTATCTTAATTAACAAAATATTCTTATCTTGATCACTTTTTTTTAATGTCAACCCGGTATAGCTGCATGCTTATTTTTTATATCAAGAACAAGTTCAAGCTCTAAGTAGCTTCTGAATATCAACAGCGTTGTTGTACATAAAAAAAAAAAAAAATAATAATAATACAGGTGCCAATCTTTTAACCTTTTGTTTTCTTTGTAGAGCCCCCAGCTAAGCTGAAGTGATTCCAGGTTATAACTGCAAATAGCTTTTGTTGAACCTGCATTATTGATCTGTGTTTGTAGTTAATGCATTAACTAGCTTTAAACATTGAAAATGGAGGCAGGGAATTTGAACAAATAATGATATACTCTAATCTCAGGTCTTCATTTGTGTCCTTGAGTAACTAAACATCAGCAGTCACAGCACATTAAGGAGTTAAGATTTTCAGCAGGATAAGAGTAGTTTTATTGAACCCAAATGAAGAGCCATTGGAAATTCTAGGTTGATATATCATTTGAAATCAAATCTTCCACACAATGCTGTAGAGGAAATTATCTTGCCCCTGGGCTAATTCCACACAAACAATCCCAAAGGAAGCTTATTCAGTATGTTGTCAATATGGCTCGCTGCACCAGGGCTATCCTGATCACTTACCCTGTGTATTTACTGCCTGTGCAGTTATTCAGCATTTTAAATGATTGTAAGTTGAATGATAGGCTGACTACTATTAATGGAATTTCCTGAGACGTTTGTAGATTTCAGCTACCAAAAAAGCTCTCTTCATGAACAATCCCTTTTGTGAGAGTATAGCATTTCTTTCATTACTATATTGTGTTGTTTTATATATAGTGCCGACAAAAAGTTTGTGAACCCCATAGGATTTTGACATATTTCAAACCTAAAATGTTATTAGTTCTTAATCCAAGTCCTAATAATAGATAAGGATAACCTGATTAAACAAATGACACAAAAACGTGATATTTTTTCAACATTTATTTATCCACAAATGATTAATCATTCAATATCCATGTGTGAAAAAGTATGTGAACCTTTAGATTCAGTAATTGTTGGCACCTCATTGAGCAGCAGTGACTTCAACTAAGCATTTCCTGTAAATGTTGGTCAGTCTCTCGCATCGCTTTTGAGGAATTTTGGCCCATTCCTCCTTACAGAACTGCTTCAACTCGGTGACATTTGAGGCTTCCTTGCATGGGCAGTTCACTTCAAGTCCTGCAACAACATTTCGATGGGGTTTAGGTCCAGACTTTGACTAGGCCATTCTAAAATGCAGAATTTCTTCTTCTGCAGCCATTCTTCTGTAGATCTGCTTGTATGTTTAGGATCATTGTCTTACTGCATGACCCACTTTCGGTTCAGCTTCAGCTCACAGACAGAAGGCCTGATATTCTCCTCTGGAATCTTCTGATACAATGCAGAATTCATGGTTGTGTCAATGATGGCAAGTCGTCCAGGTCCTGAGGCAGCAAAGCAGCCCCAAACCATCACACTTCCACCACCATGCTTGACGGTTGGGATGAGGTTCTTCTATTCGAATGCAGTGTTTGGTTTTCGCCAAATATAACGTTTCTCATTGAGGCCAAAAAGTTCTACTTTGACTCGTCTGTCCAGAGAACATTGTCCCAGAAGACTTTTTGGCAAACTTCAGATGGGCAGCAATGTTCTTTTTAGAGAGCAGTGGTTTGCTCCTGGCTATCCTTCCATGAACACCATTCTTGTTCAGTTTTTTTCTGATAGTTGAGTCATGAACACACACATTAGCCAAGGCAAGAGAGGCCTGCAGATTCTTGGATGTTACTCTGGGGTTCTTTATGACTTCCTTGATGATTTTCCTGTTTGATCTTGGAGAGATTTTGGTAGGACGACTGCTCCTGGGCAGAGTGACTGTGGTCTTGAACTTTCTGCATTTGTAGACTGACAGTCTACATCTGTCTGACAGTCCTAAATCCTTAGAAATTGTTTTGTGTGTGTGTGTGTGTGTGTGTGTGTGTGTGTGTGTGTGTGTGTGTGTGTATGTGTATGTGTGTATAGTGTGTGTATATATATATATATATATATATATATATATATATATATATATATATATATATAAAAAACATAAATTGAACTTTATTGTTTGTAAGATACTGTACTGCAGTTTATAATAAAATATATGGCAAACAAAAATATATAACGGCTTATTTAAGCCAGCAGCAAAGAATAGCTAGCTTTTCTACACTTTTTTTTTTTTTTTGGTACAGACATCAAAGCAAGCAGCCAGTGCATATCAAAGTCTTAACCCTGATACATTAGTAATGTGCAGTAAATAAATCAGTGCTTCAGGGCCTCTAAAAGATTGGTTTTGCTGTCTCGGGAGTGTGCGCCCCAATCAGCAGGACTGGCTAGTTAATAATGTATTGCTCGCGGGTGGTCCGCTTGTTTGGAAGCTTGAATCCAGTTTACCTATTTCACTGCTTCTTTCAACCCCCCGCACTTTTTTTTTTTTTTTTTTTTTTTTTTTTTACCACATTAATACGCATTTCTAAATACACCATCCGCATTATATGTGTGTCTTCTAATGAGGGAGGATTGACCCTTATTTAAACAATCAAAAGAAAAAGTGTAAACAGCTAAACATGTTTATTAAAAGCTGGTCAAGCCATTCTCTTGGCTCCCCGTTGGGCATTTAGCATAAATTAGGAAAACTGCAATTTTGACATGCAGTAGGGAACACATTAACATAAAGGGTACGTACATTTAACACAAACTTTATGGTTTGGCGTCAAATATTTTCCCAACATATTCTCGTACCCGCTGTCATATTATATCCAACTGCGAGTTTAAAGTGGAGTCTCTTGCAGTACAGTTTTACACAATCTCCAGGATTTTCGCTTGTGCTAGATAAATACAGTATTATCTTGATCTTGTCTTCAGTACTGCCCTACTACAGATTTAATGAAAGCTAAGAGGTATATGAGGGCTGTGGTTTAAAAGACCAAAAATCACAAGTATGCCTGCGTATGACGGCAAAGTATCTTCACAATACGTTTTGCCAGAGGTATAAATAAATATTTTGGAATCCAGTAAATACATATACTGTAGAGATGCTTTATTTGAAATGGACACTATGCCAGCTTCATGTTGGCTACATAACCTTGCATAACTACAGGCAAAATGCTTCATAAAGACATTCAAAACCAACAGGAGATTCCTAGGAGTTCACAGAATGTTGTCATCAGATTTTGTTAAACAGAAGTACTGTATTTGAAAATTCAGCATTTCAGATGCATTTTTGTAACTCCCTGTTTTTATTTACCGTAATTCTTGAGATCAATAAAATATATATAGATTTTTTTTTATTTATTTTTTTTGCAGTAGCAGCTTTATAATAACATTAGTAAGATGGTGTAGTATTATACTTCTATGCATGTTGTGCTGGATCTGGACTTGGTGTTATGCAACTTTTTATAACGGTATTACGAATTTTACATAAATTAGATAGTGTTACCGAAATAAATAGTCTGTCACTAAAAACAACAGTTTTGCTAAAGGAAAGGTCCAGCATTCCCATCCTTCGGTGTATTGTCCCATATCATATCTCTTTGACATTTCTGTCTGGGGAGTTTACAACATGCATCATAATTTCAGAGTTACTTTCATTGTTTTCATACTGTCTTAATACTAGAGTGATTTTTTCTTTGTAAATGAATGCACTGATCAAACTTGCTTATCAGTAGGCAGGCATGTAGTATTGCTGTGGTGTGAGAGGTATTTGTTCTAAAGATGTAAGTTTGAATGAGGGCTCATATATATTCATTATAACAGAATAAGACTATGCTGACATGTGCCTTGGAAAGATAACACTGTAACAGCCACATTTTATTTTTAAAGCTTATTCCTGCGTAAAAAACAAAACATTTTCCAAGAATGTCTTACGTTACAAACTTGTTTCCACCTGTAAATTGTACATGTACTTGGGAAATGCTAAAGGTGCTGAAACTACTAATGTTTTTACAATGAACATTAAATATGCCAGCAAACAGCTTCAGATGTGTTCAACTCTAATTAATTATGCAGCTAGAAAATTAACACTGAATTTTGTGTTTAATAAAGAATGCTTTAAAATTGATACATTTTTATAAAGATACAGACCTCCAGACTTTCTAATGTTGACCTGCAGATGATTTCAGTCTTGCTCCTGTTGCTGTCGGTACTGTTTTTAAAGAATGCTTTGAATGCTTAAATAAGAATTTGTATTTTGAATTCTCAGCTGTTTCTATGGTTTGGCGCATGTGGTTGTGTTTCACAACACCCCCTAACCTAACAGAGCTTTTACAAGGTCTGCAAAAGAGCATTTAAAAAGGTTCAAAGATTGGTGAAAAGGGTCAGTTCAACAGGGTTGTCCACAGCCATCATCAGCTGTAGGGAAACCAGAATTACACCTCAATGTATGTGTAGCATCAGGTTAGAGAACTATAAAAACACAAACAAACAAAAAAGTATCAAACATTATGTTTAGATCGATCTTCTTTAATGAGATAAATCGTTGCTTCTCATTGCAAATAATGATTGTAGGCTTTTCCTACAGTTATTATTATTATTATTATTATTATTATTATTATTATTTCATATTATTTTACATTTAAGTATGCAAAATACTTGCAGTAGCATAATTAAACTGTCTAAACACGGTTTGTTTGCGACTGTAGAATACTCAGATTACAAGAGCATGTTCTGAGTGTCCAGAATTCAGATTTCAAATTTCTTAACATTTAATAAAGACCCCCCCCCCCCCCCCATATACCCCGTACCTCCGGGGGTTTTTTTATTGTTTTTTAAAACACGGCTGGGTTTGAAAGCAAGAAAAGTTTGCTTGGTTGAAAGATTTTTAGAATGTATATATAGAAATATAATATCGATCCTGATCCTTTTGAAACAGTGCGGATTATTTGATTGATTGATTTAAAAAAATTGGTATTTCATGACAAAATTTATCCAGATTTGATGGTAATAAATACAAATGCACAATATGTACTGTGTGGGCATTGTTACAGACAGTAAAAGATACATGTAGTCTTGATTTTATAAAAACAAAAAACACAGCACCACTTAAACCCTGATCACATTCAACTTTTCAAATATGATAGAGCTTTTTTTCTTGAAAGCAGTGCCATTTCAGTATTTTTATATTGGTTCTGGTAAATTGAGTTTTTCACTGTCATTAAAAATCTCAACTGTATATTGGGCATTGACAAAATGACTGCAGCAATAACAAATTAACTTCCACAAGTGTCCTTAAGCAAGCTTGGAAAACCTTATCCAATTAGCCTGCGCATTCGTAGATATGACCTGACAGCTTAAAAACTTAACCTCAACATAACTGCACACGGCATTATAATAAACACTAATGTCTGCAATTACTGTAATGTATTTCACTTTTGATACTGTATTTTTTATTTATTTTTTTGGTCATATGCAGAACCTAATTTGTTGAGATCGAACACAACCGATCTCCTCCCTCGATTTCAGATCCTGCAATCCAGTGGAATTTAGTACCTAAGGCCGGGGCTTTACTGGAAGTATTGCTGTGGCCAAAGACATCCAGATTTTGAGATTGTAAAGAAAATATATATATATATTTTTTTTTTTACAATTCTAGTTAATTTATGTCAGTGTTTGACTATAAAGACATCTAAAAATGCTAAATCTCTATCTACGTGGCCTGAAATACTTAACTGCCAGTATGGCAACAATATGTATGTATTTATTTATTTTTTTAAAGCTGTTGACCCGGAAGTGCTTCTATCTTCAGAAGTGATTTGTACCTAGCTGTGTAGAAAACGGATACTGGGAAGAAGACATCTAAGCATGTTACCAGTTTACGTGATGAGTATAAAAAAAAATCCCACATACGCACAGAAACATAAACTTAAACAAAATGAGGCACAGTTGCTGTGAGCATTTGTAAAAAGATTGGAAGCAGGTGTTGCTCTCCTTGTGTGTAGGTAGGTGTGTTCAACTTTTTTTTTGATTTGGATTATACAACTGAACTCTAAATTGGTGCCCCACAGGGCAGGTCAGGCATTTTAAATAAGGATGTGACGGGCCTTTGTAGTTCAATCAATGCAAGCCACACAGAGTCCGCTGTCCATGGTGATGAGATGAGAACTTGCCCTCCGGTTCCCTTAACAATCATGACTTGCTGCTGGTTGGAAGTGGCCGCTGGGGAGCCTGAGGGTGTTCCATCCAAAAAAATCATGCTCCAGCGTGTTAAACTTAAGCTTAACAATTCATATTTGACAGGACACAATGTCTAGGTAAGCAACACCCTGTAGTGCTCACCTGCAGAGTCTGTTTGGTTACAGGGTTTTTATTTATTTATTTATTTATACTATTTTGGACACAGTTCATGAAAATATGGCTCTTTTTTCTTTTGTTTTTAAAAGAATTTAGTCGTCTCCAATTTTTTACCCCCAATTTAGTGTGCCCAATTATTATCTGTATCCTCGGCTCACTGCTCACAGCCCCCACGCAGACTCGAGGAGCGGAGGCTGGACGCGTCCTCCAAAACGTGCTTCTGCCAATCGGCATTTTACACACTGCGGATCCACAGCGAGGAACCAGACCTATAGCGCCAGAGGACAACACAGATCTGGAGGCTCCACTGCAGAACCACTGGCGCCCTGTCGGCCACAGGGGTCGTGATGCTTGGTGAGCCGTGGATTCCCCTGCTGACCCAAGCCCTCCCTACCCGGGCAGCGCTCGGCCAGTTGTGTCGGCTGTGACATAGCCTCGACTCGAACCTGCGATCCCCAGACTATAGGGCACATCCTGCACTCCACGTGGAGCGCTTTTACTGGATGCACCACTTGGGAGCCCCCAATAAGGTACTTTTTCTAAAAGATCAGAGCATCTATTTGTTTTAGTTGCAGTGTATTTTCAATTTAAAGTGGAAATGTGCTGAACCCCAGACCTCTGGAATCTTAGACTATGATCCTCACATGTAATTGCTGACAATTACTTCTTTGAACTGTTACTTTAGAACGTCCTGTAGTTATTTTTTTATTTTTATTTTGTTCACCCAAGAAATGGTACATAATTATTTTATTTATTTTTCTAGAACAGGTATCATGACAACACACAGGGAATGTGCCAGCTGGTAACTGATATTGGAGTCTCTCTGCACATTAAGGAGCTGATGTAAGGATATTGATTTGCGTTCTGCATTCGCTATCCTATTCGTACTTTGCCATCATTAATCCATTTAAATGATATTGAAATATATTCAAACTAAGAAAAGAGCATGGAATTGTGTAGGGATCTGGAATACTAAGTGGGCACAAACATAATGATATGTAAGGATTTTGCCTGGATGTTGGAGGATGTTGTGGTAAGGCTTTATCGTCTCACTCCGCAGTGCATCCTAGACCTAACAGCTGAATTTCACTTTATCACCTGGTTGACTGTCCTCCTGGTATCACCGACAGCATTGACTTTGTCCACCTATAGAGGATCATATGACCTCTTTGGTAGTATAACTGATGTTGGCTGAGGCTTTTCCAAATAATAATTTCATGCTGAGTGGCCTCGGTTGTAAAGACTCTCAGTTCCTGCTCAAAACGTTTCTTTTCCGTGCGCCAAGAGGACTTTACTGCCCTTCCTCCAGAGTTGTAATGACTCGAGTCATTGTCATTAAATGACTCTTCTCGATTGGAGTCCCTGCCCAAAAGTCTCCACTTGACTTGTCATAGTCTATGATAAAATAAATTATACAATCAGTTTAGTTTTCAATAACCGCAGCCCTTCTTCTGATGCGTACAAGCTTGCCTCTTTATGAGTGAGAGGAACATGTTACAACATAGGGACATAGAGACGAACATCAGCAGCAGTTGTCGAGTTCACAAAAACTATATACAGGGAGAGAAATAAGCAGTCTGCATCCTGCCAGCATTGATAAATGCCAAACTAAAATAAACTGTGTCAAAAATAACTTATACCATTTTTGGTCTTTTTTTATTATTTCTTACTAACCAGTAAGAAATTACTTATTTGGTTATTAAATTACAAAAATCAATACATTTTTATTCACACAAGTTTAAATGCAGTTGAACAAATAAGTGTTTAGTGTTTGTTGTCTTGTTTAATGTATGTTGATCTAACTATATGATGTTTAAAAAAAAATAAAAATAAAAATAAATTAGAAAACAAAGAACTGGCAAAAAAGCCAGTTTTTTTTAAATCCAAACTACCACTTGTGAATCCAAACTGATGTACAAGCTTATAAACTTAAGGCTGACAAGGCTTCCTTACAAATCTCCTTGTTTTATTCTTTGTAGATACACAGGCATCCATTTTTCACTCTCGACTGTGTGTATACAGATGAGCAGGTCTGTCAAGCACATTTCTTAGGGACTGCTGCCATCTGCCAGTAAAAAACAAAACTGCATACACTTTTACAATACAGTTTTCTTACTTTTTTTTTATTGAAACACGTAAAAAGACGTGTTAAACTTTGCAGATGCACATGTAAGCGTCTTCATGCTATTCTGACAGGAGTGACGAATTTGGACTCGTGTGTGGAAATAGCGGGATAAGCAGTTGGGTGGTTAACATGGAAATTGTTCAAATAAATAGGTAGCTGGATGGTTAATGGTGAATATCTGTGGGGCAAGTATGACCACATTATTGTGCTTCTCAATGTTGTATTTTTAATTGAATTTTCCTTTACTTGTAGGTTGCTGATGTCCTGTAAAATGACTGATTAAATCAAACTATCAGAACTAATGACTCTAATTGATTCGAAGCAGATAAATGACTTGACTCGAGCTTGGCTTGCCAAAGACTCTCGTTTTCCCCCACTTTGACTCGACTCAAGTCCCAATTCTTGTGACTCGATTATAGCACTGCCTTCCCATGACCATATTTTTTTGTTTAGTTTGATTTTTGTGCTTGACAAATCTCATACAGCGCCAACTGCTCTCTGTACCCGGCATCTCTGGGGTGTAAGTGCGGCCGCTAAATAGCCCGACGCATAGGGAGCACTTGTTGTGACCCTCATTGTCATGATTGCAGCTCATTATTTGTGTGTGTTTAGTAATACATTGCTCCTAAGCTTACATAGGCCGCAGCGTAAAATAATTGCCTGGCCGCTGGACAATTTGGATTTTGCAGCCGCAATTGTTTGCACTGCGCCTATCCTTACATCAGCCCCTAAATGATAGACAGGATACATGTTTAAAGTCATTGTTGGTGAAGTGGACAGATGAGGAAGGATCTATTTCACTTGCCATGTAGCTGAAGAAAAACAGCAGATTTCCTACCATACAAGTGCTTGAAACAGTTTAAGAATAGGTGATGGTATGGTGAGCAATAGTTATTATTGCTGCTTATGTGACCTAGAATAACTGTTCTAGTGATCTCAGCTCAGTGCCTTGCTCATGGTACAAAACTAGATTTGTATGTATATATATTGTATATGTATTTTATTACAAATAACCAGCTTATTTGTCTGTTTTACAATAGCCCAGGAGAATAGAAAAGCAGTTGCACATGTGAAGTATGATAACTGTTTGAGATTCTAATGATCCATGTTCTAGAAACATATTGACATGAGTAGGCCTAATTTTTAAGTCAATTTGTAGGCCTAGTTTATTATTTTTCTTTGAGCTGACTTTTACTGTGTATGTATTTAATGCTGTAATAAAGAAAGTAAAGGGACCAGCAGCTTTGCGTTGCTTACATTGTACACCACTTTGTTTTCCGTTTGTGGAAGTGTTGTCTAGGCTCAGGTGTTTCTGTTGTTGTTTCATGGTAGTCACAATTTTGAATAAGCAAGGAAAATGATGAACTACCCCTCTGAACCTTGAAAATGTATTTTTCTCTTCAGGTTGAGACAGAAATGCTCATGTTACAATACTTGCCAGCAGCTCACAGTGAATACAATGCTATTACAATTTAAAGGCAGTAAGTGGACTACCAACTCTTGAATTTAAGTACCTGTTGTGTGTGTGTTCCTCTCTCTTTGTAAGAAACCTCAGATTACTAGGGTACAGTTACACAAGCCTGCTGTTAAATATTTCTGAATTCAGTCTGTTCAGAGAGCCTGCACAACCAGTCATTCACATCCCTGCCTGGTATGTGTGGAGACAGGAAGCTTTCATTTTCAATTCAATCAACACCTTGGCCTTCCCAATCATACAATCTTTAGACAAAATATGAAGAAAAGGAAATTACGGTTGAATCTTTTGAGAAACAAGTGGCTAATTGAGCTATTGATATACCATAGGGCAGACAGCAGTGATTGTTTCAGTGAAGAGTGCAGTACAATATGTTGTTGTGTGTGCTTGTGTTTTAACTCTAGTTTTACATTTAAATGGTGGTTGTGAAACCATTTACATTCAGCAAAAATAGTGGTACAAACCCTTGGGCATACTTAAGTGATATGCAAGAGAAAAGCATCTCTAAAACTCAGACTCTGGACTGAGGTAATCCTTAAATTGCATCCTTAATGGAAATGCAGTTGAAAAGATGATATTCAAACACAAAATGCAAAGTCAATTCAATAGGCTTCTGTGAATTATTCAATGCACTTCACAGTGTTACGCTGCATTCACACTGGACGCTAGCAAAGTAGCAGAATGTCAATCCACACCAGACGCGACTTGGAAACGATCCAAAAGACTGGAAATAAATACATAACCCTGCCCATGCATTCCTATTGGACAGTCTAGAGATGAGGTCTTGTTTTGATAAAAGGTTACCACCCTGACCTCCGGCTACTCTGTTGTAAAATAAAGGTTGGACTTATTGATCCCTATATATCCAACTTGCTTTTATTGTTATTATATATTAGTAGTAATTATATTAATTGATATATATATATATATATATATATATATATATTATATATATATATATATATATATATATATATATATATATATATATATATATATATATATATATTATTATTTTTTTTTTTTTTTTTTGTTTACCAGTGGTACATCTCCAGCTGAGAAGACAGCTGGACAGTTGAACTGATATATTCAATAGTAGTATAGTTGAACTGATATTTTCAATAAAAAATTAATTTTTATATATTCAATAAAATTATATTGTTATTTTATATACAACTTACTGCAATCTTAATTGTGTTTCTTTACAAATTCCTTCATTTATCTTTTTAATTAACTTTTTAAATTATTATTATTATTATTATTATTTATTATTATGCGCAAGTCACCACTTACTTTGTATTACTACCGATGGCGTTCTGCAAATCTATTTTGTCGTAAACGCTATTTAAGTGTTTGATATTATTTTAACCCTGAGCTGTGCTAATGTGAGATATAAGTTATGCTTCATAGTTTGTGTCTCATAAAAGTCAGAATTGGGATAACCCGAGGGAATAATATAGTACAAAGAAATCATTGTTGCTATGGATGTCACAAAATACCAAAACGACAACCCCCATAACCCCTGACCTTTCCGCTGCTCTGTAGGTGGTTGTGTCATTGTCCCAGCTGATTGATTTATAGAAATTTTGCCTCCTAAATCTGTTATACTTTACGATGGAATTGGGTTGCGTGTGGTAGGCTTCTGGGTTTCATTAAGCTAAGGTATTCATAACGGCTTGCTTCTGTTTTAGGATGAATCAAGCTGTCTATAGTCTTAGGTATACATCAAAGTGTTACTTTATAACCATGACGAAGAAGATCAATAACATTCAGATATGACAGGAATACATTGAACACTTTCTGACCGTGTTTAAAAGAGAGTTGTACAGATTGAAAAGCCATTCATCTCTTTTGAAGGGCTTAAAACTGCCTTGTCCACAAGCTTGATGCAATTAGTTCCAAAGTGTGCTTCTTCCATAAGCAGTGTTCTGTACATTGAGAGCTTTTTTATTTTTTTGAGCTTTTTGACTTTGCAAATAACCCCCCCCCCCCCCATTTGTTGTACAAGTAAACCTAGTTAAAAGCATAACCATCTACACTAAAAACTACCCCTTCTTCTGTGATTCTTGTTTTGTGTGAACCGTCAAAAAACAGGTCTGTTTCACAAAGCACTTCTAAACATTTAGCAGGCTTCTAACTGTTGGCATCCTTCTATCCGTTTCACAACATTCTAGGTATCTGTCAATTTTGAATGACCTGCTAAATATTTAAAATGCTGCTGCTATACATCTAATTGCTTTCCAGATTCTCACAAAGCGCTCTTAAATATTCTGATACTGTTGATTCAGTTCTCAACGTAGTAGCCCGCCAGAGGTCTTCTTAGTGGCTACCTTTTAATCATGGCTTTGCTACTAATTTTAGCCGACAGAATTTTCGTAAGAATATTTTGGGACAGAACAAAACCGCTATATTAAATATATAACGATCATGATTTCAAACAACGTTACAGACTGACACTGAGTTTAATGCTAGAATGATGTGACATTTTGAGACCAGATCTTGACCACCAAGCAAGGAGAAGCCACGCTGTACAAACCGAATTCCGAAGGGTTTGTAGCTTTGGCATTTTATACATCCGTCAAATTTCTATGAAATGTTGGTGATTTACATGGTATTAGTGTGATTAATAAGGCAACGGCTTGACAAATTGGCCGTGTTTCCCGCATCTTTATCAAGAGACCAGTTCTTAGTCAGAACAGAAATAGAAAATGCAAGAAGGCATGATGCATAGTTGAGAAATGTTTTCGGGTAATAAAGTCCAGAATTCAGCGCCGGTGTGTATGCGTGTGCGTGTGTCATTTTTTATATATATATATATATATATATATATATATATATATATATATATATATATATATATATATATATATATATATATATATATATATATTGCCTTCACCCAACGGGGTTCAAAACCTACGTCTTAACTAATGTTTAAACTGTAGTGAAATTGACAGTCACCGTTACAGCCTTACTGTAGTTGCATTCATTCCTAATTATTTGTAGGTTATCTGTAACATGTATCACGATATTGTGCTCATTTATTTTTTTTTAAACTTGAATGCTGTTTGTCAGGTGCAGCCACGTGAGAAACTGTTTTATTTATTTTTTCACTCCTAAACAATGCTGGTTGTCAAACCTAGTCAAAAAGTAAAACCCACACTCTTGTAAAACAGAATTTGATTACAATGTTGCATCCTCATACATTATTGATCTGTAAGGACCACAATCTACTGGGCTATGTGTAACCTGCAGACCTGTTAAGAAAAAAATAAGAAAGTTTGCTGATTTTGAAAACATTGTTTAAATGACAGGCAATTTGGTCTGCCAGCTAACCAGGATTGACATAAAACTCTAAATCAATCATCACAGCAAGCTTCCATACAGATATTACTGGACTAGAACAAATGTTATGCAGCCCATCAAGGTCATTTGATGTTGATGTAGGAAGATATTGTTTTCAATTACAGTACAGGCATACCAAGATCCTTGCCGTGACACATTCCCTGAGTTTTCCAAATAACAGATGATGCAGTGTGCTTGAAAAAGTCAAAGGCACAAACAGCCTTCATATATTCTTGCTTTTCTGGTGTAATACAGAGATTTGATTTAAACTCTATAATAGGTTTTTGTTAAGGTTAAATAGGAAAACAATGAAATCCTTTAAAGTGGAATTTTATAATAATTATTATTTTTTGTTTAAAGTGCTACTACGAAGCCTATATATTAAAGTGTTATATGATTCTCATTTGTAATGAATTAATCATCACATTGTAAAAATATGCATATTTTATAAATATACAGCTCACTTAATAATTTCTTTCTTTTTGTTAAGTTTCTTTAGAAAACTCTTCCCATTTGGTAATGGTTGTCATTCTCTTTTCAGGGTTATGGTAATAACCTAATGTTTCTCTCACTGTCCATGTAGTTTAAGATTACCAGATTTCCACAATGAAAATAAACGGGAAGCATTTTTTTTTCTTTAATTTACTAAAGCCAAAAATAACAGTATATAAAATAACACAATAGTAGTTTCAAAATATAACATCGGGTGAAAATATTGCAGATGATAACTCATTATTTTCTTTTATATTGTCATCTAGTCAAAACATATCAAATGTACAAAAAGCCAGTTTTAAAAAGTAGATCAGCTACTACCATGTAAACATATGGTATACACATAATCAGAATGGTTAAACAAATAATCCAAAAGATAGTTTATTCTATTTTTGAATGGCACTAACAATCAACCTAATACATTTGCTGTTAACTTCCTGAGCAGAGTGGAGTTTTGTGCTTATTACTGGGCCAATTAAAATTGTTTATGGGCCAGTAAAAACACTGCCTTAGTGGCCCAAGGGGCCAGTAGTAAAAAATCGAAATGTAGAGCCCTGACAACTGCACATTACATTTATAGAGATACCACATAATGTTGCATAATTTTTTTTTTCTGTGCATAATTCCCTGGGCTGTACAAATATAGTGTTACATGTCCCACATGTTGTTACAACTGTATAAATAATTTACCTGTAATTTTTCTCTTCATTGTAACATCTTGACAATGTTTTACACTTACAACTTTAAAGTCTGTTTCAAAGCTCTTTTCAAAATGTCCACTGTAGTGCACAGATAGTGTAAGGATTACAGTCAAACAGGTAACACAGCAATAACATAATGTGGTATGGAACAGAAGCCAGAGGTTTTGTTTTTTTTTATCGCTCTTCCTGCAGTGATTTAGAGGACAGATGTCAAACCCCAGTCCACTAGAGCTGACATTTTGAAAAGAGCTTTAAAACCAACTTTAAAGTTTTGTAAGTGTAAAAAGTTGTCAGGATGCAACAATGAAAAGAGAAATTACAGGTACGTTACTGTTGTAGCAACCCGTGGGGGTGCATAACGCTGTATGTTTAGGACCCCGCTACTTATTCTTTAAGCTGCATGGAAGTTGACACTGTCACGTTATGTGTTTGGATAACACCAAGTTTCTACACAATATGTACAAAACAATTTAGTTCCCTCTAACACAAACTTCACCAAATATTTATACAAAACAACCACTTGCACTGTACAAGGAATGCGGGTGGTTTTTAAAAAAATAAAAATAAATTATGGTTGGTTCTTTTCAACTGTTGAGCTTTCGGAAACAAACAATAATAAAATTGCTCTTTCAACTCTGCAGATCTGCAAACCAGTAAAGGCTAGGCAGGGATGAAAATAACCCTATTGTATAGTAGTTTCACCCATTCCAGGTTTTGTTGCAAGCTTAATTTGCCACAGTGTCTCGGTAACAAGCTAAAGTGTGTCTTATTAAACTCTTAAAACCAGGAATGAATCAAACTGCTATGCAATGAGTCTTACTATCATCCCTGTCTAGTAGTATAGTATATCTAATTTGTTATTTAATGACAGTCTCTCTTTAAAATTACTTGGTGCTGAAACAGTTAAGGATATTTTAATTTACTGAATTTAGTAAAAGCATCAGTTCACAAAGTCTTGCTTCTGGCCACATCACAGTACTGAAATTGCTCTGATCTCCTGCTTAATGCTGATGCCGGTACTCCCTGATGCTTGTCCTCCTTAACCTAACAGCCACTTTTTACACCATAGATCAGTGGTGCACAACTCAGGTCATGGAGGGCCGATGTCCCTCCTGGTTTGTGTTCTAACCATACCCTAAATTACTTAATTGGACCACTTAAGCTTGTAATAGGGTCCAATAAAGTACTTTAGGGTGCAGTTGGAATAAAGACCTGCAGGGACACCGGCCCTCCAGGACCGAGTTGTGCACCATTGCCATAGATCATGGCATTCTTCTTGACCACCTTCAGAAGAATGCTGGAATCTCTGGAATCTGTTTCTCCTGGATATCCTCTTACCTACCCAGACACATGCAGTCTGTTTTCTATGCTGGATGCAGTGGTGTTGTAAACCTGGTCACTTGTGGTGTCTCCCAATATCTTCAGAATCTACATGCTTCCCTTGGGTCTCCTCATCTGCCAGCACAGCCTCATGTTTCACTCCTATGCTGATGATACCCAGCTCTACTTAAAACTTGACCCTGGAAGCCCCTCTGCCATGGTCCAGCTCTTGGCTTGCATTCAAGATATTGAGGCCCGGATGAACCTCGGAAACTGTCTGCTGGCTGCCTTCCTCCACAGTATGAAGCTTTGGTGTACTTCTTGACAGCCACCTCTCCTTTGATGCTCAAACATCTCCAAAGTCCGTCCCAACCGTTCTCTGTCGGATGCGGAGATACTTTGTCATGCATTTGTCTCCTCTCCACTCAACTATTGCAACTCTCTATATAGTGGTCTCCCGGCACACACCATAAACCGACTGCAGCTAGTTCAGAATGCTGCTGCCAGGATCCTTACAAGATATAAAAAACGTGAGCACATCACCCCCTGTCTTCCCCAGCTGCACTGGCTACCTGTAAAGTTCAGGATTATTTTCAAAACTCTCTTGCTCACCTGCAATGTCCTTCATCACATAGGTCCTGAGTACCTCCTCAACCTGCTAACCCGCTATGTCCCTGCCTGCAAGCTGAGATCCTCTGACTCTGGCCTGCTTGTTATCCTCAAGCAAAAGTGCACCACACTTGGAGGATGCTGGTTTAGCTTCATGGCTCGGACTCTTTGGAACGCTCTCCCAGCTTTGGTGCGTGATGCTCCCACCGTCACTCGCTTTAAATCAACTCTCAAGACCCATCTGTTCTCTCTTGCTTTCCATGCTCTTTAAGCCTGCTATTAGCTGCTTTGTTGTTGCTACTATTTAATGTATTATGCTATTATCATGTGTTATGCATTTTTCACTTTTTAATGTATTATGCACTTCTCTGTATTTAAGTTATTATGGATTGTCTTATCACTGCATCTAGTAAAGCACTTTGTGATGCTGGTCCACTATAAAAGGCGCTATATAAAATATAGTTTAAAGTGATTGATTAGCATTAAAACTGGAAATCATCTTGCTGATTTTATGAGCAAGTATAAGTAGTAGTTGCTGACAGGCTGGGAGGTACGGGATATTGACAGATCAGTGGGATAACAGTTTGGAGGTGTTCTTCCATGATTTGATTTTTAAAAACATGTGCAGCACAGTCATGGAGTGGAAAAGGAGAGTCATGCCATTAATTGGCAGACTTGTCAATAGTAAATTGCTGTGAACAGTGGCGAGAAGCGTCGGCAGCATTCATTACGATTTCCTCTGAGGACCGTGCTCCATCTCGGAGTGGTGCTCAGTGGAACTGCTGTGCAGTCCTTTACCTTCATTAATAACCGTTCTTTAATTGGAAAGTGATTTATAGCTACTGCTGGGTTTTCATTAGGACTTTTCTTGTAGGCAATTTTGCAAAACAAAACATAAATTGGGATGTTCAAACTGTCATGTAAATGCCACTTCTCCACTATAAAAATAATTAGTGGGAAGCAGCGTTTGTGTGACAGCTCTTTAAGTCTGCTGGGAATTTGCCCATCCACAGATACATTTTTTTCTACTGTAGTCTTGTTTTTTCCTTTGAGGTGTTTTAGTGATTTTGTTTTTCTGTTGTTATTATTACTCTGAAGATTGAGCTATCTAACAGTTTGGCATGGTAATCGTCAAGTAGCAGTTTTTTTGTATTACTGTCTCCTTGTCTTTTTGATAATACCTGTGTTAAGGTGATTTGCCGTGTGTTCAGGTGCTCCTCTTCTGTTTTAGTTTCCTGCGAGAGACCGTGTCATCTAGTGCACAGCTGGTTATTGTCAACAATATATACAAAGATAACCCCTTAATACCTGTTCACTAGATGGCTCTGGCTCTTCGTTCAAGACAAAGTACATTTACCATAAAAAAGGAAACTACTTGACTAAAAAAAATGCAACCACTTTAGAATAACTGCACACATGGTATGAATGTAAAGGGGATTTTAAAACAGTTTTAATTGGAAGCAGCAATACTTGCTCTTTAGCTAACATTCAGACAATCCAAATGAGTCATAAAGTCAGGCACTACAGTACCTGTTGTTTGTTTTAACTTAAAGGGCTGCTTTGTCTACATTTCTTGAACACTTTTCTATTATTATTATTATTATTGTAGTGGTAACCAGATTCAGATTTGTCTGAGGAAGTGTTGGAAGCAACGCAGAAAGTAATTGATACTGTGTGTTGAAAGTTATTGTTTTTTTCAGATTCTAAATGACTGTGAAGTCATGCTGCGCCACCTTGTACTGTACCTGCCAGTATCTCTCTACAGGGTTGTAGTCAATAATTGCGTTTAATAAACTGTCAGAACGAGTGAGAAATAACATTTGAAAGTAATGTAGATTAGGTGGTGTTTTTTTAAACGTTATGTCCTTTATTTACAAATAGTCCTTATTTTTAGTTCAGAATTGCTTTGTTGGTATGCTAGAAAATAACCAAATGGCACCCACTAATCTGCACATTGCTCAAAATGCCATGTTTCAAGCTGTGAGGAATTATTGACCGTACTTAAATGAGATTTTGTGTTCAGATGATAGAGGTAATGTTTTATATTTTTTCTTTCCCTGAATTCAGATTCCTACCAGTGCTACATTTTCACAAGGACATGCATTATGATACTTGTAAGTGTGGTAAAGGGCTATGATATTACAACCTTGGAGTCTTGGAAAGTAAATTAAAGGAAGGCTGCTTTACCCAGGAATTGAGTCAAATGTATATTAGATTTTATTGATTCCTCCTTAAACACCATGAATTTTAAATTTGTTTTTATTCCAATAAAATCAGCTCTTGCAAAGGGATTTGATGTATTGCAGATCGTTTAGGCTTCAGACCAAGTGAAACACCTACAGCATTAATCTCTGTGCTGATTCTGGGTATTGTATTTTATTTTCATTTATTGCTGTTATCATTAGGGCTGTGTATGACACTGCTAATGAGCTGAGAGTAAAGTGCTTTCTTTCACTGTTCATTCCAGTGTGGGCAGCATACAGGGTGGATTAATCAAACTGCACTGCCTTATTGTCAGCATATGATAGATCCAACAGTTCGCTTGTTGCTGTGGTGATAAATCTGAAACCACTAAAGCTAAAGTCTCCACGCAGATTCATTTTACTGTGACCCCCCCAAAAAAACCCACATATTTTAAAAGATATATATTTTCATAATTATTCACATATAATTTATCATTGCATGTTAAAGATACCATAACTTTTTACACTGCAATCGTGTGATCTTTGAAACTGTCTTCATATAATTTGTGTTCAAAGCAATGACATTAAGTAAGTTTATCATTTGAGAAATAAGAAATAAGCTTTGTTAATACAATGATAAACATAGATGCCTGTGAGGATATTAAGAAAGACTTGAATTTTCAACAGCACTTTATTATTCTAAATGTACCACTCTTGACTGTTTTATACTTATGGACAAGTTTACCATTTAAGTTGAAGGTAGTTAAATAATAAGTGTTTTCAAATCGAATATTACATAGCTTGCTACCTTATCCAGCTTTGCTTTTCAAAGTTAGTCAATACCTTGCTGGGTATCTCTAACAATATTATTGGATAATGTAATATGAGTTAGTTAATTAAAGTAGATTTTTTGTAATTGTTAATCACTGCCTGCAGTATTGTTTAATAAAGACCAAATTAGAAGTAACCGATAGTGTGCTGGCCAGGAGGATGTGCAAAGCTAGCAAAGGGTTATGAGACGGACAGCAGTCCCTGGCCAATCACAGGTCTGATTGAGAGTAAGAAGTGAAATTGCCCATGTAAGAGTATCGCATACATAATTGGGTTTTAAAACGTGCAACCTTGAAGACTCTATGACATAGTCCAAGCTTGTGCCCACTTTAGTTACCAAATCCCACAATTACTTTACAGGAGGGTCGAGGTACAATTTAGCACACATGTGAAAATAATGATCCGTACCTTTAAAACACTTCCACTGATGGCTGGTAGTACTTCATGTTGCATGGCTGCGTACTGTAAACTTAAAACGAAAGACATAAAAAACTTTTAAAGGGAGACATAAAATAAATGATCAGAAACTTGCTGTGCAAACTCTTTTTGTTAAATTCCTGCAAGTCTCTTGTTAAGGTCTGCAAATGAAGTAATGAGAGAGAATTGCCTTGTGTCTAATTTGAGCAGTCAGAAGTGCCCTTCTGCTTTCATCCACACGCACTTGCCTTTTCAATTTCAAAGTAGGCCCTCTGGAGCACTGTTAGGAGTGGGATGAGCTGAACAATATACAATAGAACCCATAAACCTGTGCTAAGCTCGACAAGTATAGAAACAAGTAAACAGTTTACGTGGCACTGAAGCCTCTGTGGAGCAGTGCTGATGAATGATGCCCTGTACTCTATACTTCATGCAACTCTTTACAGCTTGACGTGTTAGCAGTGTAATTGTACTCACTGGAAAACGTTGATCAGGTTATGCTAAAGCAAGCAGTTTTTAAAACCTGCCCTAAACAATCATAGTGACACTGACTGATAGTTTGGCATAAAAGCAAACAATAAAAAACGCTAAAAAAAACAAAAAAAACAAAAATGAGACTAGTTAGTGTTCCAAGCAAACAGAGTGGTACCCAGTGAGAAAATGTATGAATAAAACACTCTAAATAATAATATAACACAACTCTGTTGTAGGATCCTGTTGTAAGTTGTGATGTATGTCATTCCTTCATATGTTGTTTTAAATATTTATTTGGCAGTAAGAACTATCTACAATAGCAGGCGTCTGTACAATAAAGGCATATTTATTCCACTTATATTTTACCACATCCTGTTTTATGCAGTAAATATATGGCTAGGGGCCAAAATGAGTGAAGCCTTACTGTGTTTCTACTAATTTTATCTTAGAATTAAAGCTTGCCAGCTGGTTTCTTAGACCCATATTAGCACTAAACTTGGACTATGTTACCTAAAGTAACATTAAGTTGTTAGGTTAGTGCTAATCAGGGTCTGTGGAACCATGCATTGGGGTTTATAGTTAGGGGACAAGAACATAGGCAAAACCAAAAATGATGCCATATTTTTTGCTTCAGATGTACAATGCAATAATATGTTCACAAATTTATTATTGGACAGCGTATGTAGGTCCTTTTGAAATGTGTAGACCAATTAAAAAAAAAAAAAAAAAAAGTTCTATAGAGGATGTACCCAGATTTTGGTGTCCTGCTTTTTTCATCTTTAACTGCTGTATGAACAAAATCCAAAAACATAACATGGCTATGAATGACTGAGCATGATTGTTTCATAATCAAGTGTTGTTATCCCCTGGGTGACCATGAACCAATCATGCTCAACAATGATGTCATGATTTACAGAATGTATGGGAATATATCAGCTGTTATGCTCTATTACTTTTATATTACATTGACAACCCAACAAAAACAGGGCGACCTGTATCCCATACATTCTGTGACACTACAGTTTGTTATCTAACCTTAGAGCCAGCCATCTGGGGAATATCTGGGTTTCAGTGCCATTTAGAAACTCCAGATTTTCTTTCCATTGTCATGAGAATGTGATGTAGCACTGTCACAAAGACAGCCGGAGAGGGTGACGTCAGACCAGAAGCAGGAAATAAACAACGAGAGATGTTGGAGCTGAGTGAATGGCTTCACTCAGCATTTAATGAGTGAACAGAACAGACAGAAAATAAACGGCTGTAACATACAAAAATACAGGACACGGCACTCGTCGCCAAAATAAAAAGACAAACAAAACGGACTATACAGACAAAACACGGTGAGCAGATATTTTAACGATTATGATTATTATTACAATTATTACTATTACCTCCGTCTCCAATCCCGTTCTCCACTCACCGAACACACAACCCCAAGTGAGTGAAAACATGCTGCTTTTATGCAGCTGTACCGAGACTCGACTGCTAATTAATCATTCAATTAGAGTCGCGGTACAACTGCACGTGAATTAATAAAGTGCAATTCCCCGTGCTCACATATTATTACTTTTTACCTGCACGTGAAGTGCTGTGCAATCTTCGTGCCTAAATACAAATATACATTTTAAAATACTTGTGTTACACAGACCTGTTTATATCCCATGTACCAATGACTATACACCAACATTAAAACACAACACATAACGCAAAATATACACAGGGGCGGGCACTTTGCCACAAGCACGCACATACCAGTCACATTCCTCGCACTATAGGAAGCGTGCGGCCAAACTATTGTACGGCTTAAGAGAGGGTATATCGCCTTCTCATGCTAACAAAGCACAGCAAAATGCCCAAAAACTATGTTTTTTTTTTCACATAGAAACGTGTCCGAAAGCTGTAACTTATGCTCATGAGACTTCAACAAAAAATCAGTTTGTGACCTCGCTCAACTTTCTACTGTAACTAAAAACTGTAGCAAGCAATTCTTAACAGCTGAGATCTGCTGTAAGTAACCCAAGCGAGCTCTTTGACCAAATAGGAAAAAGTACTTATCTGTGCAGATACCTATTCATTCAGTATTTTTTAATTTATGTGACATAATTTATTAAACATTGGTAGCTTATTGTAGATCTATATACAGTATTTTGTACTGTACTAAACATTTTGACTGGAAAATTTTTCTGCTTTTCAGCTCCATTTGTAGACTATAAGGATCCGGATTGCTGAAGTTATGGTTCTGTAGGAAAATCTATATATATATATATATATATATATATATATATATATATATATATATATATATATATATATATATATATGGTGCTTCAACACAAACTAACAACTTTGTGGAAACCCAATTTAAGAAATCTGCACAATGTCAGTAGTTGCGCAATACCAAATTGGAACTTGGAGAAACATTTAATTATATCCTCTTGCGTTTTACTGTTAAATAGTTTATTTGCTTTTGGAAGGTTAATAACTATCCATAAAAGAAAACTACACAGAAACCCAAATTGCCCGAAAAGTACTACCAAAATAGCATGCGAAAAAAGGTGAGACTTTTTTTTGTTTTGTTTTTACATGGAAACTCTGCCTTTTTGAGTAACATGCATTCAGCTGAGTTAATACAGCACACATTTTAAAGTCATAGAAAAACCCATTAGTGTTGGCGATTTAGAAAAGAAAAATTGCATTAGATTCTCATAGCTGCAGTTTCCCCTAGATTGATTCAATTAAAGTTTTGAAGTGAAAGGTTGGAAATATCTAGTTTCTAAGTCGCTGTCTCTCTCTCAGTTAATTACCAATCTGTCACTCCTCTCATTCCCTGGTGAAAATAATGCGTAAATTATCTTAAGATGATTAAATTGTTCAAGAACCCCTTAACCTTTTAATAAGTAGTAAAAGAAAATACCATCATGCTAATTGCTTTAAGCATTATTTCTTGCTGAAAAATACTTGATAAGCCTTCAGTATCCTGAAGCACCAGTTGGGTTTACCAGAGTAGACACTCTGAAATAAAATCAACAATACTATACCAGACGTTGCAAATAGTTATCCTATGCTGTATTCACATTAAACCAATGTTATATTGAAATAAGAAATGTTTTTGAAGGTAAATAACTTGCATGTACAAAGTTTAAAGTGCTTGGGTGCAGTAATTTAGGATACAAGCAGAAACTAAACGGACTGAAAAGGACATTGGGGTTACAGTGGCGTCTGCTCTAATGGTCTCACAACAATGTTAAAAGGCTGTGAAAATGAATGTTGGATTACATAGCAAAAAGCAAAAAGTGTGGAATACAAGTTTAGGCAAAATATGCTAAGATTACACAGTACATATGGGTTAATAATTTCAAACAGTCATTGATAACACGGTACTGTGCGTGTATGTGTGTATGTATATATATATATATATATATATATATATATATATATATATATATATATATATAAACATTTATTTTTTTATTTAGGTTGGCGAACAAGAAGACAACAATAAATACATGTATCGCCTAATGCGCTACACTAAAGGAATCAAGTTCAGAAAAACATATTTTGTTTAACAAAATATATGCATTTAAAAGATACAACCTCAGTTATGCATATGGAGGCAGTTTGCGGCCATCTGCTGTCACACAGAGCTTTACAGTTATGTGCTGCTTCTCTTATTACACACATCTGTTTTTCTTACAGTTTGTGAACTATGGTATTGCTAGGCATGTCGAAAAATATGGGGGTCTGATTAGCATATTCGATCTGTCCAAGCTGGTACTGTTTGTTAGAGTGGAGGCAATAACAAAACGCTGAAATTGGAAAAGCCTCTCTTCGAATTCCTCAGAAAGCTAATGGCGCTTCTTTGAAAATGGCTGGCTGTCATGGGTGATTCGAGATCAGGCAATAACGTTTTGGTTCATCTTTTCACAGACCGTGAGTCACGTTCCTGTTTGTGTAGTCGGACAGTCATGTCTTTTGTTGGCAATTTTTGATGCATGCATCACTAAATTTGAATTTAAGATGCAGGCCATTTTTAAGAAGAAAAAAAATGTTTAAAAAATTGATCTTAAATTTGAAGGAATACAGTGTATATCTTACCAATAGTTTACTCAATAAAGTAGCAACAACTAAAAGACAAGGTTCGATCAAAAAAGATTCAGATGTTGTTCAAAATGAATAGCTTGCAAGAGATAAGCTTCGATGGGCCTGTTAGCCTCTTCTGGTCTCCAACATTTTTTGTCGTCTTACAGTACATCAGATCTATCAGGCTTTGATCTGTTATCCTGGGCTTGTAAAAAAAAAAAAAAAAATTATCATCATGTAATCAATCTAATAATGCTTTTAAGTTTAGGGTCCAGGGGCTGAACTATATATTGGACTGAAATAATGCTTAGTGTGAATCCCTTTATCATCCTGATAGTTAACTTGATTGAGGAATCCAAATATTGATCCGTGCACAGCAGAAATATTGATATGCCACTCCAGCTTTTCTCCAGATTCTGCGCTTTCTGGCAAACGTTAGGATTTGACTGTGATGACAGGAATAAAATTAAAGGGCCTTGAATTGAGGGATGAAATTCTTGTTTGTGGTTTGTCATAGAGATACTTTTATTACTGCCATTAGTTTGACCCGAGACACACAATCCTTGTGTACATTTAGTGACAGGCAGTGACTTACAGGGCGGAGAGTCCAGGCTACCTTCCAACTTCCAAGGATATGATGCTTTTCATTATTTGCAAAGACAGAAGCATACGGGTAGGCTTTGAAAAACTGATAATTGTATGTATTGATTCACTCATGCCGTGAGTATGGACAATAAGTTGTCATCATGTAGCCTAGTCTAGTTGTGGATGGGTGCTTACCCTGTAGTGCCCGAGTCTCTATTTAGAGATGTAAGTGGGGTAGCTGGCGCCCGTTTTAATTTAATGCTTTAAAGATGTCTGTCAAACTTCAGGACATACAGAAAGAACTAGATGGAAAGAGATTAACAGCATCTAGAGCAGGACACAAAGCATTTGCATTCGCAGCATGTATCCAGTGTTGCATTGCATGTTATTTCAAACATAATTACCCTCTATTAAATCAGAACAGGCTTGAGTCCTCTTTTTGGTGCAGCTGATTAGAGGACTGTTAATCAGGATTGATTTCATGAACACCTTTGGAGCTCATGAAAATGTATTTCAAATAGGATTGGGGGAAAAAAAAAATTATGTTGTCTTGCCATATAAAAGATGTCAGATTTGTTCCAAGGTGACCAGCCCACAGTTCTTTGCTAAGTCTAAGTGTATGATGAATGTGATATGTTTCTTATATCCAAGCGAAGGACCTGAATTCTCAGTAATCCTAACAAAGTTCTGTTCATGTTACTTTTCTCTGCAGGGAAGTGAAAATTATTGCTGCTTTGCAAGAATTACAGTAATCCATACCTTTTGCGCAAAGCTGGCTGTTTGGTGTACAGTTAGTAAGATGAATGATTTGCAAGTCTTTGTTTTTGTCTTATCCACACGATCATTTGTAAATGTAAAACTGTAGAAGATAAATGCACTAATATTGCTGCTTGTAGGGAAACATTAAAAACAGTGGTTCTTGTAACAGCTTGTGCAAGTTATGGAGTTCTTTTACCTCTGTATCGGTAAGAGAACTGCAGTGGTGAGACGACATTCGAACTGGACATTTCCGATGGGATAGAAAAATGGTGTGAAATGTGATGGGGGGGGGGGGGAGAGTACAGGATTTAACCCGATTCAATTTTTGCAGCCCATTTTTACATATCCAGGGAACCACCAAATGTGATGAAACTCGGTAAGGACATGAATTGGCTCAAATTAGTAAATGTATCAAAACCTGAGACTAAAAGTAGAAACCTGTCCATGCATTTGTGTTGCTCTATTTTTTGCGTCGAGAGAACCACTAATCCAATGGTAATGAAAGTGGATAAGCACATTCATTTTCACACAGACTCTGGGCCTGTCCATCTCTCTGCAGGTGTTGTTTGTACGTGTCAGTTACTTTTCCATTTGTATTTACGTGGTGGCAGTGGATCAAAATAGACATATCCTGTAACTTGTTTTTAGGTAAAAACATTAGGTGAAATTGGAATAATTCTGATTTATTGCACCAGAATGCAACCATTCAGTGTTAGTGTACATGTAATATTCATGGATTGAAAATAGCACAGTCCTGGGCTTCGGAATTTCCCTTGTTTAGGTACTTTATTTAAATGACCAGCCAGGAGTTGGAACAGCCAGGCCCATGCTAAACCTGCTCTGAACTGAGCACACCAATTACAGCATGCATAAATCACAACTGAGTCTGCCAGTTTAATAGCATCCACCCCACTAAAACAAGCCGTCGGCTCAGCTGATCAGAAATGATTCCTAAATTGTGAAAACTGTTGTAAAATTAGCAAGTTTGAGTGAACTGTGGCCAGCCACTCTCAGATTAAATCATAATCTATAAAACATCTGAAATAATAAAATAGATCTATATCTTAAATGTAATTCAGTGGCAGAATTATCAAAATAAATAATGAACATAGTCTCTCTAGAGTTGTCAATTATAAAGCAACTGTTTTAGAATACCACAGCCCTACAGAGTTGGTAAATCGCCTTCTCATGCTAGAAAAGCACAGCAAATTGCCCAAAAACTATGCTGTTTTTTTGGGTTTTTTTTGCATGGAAACATGTCCGAAAGGTATAACTTATGCTCATGAGACTTCAACAATTAAAGTCCAGTTTGTGACCTTGCTTAACTTTCTACTGTAACTAAAAACTGTAGCAAGCAATTCTTAACAGCTGAGATCTGCTGTAAGTAACCCAAGCAAGCTCTTTGACCAAATAGGAAAAAAATAAGCACACAGTACTTACATGTGTAGATACCTATTCATTCAGTATTTTTTTTTATTTTTTTGTGAGACATCATTTTATTAAACGTTTCAAATTATTGCCATTTGACTCTACTACTGAAGCTATTACAGATGTAAAAAAATAGCACCCCATTGCAATAAATAACAAAGCTCTGTATAAATCACAGAAAGATATTGTTTTCATCCTTTACACTTTTGTTATCTTTGTGTTTGGTCATCGGATGGCTAATTGCTTTAAATCCAGACTTTACTGTCCACTAGTAATACAATGTTCACTAAATACTCAATAACAACAAGAAAACAAAAATATATATATATATATATATATATATATATATATATATATATATATATATATATATATATGTGTGTGTGTGTGTGTGTGTGTGATTGGAATTCAGTGTTCAGGTGTTAATAATAATAATAATAATAATAATAATATGTATCCTAGTATCCTAAATAATGAAGATAGTCTCTCTAGAGTTGTCAATTATAAAGCAGCTGTTTTAGAATACCACAGACCTACATTTTCCAGATAAAGCAAGTTCTATTCTTAGTGTACATGTTTCTGAACGTCAGTATGAAACAAGTGAGCACTTTGCCTATTTACCATTATTTAGTGGCGTTTACCTTCTTTAAACAGTCAACCACTGCTGCATCGTTTATATTGATTTTTGGTTTCAGGGAATCTGCTCAAGACTACTCAGTCTTTTACCTTTAGTCTACTGAACTACCTGAACAGATGTATTCCTACCACTAAAAATAATTTGCTCTTATTTTGTAATCGATATACGAACACAGCTCAGTTATTCTGTTATAGAATCCTGGCCGATAAATTAATGAAAACGATTTAGCCAGTCCTACATTGTCATAGATCTTTTAATAAGTACAAAAAGATCTATATGACATTAGTTCCAAGTCAGTGTCTGTTCCACTCATAAGCCTTAGTGCATAACTTATAAATCCCTACTTCATCAGTGATATGATTTTTTTAAATAAAGGAAGACTAACGTTATGCAATGGAGAATGATTGAATATCAGTGAAGGTCGAAGTGGCAATCAACTTATTACAGATTCCTGGGTGAACACTAATGGACAAGTATAATGTGATCAGTTGAGATTGCTGTGCCCTTGTTGACTAGGGCTGCTTTTCAGTACAACTGGAAGATGTTAACCCTTTAATTCTGTTGAAGTTAATTAAGTTTGTCAGTTACTTTTTAAAAAGTGAAGCTTTTGGCAAGAGAAATAGGTACCATTTGATATACAGATTTAAATACATGTGCTGCCAGTCTTCCTGCTTTTGATGTATTTTATTTTTAACTGAGTCAGGCATTAGTCACAATGCTTATTTTGGCTTTCTGGTTTTGATCATTATTTAAATTGTCAGGGACTGGGCCTTGTGTATTATTCATTACTACAAAAAACACTGTGTCTTTTTCTGTTGAAGTTGTATTTGAACTTTATTTTTGTATTTCTTCTATTGCTAGAATGAGACATTGCTCCTATTAAATTTTTTTTTTCTTCTTAGTAGCAGAAAAAAAGGATCCATTTTATTAACTACCAAGTATAATTCTCAGAATTAACACTAGGATTTTCAACTGCCTATATTTTTGCATTTTTCCCTCTATTACATTCTTTTATCTTATTGTTTTATAATATTTGAATAGTCAGAAATATGACTCATATGTTAACCCGGGAAATCTGCATATGTTGCCGTTTCATGTCTGCAGCAGTAGCCTGATGTTGAAGTGGTTGACCTACAGTATATATATATATGTGTGTGTGTGTGTGTGTGTGTGTGTGTGTGTATACTATATGCCTATAGGAAGTATTCACCACCCTTGGATGTTTTCAGTTTGTCGTGTTACAACCTGAAATCTTCATGCATTTAAATGGGACTTTTTTTTGTTTTGTTTTGATTTACACAACCTACTCAATACTTTGAAGAGGCAAGATAATATTTATTGTGAAACAACAGTTAATGCTTGGTAGAACCACCTTTTAGCAGCAATTACAGCTGTGAGTCTTTTGGGGTAAGTTTCCACAGCTTTATCTCAGTTGTTTTGAAAGCTCCTTGGTCTTCATGGTAGTATCTTTGCTTTGAATGCACTACCCAACTGTGGGACCTTACAGAGACGTGTATTTTATATGAAATCATGTGAACCACTTTTATTGCACACAGATGGACTCTGTTTAACTTATTGTGTGAATTCTGAAGGCAATTGGTTGCACCTGAGCTTATTTAGGAGTGTCATAGCAAAGGGGGTGAATACTTATCTAATGAAGACTTTTCAGGTTTTTATTTTTAATAATTTTATATATATTTCTAAAAAGAATATTTAACAAAATGTTTTCCACAGAACCTGACGTGAGAACTGAAGTTGTTACTCTAAGAATCAAAAGTTTTTATCCTATATCCGATAAAAAGAGAAGCTAATATGTGTGTGTGTGTGTGTGTGTGTCTATATATATATATATATATATATATATATATATATATATATATATATATATATATATATATGTGTGTGTGTGTATGTACTGGATGCATTCTAATGTAAACAGTTGCAGTACGGAGATAGATTTTAGATTTATATGCTGTGACTACAATAGGTAGAAGTGTGCCTCATGCAGTTCATTGCTACAGACTGTGGAATGTGCGTGCAAAGAAAGAGAATTCAGTGAAATGTGGGCCATTTAATTATATCTGGATGATAAAACGGGTGCACTTTAAAATCAGTGCCTATTCATTATGAATAATAATAATGTTAAACAATGATATTGTGCCCAGTATATTTTCTAACATACAGGACTTTGGTAGGTTGCTTGGGGTATATCCACACATGCAGTCTGGTTTTGGCATTTCCCATAGGGGGCTGTGTTATTGCCCATGCAGTATTACATGGCACAGTTAATTAAGTTTGCATGTCAATATCATCACGTGATGCAACGATGAATGAATGGCCGAGGCCACAAACCTACAGTATTATGGATGCCCATAGTTAATTAACCATGTGTACGACATATGGGCTTCAACAGCTGCCCTATGGGGATTCTCTTATTGCATCGTTCTGTTACCCATGACTTGTTCTGTGCCACTGCCAAACTTCGAGCCTCTACTAACAAAAGTGTTACCTTTTCAGCTGTTTTCCATAATAAGATATCAGTAAATCAAATCCCTCCATTTGCAGTGCAAAAATGTCTGTTTTCCTTTTAAAAAATATTCATGTTTTTCCATTTTTAACTGAAAATACATTTGAGATGGAAACATTCTTAGACAAAGAGTGCACACAAGGCTTAATTGTGGAAACTATAAATGATCATAATATTTTATTTATGATTTGTATTATTCTTATTGCTGTTCTTGCTTCGTCATGACGAACCGTGCTTATGAATATTGCCCTTATTCAACCATAGTCCATGTGTTTTTCAAACAAACTATTTTTATTCAAAGCTGTAGTGGTTGAACTGAACATTGTTATAGGAGGAGGTTAATTGTCAGCAAAACTTGCAAAGAAAATGTACAAAATGAAATTTGCTGGTTGCATGTGTTCAGCCCCTTAAGTTAGTACTTGGTAGAAGCACCTTTTGCAGCAATTACTATGAGTCATTTTGTATAGGTCTCTACTAGCTTTGCACAATAGGATAGTGAATTTTTTTGCCCATTCTTCACAGGAATATTGCTCCAGTTCTGATAAGTTTGTTGGAGAGTGTCGATGGACTATAATCTTCAAGTCTCAGCATTAATTTCCGATTGGATTCAAGTCAGGGCTTTGACAGGGCCACTCCAGAACATTAATTGTCTTCTTGTTCAACCACTCCAGTGTGGCTGTGGCTTTGGCTTTGTGCTTTGGGTCATTGTCGTCCTGAAATGTGAATTTCCTCCCCAGGTTTTCCTCAAGGATTCACCTGTACTTTGCACCATCCATCCTCCTCTCTATCCTGACAAGCTTCCCAGTCCCTGCTTGTGGAGGGACTGACTTATTGTCAGTGAATATGTGTGAATGTGTGAACACTGAGTCCCAACTTTGCAGCTCTCTCAAGGTCATTGTTGGCTTCAGAGTGATGCCCTGAACCAGTTTCCTGCTTGCTTGGCTGCTCTGTTTGGGAGGACGACCTGATCTGAGTAGTGTTGGGGTGGTATGATTCATCTTCCACTTCTTAATGATGGACTTCACTGTGCTGAGAGGGATAATCAGTGTCTTTGGCATTTTCTTGTACCCTTCGTCTGCTCTGTGCCTCTCTACCACTTTATCCCTGACCTTGTTTTGAAAGCTCCTTGGTCTTCATGGTTGCTTTGTTGGATCACTGTGTGAGTTGCAGCTTGTATACCTTTATATACCTGAGGGAAATTGTCTACAAATTAAACCACTTTGAGTACACAGAGGCTGAAATAATTGCACTAATTTTGTGACCTTTCAAACAAATCATTTGCACCTGAGATGATTTAGGGCTGCAGTAACAAAGGGGTTGAATAGTTATGCAACTGGGATTAATTTGTTTTTCTCTAAGTCTACTTATCTATATTCTATATGCATTTTTTAACTCTATCAATGTGGAGTAGTTTCTCTGTGTAGATTCTACATGTAAAGTCTAATTTGAAAGCATTGTAGAGTATGCTCAGGTGCCAACAAAATGAGAAAACTTTGCAGGGGGGTGAATATTTCTGCGAACCACTATGTATGTGTGTATGATATATATAATTAATGTATTTGAAGTAGACAGCTGTGAGAATATAGCTTAATGGTTTATTGTAATTAATATTTACAAATTACAGAGCAGTTAATGCAGAGCTTGAGAAGTAAAGTATGATATAGTTTAGACTTGGTTGTTTCTATTGTATATACAAGTTCCACATTTAACTGTTATCTCCACTCTCTCCTCTCAGGTGACGGATAAATCAGTAAAAGCATTTGCTGAACACTGTCCGGATCTGCAATTTGTCGGTTTTATGGGCTGCTCTGTTACATCCCAAGGGGTCATCCACCTCACTAAAGTAAGTACCAGACTGTAACTGGCTGTTATTTGCACCTGTAATAACTGTCAGTCTTCAGAGTTATGTACACTAATTGGACAGCAGGAAATCCAGATTGCAGCTAACATTAGAAAGAGAAATGATGAAGTTTTTTCCATGACCATTTTGTGTAACTTGGAATTGGTGTACATCCAGTGATTGTAGTATAATGTACTACATCTTAGACTTTGTTCCAGTTCCATCAATTTTCAAGATTCTATATCTGTTGTAAATTGAACATGCACTAAGCAATGCCACGCTTATTTATTTATTTTGTCTTTCTATAGACCATCATTTCAAACATACAGGAACAAAACAAATATAATATGAAAAGGATAGCTACTCAGCTTTGCTAGTTACAGTGAGTTGTGCTGAAATGCGGTTGTTCAAGATAGGCTGCAACAGCTGTGGTAAATTTCATTAGAAAGTAAGGGGGCTGAAACAAAACAAGTTTAAGGCTTTAAACTTCGTAATGTATGTTGTGTGGTTTATCTCCATGCTAATGGAATACATGCATGAACAGAAGCCTCGGAATTACCGAACTAGAGTACAATGCTAATTTATAAGGGCTTGGGGTGAACGATTATGAGGTTAAATCGCCTTGAAGTCAATATCAAGCTTGATCACTAATAACTGTACACTAATAACATTTATCCAGCCATTTCCCTTTTGGGGAGTGAATGTCACTGGCAAGAGAGCCTGGATTTTCAGAACCGATCTGCCAAATGTAATGAAACTTTGTGTGGACGTTTGTCATTGTTCTGTATTCTGTAAACCCTTTTTGTGGAAAAGACAGTATATTTAGAACCACTTCTTGGTTTTAGGTGGAACAGTGTATGAGCATACTGAACCAGTAATGTATTTTAAATATACTTGGGGATATATGAAGAATAAGGATGCTGTGGTGAAAGGGCCATTAAAGTAGATTTATGTCTCCTTTAGCCAAAGAATTGACTTAAGTTTTTTCATATGGACCAGTGTGTAATTTACAGTGTATGCAAAACCTGCATACAAGTGAGTCTATATAGTAGAGTTCTAGCATAACTTTTTAAAATGTGATTGTGAATGATGTGACTGGCAATCACTTGGTTTTAAAAAAAATTGATTGCACAGTATGTAGGAAATGTGGGTAGGGTTACATTTATTTTTAATTCAAGTTCCAAACTAATTTTTAATTTTCTATTTGCCTAACTTGCAAATAATTGGCTAATTTGACTGTCCCCTTTTAAGTACAAACTTAAGAGTTTTTAAAGTAGTGATATTCAATGTATTGTATACGCCTGGGCATTGAATTAATGACACTTCATAACAGTGTAATGGAGTTTGTATCCCCCTCCCCTTGTAATTATGTTTTTTGTCCAAAAGTAACCAGTCCCTGCAGCCAAAAAAAAAAAAGACCAAACAGCTGATAACAGTTTAGATTCAGATCCTGGAATCTATCTATCTATCTATCTATCTATCTATCTATCTATCTATCTATCTATATCTATATCTATATCTATATCTATATATATATATATATATATATATATATATATATATATATATATATATATGCATATAGCGCATTTGAAATAATGTTCATGCTGCACATTTGTAATATCAAAACTGAAGTTACGATTTGAGATGTTGTAAACTGCAAGAGTTACATATCGTTCTGTCCGTTACTACATCTGTCAAATGTATAGATCTCATGCATCATCCCATTTCAGTACCTTTTCAGCAGGGCAGGGTTGCCCGGCGAAGTGGCTGTCGCCGCCCAACTGAAAAAAACTCGATCCGCCCATCTTGCAGATGCTACTCTGCCGTGAACAATAAGGATTGATTGCGCTTCAAGCAGATCAGATCGATTACTTGCGCGTTGCTGGGTGAAAAAAAAAAAAGTCTTCGAACCACATGACAGCTGTGTTACATATTGACACAACATTTAACCAATCGGAGAGTTGAAGGGGTGGGTTTTCTGTGTTAAGCACTTCGAGGGGCTAAAACGTTAAGAATGACTGTTAAAAAAAAAAAATAACCGATTATTTTCAGAGCTAAAATAGTGACAGAGTGCAGGGTTTTCAAAATAAGATGGAGATTGGCGCAATCCACCGCCTAATACTAGGTTTGCGCGGACTACTTTATTAAAAACATATTAAGATTATTCTCAGTTTATCATTGTCCATTTGTTGTCGTATTATTGTACTGTAAGGTATAGTACATAATAGCTATACTTATGCACAAAAAAAAAAAAGTATTCCTATCGTGATATCGTAAAAATATGTACCCAGGTGCTTGTGAGAGATATTGGGGGTTCATGTTTAGAGGCTGATACGTCTTTAAGAAGAAAGCCGTGCGGGATATCAACTGAACTTGTCAGCTGATATACAATTGTTTAAATGCTGGATTACCGGTATTACACTCCAGTTTAATGCAATTATGATGGTGATCAAACTTGTACACAAAGTACTGTTGTGTAAGAAAAAATGGTTAAAATGAAGAGTTGCATCCAAAAAATGTAGAACAACGAAAAACAAAAATAGATGTCCCTCAACAAAATGCCCTGAAAACTTAACTTAATGAAAACAATTTAAATGAAACAATTAGCTTAATAATGAAGCTAAAAAGGAAGGTTTCTGTTAAGTTTTTTTTTTTTTTGTAACTCCAATAACCCTACGTTATCTTTCCCTAGTCAAATCGCAGAGTGCCTAAATAAGCACGGTCATTTACCAGAATAATAATAAAAAAAAAAAAAACTGTAATGAAAAAGAAAATGTAAAATATAAAAAAGCACAACCAGATATAGTCAATAAAAACAACACATTATTGAAATTATCTGTTGTATTATATATTTAAGGTAAAAGGCAGGTTTATTTTTCCGTTAAGTGCTCCCGATTATAATGTTCTGCCGCCCGGCTGTACAGAATTCCTGGGGAGAACCCTGCATTTCTTAATAATGACGCGTCTAATTCTGCACAAAAGGGAATGCTGCTTCCCGTACCGCTGTTTGGCGCCTTCTGACACACCTGCGGCTGTTGCAGTTGCCTCAGCGGGAGAGAATTTCAACTAGACGCTGGTAAAAACCTGATGCGCATCACTTAATCCAACCCATATATCTTATAAAACCACACCTGATAGGAATGTCTTCCTGACATATTGCAATAACCAATGATATATTTTTTTGTTGATTGGTAGGTGGTTACAGCTTCGAAATACCGCTTCGAAATATTTAAATTACATTTTTTTTAATGTTTTACTCGCCGGAGTTACTGCCAATCAGGTCTGCAGCCAGCGCATAACGGTATTATGTTGATTTATTACCATTTTGTATGTGTAATATGAAGTGGGGCTTGCGTCCAGGTCAAAACAGGGAGACCAAAACTGAAAATGCTGTTGTCGCAGACATGGCTCAGCGTCCCATAATGGACTCTGATGCGTGTCTGAAAAACAAACTTTTATACCATATAAAAAATAAAAAATAAACTTTTTTTTTAGCCCTATATGTAATTTAGGTGAACAGTACAATCAAAAGAAAGATATGTTGTGAGATGTATATTATAGTTTGAGAAATTATTATACTATTAATGTAACAAGTTTCATTGTATTTTAGGGTTTGTAGCAACTTTAGACCTCTGTTAAACATAAAACCACCCAATCATACTTAAATATATTAGGACAGACGTGTAGGACAAAAAGTTCCATTAATATATGTATATGTTTTTCAATTGATGATTACTGAGATAATTTTACATTGATTTCAAAACTGTTGCAGCACACACAATCCTTCCCATAGGGGATGAACACGATCACACTCTGTTCATTCACGCTATTGTTATAATCCTCACTTGCGCCATTACAGTTACCCTGAACATCTGTATCTTAAAGCGCCTCCATTAAATCTAGTTGGCTATGACATCTCACGAAAGATTCAATTTACCAGTGTGTTTTTAAAGAGACTTTAAAATTTAAATTTAGATTAGATTGCACGCTGTTACAACAATAGTTTTTTTTTTTTATTTTATTTTTATGACTAAACCTAAACTCCCCCAAAAATTTCCATTAAGACTCCTAATTCTTTCTCATCTTGAGCAGCTTTTTTCATCTGACCAAGTAATCAGATCAGCATCTTCTAATTCAAACTCCAATATACATTTGTGGGGTGACCCAAATGCGGTGTGCTGGCACTTTTGCTTTTATATTGCACTATAAAATTACATTATTGTTATTTTTTTTTCAGCTTTGTTAGTATGGTCACAGTTTGTGAGTTAATTCCTAAGTACTGGAGGGCCCTGCACTAAAAAATATATACTTGGATGCATTGCTTTTAAGTAGAGCTGGCACATGTTATTAAGAACCCCAATGGGCCTTTAGAACTGATGGGTTGGCATGAAAACAAGTAAGATTTAATATTAGCAGACCCCTCTGTGTCTGAAGTACTGTTCTCATTTGGAAGTCATTATTGGAAATTTGGCATCATCACACTTTTCAAACGGCATTTGGCCAAGATAAATATCCTTCACTTCTAGACCTGTCTCCTAAAATTATGTTCTATTTGTATACTGTCCACAACTGTCTATTTCAAACCCCTTGAATTTTTTTTTGACAATTGCATAGTTTAGAATTTTTCAGTATGTTCACATGTGCTACAGGGTAGTTTTTTTATTTTTTATATTTCATGTCAATTCTGGAGAATACAGGCTTTACCATGTAGTGCCTTTAGTGATGAACATTAAATTCCACAGAGCAGTGCGACAGCTTCTTATCTAATTGCATGGTGCTGTATTGGAGGCCTGAATAAACAACTGTGCAGTGCAGTGAACTGAAAGGCTGGCCTAAGTGTGTCGGCGGGAATGAAAACAGTCTTTTTGTTCACAGACGGCTCAAGGATCTGCCCACCATTCCAACTCCTTGGAAGAAAAACAACCTTTGGAGATTTTTTTAATCCGATTGAAATGAATTGCCTTGAGATTGTATGGTATTTGTTCCATCAGGTTTATGACCTGCATGTTTATATTTACTTGACATGCTCTCATCTGTCCAGTGTAAATTTGTTAGGAGGAAGGTACGCCACTTTTCAAGCTGTTTTTGTCATGTAATAATAATGTCCTAGAAACCTTGGGTCATTTTAGGTTTATTCTGCAAAGAATAAACAGAAATCTTATTTCTGAAATTCACAACCCCTTTTCAGAAAGGCTGTTAACTGTAGCACATACATAACTTTAGAGCTGTGTTGATATATATATATATATATATATATAGTTTCCGTAGGTGCTCAGCTCTGCGCAGTGTTGCAAGTTTGTCGTTTGTGACCCTTTGTAATAAATTGAGTGCCTCCTTCTGACTTTGTTCTGCTCTCGTCCATTACTTCCTCAGCTGCCTCCTTTCTCTAACCTAAGCGCTCAATCTCATGCTGCAGTCCAGACTTTACATGAATAGTTTGTACTTTCTCCTTTTGTTTTCATCTCCAAACCTCTTGCTTCCATATGCGTAGATGGTATCCCCAAATTTATACAGCTTCTTTTCATCTGTTCCACCTAACCTTTCCAACGCAAAACAGAGATCCGTGTTTACTGTGTCCCATGCCTTTTGCTCAGAAGCTCTTGGCCATTTAACTCTAGACTTGTGCCAGTTAAGGTTCTTTTTTCTCTTACACTGGTTCATCTGACCGGGTTCACAGGGATAATTAGCCCAGTGGAGCTCTCAATATGGTTTATTTTGAAAATGTTCATTTACCAAAGCTGTCATCATCTAAAATAAAATAATTAAAAAAAAAAAAACATTTAAGAAGGTTTTCATGTCAAAAAGCAGTCTCCGTCTTTATTATACTGTCTGGTGCTGATTGGGTCTGCAAAACCTGTTTTCTAAAAAGTGGTAGTTCACCCCTTCATGTGATTTTATGAGAATATGAAATGCTTAATAAGCTTTCTTATTCTTTGCTTAAAGTTAATAGACAAACGTGGATTGACATTTGATTTTGCAGTTTAACCCTTAGCGGTCCATTTATTCAGGACTTGTCAGATGCTTCAGGTCCAATTTATGTTTATTTTATTTTAGACGCTGTTTATTTTACACGCGCTGTTTAAAATATCCCCCCCCCCCAGCACTGCATAGTGAAAGGACATCAGTACTCCATCTTCAGCCAAGTCCCACCCCTTGTTCGCTGTATTTTTCACATACCTCTTCATAGTCGTGCATACTGATAAATCCTCTCCTGAACACTCATTTCATTACCAAACAGCACAATAATGCGGTCCAAGTCATTATTTTATTACTATAATCTCAAAAAGCTCTGCAAATGTCAGAGTGCTGGAATGCGGAAGTAACTATCTTCTTTGTTTGTGTGCTTGTTATCTCTGTGGTGCAGGGGCTATGTGTATTGCTCAGATACACCCCCTTTTTTTTGGCTTCATTCGGCTCCTATTGGTTTCACTCGGCCATTGAAAGGTTTGCTCAGCTTTTTCCGGAGAAAAAACGACTAGAGACCTGTGCTTGACGTCATTTTGATGATGTTGGACAGGGTCCAACATCAGACTGGAAAAGGAAAATTGTAATGTCGAACCTGGTACGACGTAGGACCGCAAAGGGTTAAATACTGTATACAGTGGTCTTACAATATGAATAAAACAATCAATTTTTTATTTAGTTGTCCTCTAAAACTGTATTTTCTAAATAACAAGACAAGAACAGTACAAACATTTAAAACTTGCTTGAAGTTAAATGTTTGAGGTCACTATCCTTCTAATGTGCTTACCACTTCCTGCATAAATAATAAACACACAAATAATGAATCAATGCCAATGAAATATAATTTACTGATTTTATGTTCATTCAGTAAAAAAGTTTGTATTTCACTTGATGCCCATTTTTAAAAACCCACAATTAATTTCTATTCACAGATTGAGCAGCATTTTCTCAATCAGTTTGGGAACTCTGCATTTGCTCAAAGCACATTTCACAATTTGATTATATCGCTTTAGTCAAAGACCGAAGAAGCTGTCTGTCTTCTTTTACTTTTCGCTCTTTGCTTCTTGATATTTTCCAAGACCGAAAAAGCCGTCTGTTCTTTTCTGTTTCGTTCTTTGCTTGTTTGGTATTTTCCATTTCGTAATTTGAGCAAAATAAAATAATTTGTAAATGCTCAAATTGTGAAATGGTTATTTTTATTGTGATTGACCGAATCCTGACTGAGTTTAACATATATATTGTTTGGATGATAAGTTGTGATTTATTTACTAGTAATAAACTATTGCCATTTCCCATTGACAGTGATAAATACATCTTACTGGAACTAGATATTTACAGCAGACCCAGCTTTTAGTGAATTAAATGAGTACTGCAGCCTTGTGGATAAACGCAAGCAGATGATCATGTTTGAGTGCCTGACTTCATTCACTTCATTATTTGTTTAAATTCTAGTTTGTTAGGAAGCACTCAAAGCTGTCCATTGTAACAATTACACTGGAGTTTGATGTGGCACAGCTGTCTTCCTCAAATACATGTACTACACTAATACTAATCAGGGATGTGCAATTTTGGAAAATAACTTGTTGTCCAAGGGACAAAATGCTAGAAAAATGTACTTGTCCTTCTTAACCCTTTGTAGTCCATTTAATCAGCGTTTGTCAGACGCGTCAGGTCCAATTTATTTTCACACACGCTGTTTATTTCAACCACACTTTATTATACACACACTATATATTTTCAGAGTAAAACAGGTTTAAAAGGCACTGAATCACAAAATGACACTCAGTTCTGTATCTCCAGCCAAGCCCCACCCCTTGTTCGCTGTATTTTTTATATACCCTTTTATAGATGTGCATACTGATAAATCCTCTCCTGATCACTAGTTTTATCACCAAACTCCTCAATAATGCGATCCAAGTCATTATTTTATTACTACAACATCTCAAAAAGCTCTGCAAATGTCTGTGATATTCTTTGAGCTCTGGATGCAGAAGCAATTATCTTCTTTGTTTATGTCTGTGTTATCTCAGTAGCGCATGGGGCTATGAGATATGCCCTTTTCATTTATTTCGGCTTCATTTGGCTCCTATCGTTCTCACTCGGCAATTGAAAGATTTTCTCTGCTTTTTCCCTTATTAAAAAACGACTAGAGACCTGTGCTTTGTATTTTGATGATGTCGGACAGGAATGGGTTAAAAATCTACTTGCCATCTCCACGTCGCACAAAACACACAAAAAAGTGGAATGTAATTTGTAGGACTTTAACAGTATACACAATCAATCGATTAGTGATTAACAGGGACGGATCTAGCTTTGTAGCTTGACAGGCTCACTAAATTCAAGATACACATAAGGTTCCCTACGACCCCGCCTCACCTCAACAAATGTATAACATTAAGGAAATGTTCCTTTAAGTGCAGTTTGGAACGCATTTGCTAATACATTTTAAGTAACATACTAAGAGCAAGCACAACTACAATAAGGGGGAGTTATAACTTGGGAGTTATTGAAATGTAAAAATAGCTTCTCTGTTTTTTTTCACTCTTTCTATAAGCTGAATCGAACTTCTGATGTACATGTTGTAGTGTGTTAGGTATACAGTTTATTTATTCAAAATAAGTTTCTAGTCGCCCACCCATATATATATATATATATATATATATATATATATATATATATATATATATATATATATATATATATATATATATATATATATATATATGTATGTGTGTGTGATTTTTTTATATATATATACACACACACAGTTGTGCTTAAGTTTGTGAACCCCTAGTGTAATTCTAGAAATTTCAAGTTTTTATTATAAAATCGTTGTTTAGTCAAAACCAGTCTTTACTAAAAGGGTTTATCTTCACAAATTCCATGTGTTTTTTATAGGCATTGATGCATGTAGTAGAATACAGATAAGAAAGGTAAATAAGAATCAGTGCATGTGCAAAAATAAGTGAACCTCAAGTTGCATTAGCTCAATCAAGGAGGTAACCATAATCAGGTGGGTAAATAATTGGGTACCAAGTTGCCAATCAAAGAGCAGATCTCCAAGACAAGTTTGGGTGGCACTTTTCTATGTAAAGGTAAGAAACCTGGTCAGTTTGGTCTTACTCGTACAGGTCAGTGTAACACACCCCATGCAACGATGCAAAGAGACCTCTGAGGATCTCAGGAAGAGAGTTGTAAGTGCTCATCAGTCTGGAGAGGCTATAAAACCACTGCAAAACATTTCGGGCTCCATCAGTCCACTGTAAGACAAATAGTCTACAAGTGGAGAAAATTTAAGACCACAGTGACTACCTAGATGTGGACGTCCTTCAAAATTATCCCACAGAGCAACACGAAAAATCATAGAGGAGGACAAAAAGAACCCCAGAATCGCATCAAAGGATCTCCAGGCCTCCCCTGCTGCAGCTGATGTCAATGTTCATACCTCAACAATAAGACGCAAACTGAATGGCAATGGTATTCATGGGAGGGTAGCCAGGAGGAAACTTTTGCTCTCCAAAAAGAACATTGCTGCTCGTCTTAAGTTTGCAAAAGACCACCTGGATGATCCTGTAGACTTCTGAAAGAATGTTCCCTGGACGGATGAGTCTAAAATTGATCTTTTTGGGCACAACCACAAACGCTATGTTTGGCGAAAACCTAACAGTGCCAACCACCAAAATAACCTTATCCCAACTGTCAAGCATGGTGGTGGGAGTGTCATGGTTTGGGGCTGCTCTTCTGCCTCTGGCCCTGGACGACTCTCCATCATTGACGGAACCATAAATTCAGAGTTATACCCAAAAATTCTGGAGGAGAACGGCAGGCTTTCCATCCGTCAGTTGAAGTTGTGCCGAAAATGGGAATTGCAACAAGACAACGATCCTAACCATTCTGTGTCTGTGTGTGTGTGTGTGTATATATATATATATATATATATATATATATATATATATATATATATATATATATATATATATATATATATATATATATATATATACACACCTTATGAGTTCAGCATCATGTAGAACCAGAATTCCTTTGACAATAATCAACATTCACACAACGTGTCAGAAATATTGAATCATATTTCATATCAAAATGTATGAGACTTAGTTCAACTTCCCATTCAGATCGGAATTCAACATTCCAATAACTAATTTATCAAATTAGTTTTACTGTGTTCATTTAGTTTAGATGTGATCTACCAAACTGACAATATGTTATCAACCTCAATTGATTCTATATTCAAATGAACTCAGGAATGGGGCAGTGATCAGATTATCTGCATTTATTAGGCAACTCTTTTGAGTTACACATTTTCAACAAACAAAATACATTTCTTACACATTCTAAAACAGGAAGTTTTATTCTATTCCTAGAACAATTTATCCACTAACTTGACAGCATTAGCTACAGTTAATTTCTTGAGTCATAACATTTTACATTTTATGTTTGATATGATGAATACATTAATTTTTCAACAAATAAGTCAATCTTCTTCAGGTGATGAGAACACTGCAATTTCTCCCATCTCTCCACTGAAGAAAAAGAAGATGTTTCTTTGCATGTTGTAGGCATTGCATTGTATCGGCTCTCAGCAAACAGTAGTTCTTTTCAAAGGGAGGTAGCTGGTGATTTTCAGTAGTCTTGCAACATTATCTTTGGCTTGTTGGAGTGTTTCCAACTAAATGGGTTTGGTTGATCGGATGTAAGGTTCAGTTCAAAGAATGTGTTGCAATTGAAAGATTATGTAGTTTGTAAGAGTGTTCTTGTTGCAATTCTTTGGTATGCCTATGGGACCTTGCAGATGCATAGCTGATTGCTCATTGATTCAGTTCATTTTGTGGTTGATTTCAAGTCTTTGTTGTGTGCTGTTTCCTGGTTCAGTCTCTAACAAGGCAGAGAGTAGGGCCCTCTTTAGAGCTGATTTCAGTCTCCTCTTAGCCTTCTCAGATTTTAGCCATTTTCGTAGCTGATTCTATCCCCACTTCAGAGCAGATTTCAGAAACGCTTTCAGACACTATTTTAGAACCACTTTCAGAGCATATTTCAAACCCATTTCTGTCCCATTTTCCGACCTGTTTCTGACAGCTTGTCAAGCGTCATTGACACGATTTGATGGACTGTGTGGTGGAAGTTTATACTTTAAACTTCTGTAACACAGAGACTCAGTAGGACAGACAAGATTGAGTAAATAAGTTTAATCGTTTGCAAATCCGAGAACAATCTCAACACACGCAGGTGTTAGGAAACCGAGCAATGTTCTGACTACACAGAGCCAGTAAGCATAATATATACCTTGTAACCTACAGTTATTGCGAGCCAGTCACAGAAGCTTAACTCAATATTAGCGGATAGCAACAACTTGGAAGATTAGGATGAGACCAATCATAACAACTTATTTAAATTGCAAGCCCCCTAAAATATAAGTAAGTCGGTGACATTTCTGTGAAATGCCATGGAAGCAGCTTGCGGTTGCTAAAGAAATAGAACTTCCTCTTTCTAGCTAAATGTCAGTACTTTTCCATTCCTTATAAGGGCCACCTGTCTTTCAGAAAGAAAGAGGATGTATCTTCACAAACAACTACTGATAATAACACATTATTACCTAAATCTTATAAACCTGAGGATGGAAACCCTAAACAGTCATAGCAGTAGCAACATTAGAGTGGCTTATCAAATTATACAATAACAACACATCATATAACTAATATCATAACTACTTATAATTAATATATTATAGCTTCAGCAAGCAGTTTTGTTCCTCCTGGCACCATGAAAATCTCTGTCATGTCACGTAGGCTTCTTGCAGTTACTTCAAAGCATGACTATATATGGACATCTCCAGTCCACCTTAGACCCTCTTCACTTAGCAATAACAAGATGCAGGGGGAGGCTGAAAGGGGAAGAGAAATGTCTAGACTGCTAAAGACTATGTAACTCAATTCTTAAACTTAATAGATTCAAACTTCTTATTACATTGGTATAACTCCCTTTTTAAGTCACACAGGCTAAACAAACACATGAACAAACAGCTCAGAGGTTAGTACATAAATTGCATAAGATGTAATTTTCCCACCACACTTGGTTGTGCATACTCTACTGTTTTGAGATTCTCTGGAAAAGGGTTGTCTGCATGTGACCTTGCAGTGTGAAATGTATTCAAGGTGGCAGTGAATGCATAATCTTTTGACATTTTGGGAAATTCTTTATTCATGCACATGTAGGGTACTTGTTTAGATTCATCATCATAATTGATACATTGTCTTAATCCCTATTCTTTATACCAGAAATATGCAGCTATGATTGCTTTATGTCAGGCAGCAGTCGCTGTATTGTAGCATTTGCCTTACGTGCGCTACATTTACAACTTAGTGATGGGTCAGTGTCAGTGAGGCTGTTTTACACACTGGTTTTTGCCACCTGTGGTACTTTGTGACTTTAATAGATTTGGTTTGTATATTAATCATAAACAATGCTTCTGGTGGCTTGTAGGAATTATTGGCCCACAATATTGTTTTAATAAAGGCTGTCAATGTATAAAGGCTTATTGTAATTTTCAGAACAGCGTGTACTTTATGCATTGCGCACACCCGATGCATTGTACGCATCACTGCATAGTTACATTTAACATCCCTTGTATAACATGCATCTGCCCTAAGGTTAGTATTTATGCATGACTTGACACGCATGTAAACTGCAGCAAAATGTACCGTGCGGCTCATACATAACGTGTAAAATTGGTAATTTTTTTTTTTTTTTGGTAAATGGGGGACTAACAATATCCTAAGTAGTATAGAAATGTACTAAACGTGTAACAAAACATGTACAAAAAAAAAAAAAAAAAAAAAAACTGAACATAATTTTTTTATTTAGACCGAAAAATTATATCACAAAAGTCTACCAGAAGCCATAATAGTAGTACAGTATTTCATGTTAGATTTCGAAGTGTCACCCCCCCCCCCAACTTTTAGTTAAGCATATGTAAAACTACAAAGCGGTATGTAATTCAGTAAGTTAACCTGACATTATTTTAGCATGTTTCATATGACTTTATGAAGCGATAGTTGTTCATTCTATAGAGTGCATCACCCTCATTTTATGATGATTGAGCATTGATTAAAAAAAAAAAAAAAAAACATTTCAACACATTGAAATTGGTAGTTTAGGCATGCACTGGACTAAATTAAACATATTAAGTGTGGATTGACAGCCTCAATATTTAGTCAGTAAAAAAGCATTTAAAATCAAAATGTTAGTATTGCCATGCCATGAAAAAACAAACTGCTGTCATAAATATGTACTGTATGAAATTGGCAACAACTTGCCACAAGTCTGGAAGAATGGGTATTTTAAAATGAAAATAAATAATAAACTGGAATATGGCTTTTGGTGTACATGGTTAAAAACTGATATTTTAAGAGATCTTTTTTGCTGCAGCAGATTTCAAAGGATAAATGTTTAAAGAAAGACAAGCTACTAATTGGCATACTTGTTGTTCCTTTTCAGTGGAATGCAACAGCATGACAGCATGGTTAGTACATTTTTATACAATTTTATGGCAGAGCAATGTGACCACTAGCATTGTATTTAATGTCACTTTCATAACTATTAAAATAACTCATATTTCCGATTTAGCTCTTAAAACAGTTCCCTTTCAACACCAACAATATTTTTTGGCATATGCCAGGCACAGATCAGGTATTTACTGAGCATTTCATGTCATAGCTGCTGATAGGCCCCTCCCTCTGGTCCCGCTTCCTGAGGGAACAAATAGTCACTCCACGGAGCTCGCGTCCTCTTTTGCATCGAATCCACTAAAGCGACCGATGCGACCTCGCAGGTTGGTGGTTGTCTTCCTTTTTAGTAAACCAAGGTTATATATATAGTCAGCTTGCCACTTCCCTGGAATAAAAAAGTTGGCTTCTGTGATTTAAACTGAGCTATAAACGCTGCGCAACTGCGCTTCGTTTAATCTTTCTCCTTTCAACAGCCTACATCGCTTTGTGATTGTAGACTGCTTTTCTAACCTGCTGCTTTGTGTTTTTCCCCGCTGTTGAGTCGACTCTGCCGGATTGTCTCTACCTGTTAGGCCTTAAATAAATAAATAAATAAATAATAAATAATCACAATTTACAGTTCACCTGCCTGACTGTTCCAACCCTACAGCTTGTGTGTGTGTGTGTGTTTTTTTTTTTTTTTTTTTTTTTACTTTTGTGGCGTAGTGGTTAGCGCTACTGCCTCACAGCTCCAGGGTCCTGGGTTTGTATCTGGCCCAGGGGGGTCTGTCTGTGTGGAGTTTGCATGTTCTCCCCGGGTACTCCGGTTTCCTCCCACAGCCCAAAGACATGCTGGTCAGGTTGATTGGTCACTCTAAATTGCCCTTGGTGTGAGTGTGTGTGTGTGTGTGTGTGGTGCCCTGCAATCGACTGGCGTCCCATCCAGGGTGTAGTCCTGCCTTGTGCCCTGTGTATGCCGGGTTAGGCTCCGGCTCACCGCGACCCTGTAAACTTTACAGTATAAAGGATTAAGCGGTTATTGATAATGGATGGATGAATGGAAGATTTGTGTGCATCCTCCACTGGGGACTGGTTCTGCCCTGCCCCACTGCTAAGTAGACTCCACGGATTCATCAGCCCGCCCACCTTGTGTGTGTGTTTCTTTTTTCTTACTGTCTGTAGCATCAGCAAGCCTACTGCAGCTCTGGAGCCTGTACTCCACTCCGATGTACGCAATGCCCTGCACAAGGTCCAAACCAGGCTGTCGCCCGCGCTATACCTTGGTACAACATTGTACGCTCCCTATTACTGCTTGTCCTATTGCCTGACTGCAGCTACCGAGCCTGTGTGTCCACCCCAGCGTATGCTACGTGCTACCCCGGGTTGTGTGACTGCACGCGGTTAAGGCTAGGCGCCCTTTCCCAGTACCGTCGGTGCCTCGGTACTGCGACACCCTCAGTGCTTAGACACTTAGTGCCTCGGCGCCCATGGTGCTTTGATGCTTGGTGCTTCGACACATCGGTAGGTCAGTAATCAGGCGTTGGGTGCCCTCGGTGCTTCGATGCCCACTGGACCTCCAACCCTTGATGCAGTGCTCCAGAGCTTATACTCTTGGTCATTGTCACGCCTCGGTGCTTGTCTAAGTTTCATCCTTGCACGTCCTGTGGAGGGAAGTGTTCCAACCACAGGTCCGGACTTGAAGTTCACCGGTGCAGCATCCCCCGCTAGCTCAGCTGAGCCATCTGCAGCGTTGGTAGTCCCGGCCTGCTGGTTTTTGACCCTTTGCCAGCTACTACAAAGCTAGCCCTGGGAAATCCCGCTGCGCCTAGGTGTCCTCAGTCAGGCAAGAGGCACTCTCTGGCAATCGGAACTGTGCAGACTCCAACTATAGGTCTGGCCCCTGAACTGGTCTGTCCACCTTAGGGCTCTCAGATGCAGTCGTCAGTTTTTCTGGGGATGATTGTTTTAGTGAATGTGCCACAATCTTTTACACCACCGTGCCTAAGAAACTATTTTAATTGAGATATAGTTGAGTTTATAGATAAGCATTGGGCAAAATTTTCAGGTGATCTTAACCCTGTCCTGTGCCGTTGAGGTACATGTTTTCTGAATAATAATGACCACACGCTTTGAGATATACTGTAGGTACATTGGTTTGCAACATAATTGCAGGGACTTCCCTCCTTTTAGGAAATTGTATCAATAATACAAAATGTGAGAAATTATAAATGAATTCCAATATTGCTCCCATCCATGTCTCAATTGAACAGTCGTGTACAGTCTCAACCCTAATTACTGTTAGTCACACACAGTTTCTTTTAAGATTGTTGCCATTCTTCATTGTAAGTACATCCATTTCTACTACCTGTATATGAGACATTTCTTAACCTACATTTTAACAATCTGAAAATGTGGCAGGTTTTTATTTTTTTTCTTGATATTTGAGATCGGATGTTGTCAGGAGGATACTGGTTTGGTACTATTATCCATAAATCTTCAAACCTTAGAGATAATGCCTTGCTCAGGTTTTATAGTTGTGCTGGATGAATTGTTTATGTTCTTAGGCTGGTTTCTGTTAAGATGAAGCTGTGCACTGCAGTTTCCACATTCCAATAGGTGAATGCACAAGGGGATACATTTTAAACAGTTTTTACAATCCTTCATTAATGCAGATTTATTTATTTGTTTTTATTTGAGGGGTAACACTGATTTTATATAAGGATCGAAGATGATTAATCTGCTGGTGCTCCGAAATAGAGGCTATTGATTGGGCTTTAATAAATTGAAGTGACTCATGTCATGGGAAAAGTGGACTTAATGTAGCAATTTGCAGACTTGTAAATTTCAAACACAGGAGGCAATAACCCATTACAACAATAAAAGTGACGCAATTACCAGAAAATGTGGAATAACTAATAGGGCAGCCTATTTACATCAGATGATCAAATTCTCAACATTATCCATCCAACAGAACTGTGTTGATTAATAAAGTCCTCTTGGATTCAGAGCAGCACCTCACAGCATGAGTTGAACCAATATGTGCTGTACCTGATGTAATGTTCTGCAACAGATGTTTGCGTACCTCTCCGTTGGTACTTAGGGCATGACCTCCAGGCACGTTGAAGATCTGTATTGCATGATTCCATTAATCATCGGTACAAAAGGAGCGATTATAGCTTGATCTTTCTGAACTAATAAAAACCTGATGTGTGAATTTGTTTCAAGCTGCAGCTAGGGGTATAATAAAATACAGATTTCACCTACAGTAGGTCATTGTGGCAAATAGATGCTACAAATAGTATTCATGTTGTTTTTAGGAGTGCTGTCTTGTGCATTCTTTATGCTCTATATAAGGCCTGCAATTCCTAAGGTTGCCCTGCCACACAGATGTTACTATATGTTGCTACAAAAGAAAGCTGAATTAAAGAAAATGATTAACAAGCCAATAAAACAAGTGGAACTTGGGTTAAAACTAACATGTTAGCATAGCTGTGGAAGATCTGTGGTTTGCCTTACAGTTTCATCCATATCAGATAGGCTAGCTATTTTTGATTGAAGTCGCGATCAAGATAATTAACTATATTTTTTAAGCCAAAGTGAGCTCTTTTCATTTTTCAGTTGGAATTGCTGTTACAAGTGAGGTACGGAATTGTATGTTTAACATTCTACTTACATCTTTGCGCACAAGTCGACATAAGAGATTTACCATAATTCTATTGATCAGGTCCGCTAAAAACAAGTCTATAGAGTTTCATCATCTCCCCCCAGATAGGAGATTAAAGGGGCCTTGTGCCCCCCCCCATTTGTATTACAATGAATGCTCAACATTAACCTATTTCATTTCACTGCAATTTCAAAGAATGTAATGGTACCTTAAATCTTTCAGCACTAAGTAACTGAATTACAGGGCTATCCTAGGATAACTAATTCATATTATACTGAGAAATAGAAAAACGGACAAAGATATACATGTTTGTGTATTATATTATGATTGAGTTACCTTCCCTAGGCCTGTACACAGTTGAGCCATTATTACACAATTTAAACAGTTACACAGTACATGATTGCTACAGTAAACTGTTTATTCAAATAACTTAATACTGAAAAAATTTTGTGGGTGTTCTTTTGTCTAATTTAATCTGAAAGATTTCCCCATGAACCAGTGGCATGAGAAATATTTCATAGTCTTTGTATTACTAAACATGAATAAGTAGAAACTGTGTTGGAAATACCTGATCTGAATAATGCTAGACTTCAAGGCTGATACTGGTCTGGATGCAATAACCCCTGTGTTTTTACTAGTTGTGGATTTTTCATTTGGCACTTCCGGCAATGGTCTATAACAGATTAATGGTAATGTTCCCTCTAAATGTCACAGTTTTTATTTATTGTCTTTTTCTTTTATGTCTTTCTCAGCTCAAGAACCTGAGCAGCCTGGACTTGCGTCACATCTCTGAGCTGAATAACGAAACGGTGATGGAAGTGGTGAGGAAATGCAGGAACCTGAGCTCACTTAACTTGTGCTTGAACTGGAGCATCAATGACAGGTAAAAAATCATATTCAGCCTGAAAAAAAAACTAAGAAAAGAAAAAGAGAATAATTGCTCTGACACATGTAGTCTGTTGATAAAGTAGAACCGTGGTCTGCTGGATGAGGCAAAATATAAGTAAGGCTTTGTAAACTCTGTTGGTGCACATTTGTGCTCCTGTAAAGCTTGGACATAATGTACATATTCTTTAAGAATTGCTAGGACCTAGCTCAACACCAAGCTCTTCCCATATAGTGTCATCTGTAAAGTGATCTATATTTAATTATCAGGGAGTTGCTAAACAAAAATGCTAATTAAACGAAGAAAAAAATGATTTTTGATATAGGGATATCCCATCCTCATCTGACCTTTGACTGCTTTGGCAGGTTGAAAAGTGTGATAGATTTCAAGCTGTGGTTCTAACATGGGAAAACCTGTTAAATTGTCAGATACAATTCTTTACTCTGTTGAATATTTGTTTAACACTTTGTGAAAGCCATAATGATTAGCAAAACAAACCAAAAAATACATTTACCAAAATCATCCCAAATATTTGGCTCTGTGCAGTTCTTGACTGTTCATTGTATTCACCCTGTACAATTGCCTTTTGTTGTTTTGTAAGAAGTTTCAACGTTGGGTTAATTCTACCGGGTTGTATAGTGTCCATCATATGAGCATTGTCCTATAGCCAAGCAGTAAATCCCCCCCTCAAAACAGGATAGCGTGACTATTTTAACTTATTTGGTTTCTGTTAGATTATGTGTTCCTTGAAATGTTGGGTTACAAGTTGTACATCTTGGTTGGTGGTGATGACATGATGTGCAAGAAAAATGGATTTCATTTCAAATTGAAATCCTGGTTTATTGTTGCTGGGGGAAGTGGGCTAATTTCATTGCTTTAATTGGATTACATGACGAGAGGATTAAACTTTGTAATTATATAACAAAATACAGTATTTACTTGATTGCTGAACAACTGTGATCGCAGCCGTGATTCTTCGGTACTTATAGACTGTTGCAGCAGTTCCTGATGTTTTTCCTTTATCATGTAGGAGTCTTTCTAAATGAAACTGGACACTCATCTGGTGCAAAATAGCCCTTTGATCCTCTGTGTTAAGTGTTCAGCAGTAATTCAAATATGGGCCAACAGTGGTTTACAAACTCCAGTATTCAGCTACAGAAGTGTATGTGCCATTTCAACCTGGCCAGCACAAACTGTTTTATGCCATATATAGGTGGTTACAAGTGAAGTTCTTATTTACAGAACACATCCTTAACAGATGTGTGAATATATACACATTGTAAACTGCATTACAGTACCAGTCAGATTGCACTGTTGCACCTGTGACCCCACTGTAGCTGTAATCCATCGACTTCTATGTTTAGAACATAATCTAATTGCCATGAGTCAGATACTGTACTTCTCTCTCACCGGTGGGATAGTATAATTAACTCCTCTCATGAGGAAGACCTATAATCCACTAGGCTCCCCAAACACTAGAACAAAATTATAGTGCAGGAAATTCATTCAATTAATGAACATAGTTTTTATATCTATATTTGATTAAACAAAGTCAGTTATAGTAAACTGATTCTTCGTTCATCCAGCATATACACACATGCGTTGTATTGTATTTTAGTATTATATTTACTCTTACAGCCCAGTGTTTGCAGTGCCATGATTGCCAAAGACCGAATGAAATCATAAATAATGCTTGGATAATAAAAAATAGAAGGAATAACCAGTGCCTGGTGTGTAGTTTTTGACACTGATGCAATTAAGTTGTATGTTTGCACCACAGCATGACTATTGGCTGAAACTCACCCAAGCGATACTGCAAGTTTTGACATCATCATACAAAGAGGGCGGTTTGGTCTCCTTGTGGAATTGTGGTAATGCGTTTTCTGGATAGGAGGGTTGGAACTAGCCACCGGTAAACCATTGAGCAGAGACCAGGCAATGATGAGCAGTGCCTGTCTGGAACTTGAAATGACTTCAAATAGAGTGGGCGCCAGTGTGAATTTCCTTTGTGTGGTTTGGATAAGAAGGGATCAAATGACATATTTCAAAATGAAGAGTGTGATGTGATATTTCTAGAATTTGACAGGTGCTTCCTTTGTTATTTTGCTGTCTTATATTTGAAGCCAGAGTGAATAATGTACTGTTGTTAAAGTGTTTACAGCACTATACTGTCCTTTTATGGATAAAACACATTATACTGTATTTTCCCTTTTGTACTTTTTACATACGTGATCAAGTGATATTCCAGCATGACATTGCATCATAAACAGATTGTGCTCTTAAGTTTCCCCCCAAAAAATATGTGAAACCTTGCATAGCACTATCACAAACATGAATGCCTTCATCACATTCCAGCTGATTCAATAACATATTATGGCATTTATTGCAAAGTTCAGCGAGTGTCTGTGCAGTGGTTCATGCCTAAGGTATTTCCAACCCACCTGAGGTATCAATTTTCCTGGAACAGTTTTCATAAACTGGCACTAGATATTGTATCTGTGAATGTTCAAGGACCTGGGAGCCAATTTACCAACAGATAGTCTGCTTTTCCTTTATGAATGTCACATCATGGAGGACTTTTGGAGAGGTAGCTTAGCATGTTGAAATGATTTAATACACTTGAGAATTAAATAGGAAGAAAAAGATATAGGAAGAACTTTCAGCGTCTTTCATATCCATAGCTACAAAGCAGAATCCTTTAATTGGTATCCACAGCTTTTAAGATCTCACACTTTACTCTTCTGTTCCTTCTGTCTAGAGGTTTCACCTCAATCATCCCTTTCTGCTCTGCTGAATGGTACCACAGTAGAGCATTTAATATTTTTAATATATATAATGTATGTTACAACAGTTTGGGACTGACAGACTGCTTGCTTTAGTACAGAGTAGCAAACAGTAATTCTTAAAACTTTGGATGCACAGACAGTATTTGGGAATGTGTTTGGAAACGCATATATTCACTTTCTATTTGACAAAATTATTATAAATAATCCAGAATAGTCTGCACTGTTACCATTTACTTGCCATCTCAGCATAACTGTGTGCCATTTAAAATGTTTACAACATCAAAAAAATTAACCTCAAGATAAAAGTATAGTAACTAACAATGATAAACTTTTTACTAAGCCAACTTTCTGTTGCTTTGCACTTTCTGTATTCTCTTTTTTTGTTTTCTTCCTTCATTTGTTTTGCAGTTAGAAATGTATCCGTGCAAGAAACGATACACAGGATAATCTAGATGTACTCATTGAAAACAAATTCAGCCAGCTGCTATTGCTGATACTGAAGTGCAGCCGCACCTAATACATAAAACAAAAGCTGTCAAACTACGAGTACTGTGATTTATTATTTATGCTTACCGGAGCATTTAAATTTCTAAAAAATGCAGAGATTGTGCTTCACTGATTAGTATTCAGTTATACAAGAACCCACCAAGTCACTGGCACTGGCACAGGCTCTGGTACCAACCAGGTCACTGGCACAGGCTCTGGTACCGACCAGGTCACTGGCACCGGCTCAGGTACCGACCAGGTCACTGGCACCGGCTCTGGTACCGACCAGGTCACTGGCACCGGCTCTGGTACCGACCAGGTCACTGGTACAGTGTCTGGTACCGACCTTTTTTCTGATTTCTGAAAGAAAACAGAAAAAATATTACACACCTGATTAAAAAAAAAAAAAAAAAAAAAAATATATATATATATATATATATATATATATATATATATATATATATATATATATATATATATATTATGAATGTATGAGAAAAGGCACCAGCATGAGAAAAGGCACCAGCACAAAGTTATCGACTCACAAAGTGCCGAGCAGCAAAGGAGACAGCGTGAGCTTGGCTGTACCAAGGTTCTGAATCCTGGGAAAGGGGCGGGGAGAGCCGCCGGCTTAGCACAGGGCACATGGCCGTGGAGAGGACTTAATCAGAACCTGATGTAAGTGCTCAGGTAATTTGGGCTATAGACTACAGAAAAAGCTTCTAGTGAAGATGAGCACTTAATAAGCAACTGTATCACCTTTGCAATCTGGAGTTTATTTGAGCCATATGATTTACTTATTGATTGCATTTATATAGCACTTTTTATACAAAAGTATCGCAAAGCACTGTACAGTACATAGCAGAAAAGAACAAACCACAATACATTTGTATAGTAGGTCACACATACAACTACTAGTCAGACCATTTAAATAACACTATACCCATAATAATACAAAAGTAGCAATTTTAAAGTTACATTAAAGACCACTAAGATAAGAAAGCCATTTTATAAAAGTGCGTTTTTAGTCTTGAATTGAAAACAGTAACTGTCCCAGCTTCCCTGACAAAATGAAGGCAGAGCTTTCCATAATTTTGGCGCTCTACAAGAAAAAGCCCTCCCTCCCTTTGTAGACCCTAGGAATAACCAGCAGCTCCGCCTCCTGTGATCTCAGAGTGAGGTTTGAAAGAAACTTGGTCATTAACTCCTGCAAGTAAGTAGGTGCTAATCCATTCAGGCCATTGTAGGTTAACAGCAAAATCTTAAAATCAGTTCTATACTGCACAGGGAGCCAGTGTAAAGGGGCCAAAACAGTCAAGTAATTGGGAAATGAGGGTTAAAGAAGGCAGGTTTTAGCTGGAAGCATTTCTAGCACAGATAATCTAAATTGGGCTTAAAACTACTTTTCAGTTTTCTATAACAGTTTAACAGTTAGGTGTTAGCCCTAACTTGGGCTTTTGATCTCCTGAAGATTGTATCTCCAGGGTGCAAAAACCAATAGCATTCAATTGGAGGAGCTGGTAAAAAAATAAAATAAATAAAAAATAAAATAAAATAATTTCTACTCGTAGCTGGGTATTGATTGGGTTGTAGTTGAGTGCCCTGTCATTTTTTTGGTATTTTGTCTTCTGTTTTGGCTCACTCATATGCTTTAAAAGTCACTCAAATAGCATAAAACTAAGGCTGTTCCTCTGTCATTAACTAGCTATGAAAAACTGACATTCACACATGCAGTCTTTTTTTTCCAATTACCTGTGAAATTAGGGAAAAATAGTTGTCTGGTAGCCATTTTAGCAGGGTCCCCCCCCCCCACCACCACCTTTTTTTAAATAGCTTCTTAAAGGTTACATTGCTTTAATAATTTAACTTGCTTTTTTAAAGGCAGACCTAAACACTTATAACTGAAACATGTTACATTTCACTCACTTTGCAAACGTACGTACCATCAAAAAAACTAACTATATATATATATATATATATATATATATATATATATATATATATATATATATATATATATATATATATATATGTGTGTGTGTGTATATATATATAGCTCTGGAAAAAATTAAGAGACCACTGCAAAATTATCAGTTTCTCTGGTTTTACTATTTCTAGGTATGTGTTTGGGTAAAATGAACATTTTTGTTTTATTCTATAAACTACTGACAACATTTCTCCCAAATTCCAAATAAAAATAGTCATTTAGAGCATTTATTTGTAGAAAATGACAACTGGTCAAAATAACAAAAAAGATGCAGTGTTGTCAGACCTCGAATAATGCAAAGAAAATAAGTTCATATTCATTTTTAAACAACACAATACTAATGTTTTAACTTAGGAAGAGTTCAGAAATCAATATTTGGTGGAATAACCCTGATTTTTCAAGCACAGCTTTCATGCGTCTTGGCATCCTCTCCACCAGTCTTTCACATTGATGTTGGGTGACTTTATGCCACTCCTGGCACAAAAATTCAAGCAGCTCGGCTTTGTTTGATGGCTTGTGACCATCCATCTTCCTCTTGATCACATTCCAGAGGTTTTCAATGGGGTTCAGGTCTGGAGATTGGGCTGGCCATGACAGGGTCTTGATCTGGTGGTCCTCCATCGACACCTTGATTGACCTGGCTGTGTGGCATGGAGCATTGTCCTGCTGGAAGAACCAGTCCTCAGAGTTGGGGAACATTGTCAGAGCAGAAGAAGAAAGTTTTCTTCCAGGACAACGTTGGCTTGATTCATGCCAATGCTGCCCGATTCCAGCCTTGCTGAAGCACCCCCAGATCATCACCAATCCTCCACCACATTTCACAGTGGGTGCGAGACACTGTGGCTTGTAGGCCTCTCCAGGTCTCAGTCTAACCATTAGACGACCAGGTGTTGGGCAAAGCTGAAAATTGGACTCAGCTGGGGGTGCTTCAGCAAGGCTGGAATCGGGCAGATTTGTCTTTGTGAAGGACGCATGAATCAAGCCAAGTACAAGGTTGTCCTGGAAGAAAACTTGCTTCCTTCTGTTCTGACAATGTTCCCCAACTCTGAGGACTTTCACCTTTCACTTTGACATAATATGGCAGCCATATTGGGATCATGTGACTTTTTGTTTAAAGACCTAATGCTGCAAGATATTGGCTTCATACTCTGTACACAAGTATTCACAAGTATTCTAGGTCAAGGTTGGGGAACCCATGTTCCAGGATGGTTAGTGTCCCCTCCTGATTTTTGTTCCAACTGTGCCCTAAATTACTTAATTACACTAATTATTGGTAATGTTTGGTCCAATTAAATAATTTAGGGCACAGTTGGAACAAAACAGTGGGGACACCGGCCCTTCAGGACCAGAATTCCCCACTCTTGCCCTACGTAAAGGTGTGTAAATAAATAAATCATGGGAAATATAGTGTGTGTTTTGTATGGTAGCTGTTTTTCAGTTTCAAAGATTGGTATTCAATGACAGTTTTCATTTTAAAAAGCATGTAAACCAACAAACTTTGTGATGACAGACTGTTTTCAGCTGGCAGCAGACGTGTGGTGATTTTGAGAAATAAATGGACTAAACAGCACTTTCTTGCATAATGCACACTCTCAGGGGAATGCAGCATGCAGTCTAGCAGACAGTCAATAACAGAAATTTGGTACATCATTGTAAAGACTATATCTGATTTGCTGGTAACTTGTCAAATAGTGACCACATTAACCAGTCATTGGCTGTGTATGGGTGTACATTACATGTGATTTTAAGATTGCGAAGAGATTTGTGGGACAAGACCGCTAGACCCAGTCAGCTAATCTCCCCATTGTGACTGAGTTAAGGGTAAACCACCTGGCATTAAAGTACCTGGCATTTCACATTAAAATGTTAAAAGAAGACTGAATTGTAAAATCTTGTTTATGAATACAATAATTTAATTAAACTACAACCACTGGTCATATAGGGTGCCATAGGCCAGTGTTTACTCATTAGCACCCTTGACAGGCGTATAAGGTTTTTGTTTTAAGATATGTTGGCTATTAAAGCACCTAAAACGATTTACTCTGTAGTTAGTTTATAATTTCCCACAGTAACTAAAATACATATATTTTAATAGCGCTTACCAGTACACAGTGAGACATATGGCCTAACTATTCAAGTGTCCATCGAATCAACATTTTACTGGTTGTTAAAATATTGCTGACTGCATTAACTCTGCATTCCACAACAACATGCTCTCTCTGTGTCTCTCTCTCACTCTCTCTCTCACATAAGCTAATAAGCATGTTTTATTAGAAAGAAATATAGTCTATGTCTTGGGGCCCATCCCTGGGTCGTGTCCCATCAGTTGTGAAAGACTGCTGTCTACAATTCCGGTTAGAACTGCGTTAGAGGTGCTCCTTTGTTGAGGTACCATTACAAATTACAGCAGGCAGCATTTTCACATCACATTTCAATGCTTCACATATGACTTCCTTTACTGTGGTTAGTTGTTTTTATTTATTTATTTATTTATTCATTCATTTTTATTGGAATCGCCAATTGTATTTTACCCCATTTTCTCTCCAATATGAAATGCCCAGTCTGTAAGCCTGGCTCACCGCTGCAACCCCCGCGCTGACTCAGGAGAGACTGAGATGAACACACATGTCTTCTGAAACCTGTGCCGTCAGCCGTTGGCTTTTGTTCACTTTGCAGCCACGCCATGCAGCTACCTCAGAGCTACAGCGTCGGGGGACCAAGTAGCTCTGGGCCTCTTGCAGGCAGGCCTGCAGGTGCCCGGGCAGTCTACAGGGGTCACTAGTGCGCAGTGAGCCAAGGACACCCTGGCCGGCCTAAGTGCCCTTCACCCCAGGCGGCGCTCCTGGGAATTGTCATACATGGCTGGCAGTGGAATAGCCTGGACTCAAACCGGCGACCTCCAGGCTATAGGGTTCATCCTGCACTCCACGAGGAGTGCCTATACTGGATGCACCACTCGGGAACCCCCCTAGTTTTTTTTTTCTTCTCCTAAGTAGAAGTACAAGTTAGTCAACTGACTAATATCGACAATACATTTCTCAAATTTGCACATTGTTCTCTTTTTACATGGTATGTTTTACTGATTATGGCCATGTGGTTGCTTCTTTTTCTGGCAACATCCATTTCTCGAAAGTGGTCTCATCTTTTGTGGAAAAAAAATACTGTATTCCTTCGAATTTAAGATGTGCTTTGTAAACAATATTTTACTTTACAAACCTCAAATTGAAGGTGGTGCATTTTGGCTACTCAAAGGAATTTGGTAATAATAATCAGGACTGAAGAAGTTCATTATATTTTTTCTACCAGTGTGGTGCTTTTTGGCAAAATTGTCTGTCATATGTTTGGATTAATATGCATCAATGGTATTGATAAATAACTTGCTTCAATCAATTAAAATGTGCAGCTGCTCTGTTCCACTCACAGAACATTTTTAACTGATATTTAACGATATTTCATCATGACAGTAATGTAACATTTATTGCAAGTGCCTCTCTTGGCAGATTTAGGTGTTGACAGTTGGTGGTTTTGTTCAGTAAAATTTCTTGCATGATTTGGTTTATGTTTAATTGTAATTTTAGTTGTAAATTTAAATTCTGGTGTATTACTTTTTCTCACCTTTTTAGAGCTCAAATGTTTCTTAATTTAACTACTTCCCCTACAAAGTTTGGAGAAATATTACACATTTGCATACTGTATACAGGAGACTTTCAGTGATATCACAAACTTTTTGACAAGTATAATTGAAAACATGCAAATAAATATGCATTTACTGTTGCTGCCAGAATCCCCACTATGTCTTCTTTTTTTTAAACCGTAAATTAGAGGTTTAATCGTATTTAGTCGTATATGTCAAAGTATAAATCAGTTAAGATGGAAAATTACATCACAAGCCTATTGGTTTTCTTTACATTCTTGCTGAGGACATCTGTTACTGATTGAAAAGTGATGGCAAAAGTCAAAACTTTTGTGTATCAGCATGCTTCTTGTGCAAGTCATTATTGCCACCAAAATCCATGCGGTTTACTAAAGGTGGGTAAACAAAAAACAAGATCACGCTGTCAGCAAATCAGCAATGACTGATAATGACTTGGGAGAAAGTAAAGTGAACACTTCAGCAGTAAAGCAATGCTAGTCCAGACTCTCTTTATAAATCTACTCTAGGGACCAAGGTTCAGCTGCAAGTACTGTATGGCTAAAACATAACAATTTAGCTCTTATTTTGGAAAAAAAATGTAAAAAGAAATTGTAAACTAGAGAATATGTCCCAAGGCTCTGCTGTCTAACTTTTCATTGCTTTCATTCTTTGTCTTTTTGTTGTTGGCTAAAACCACAGAAAAATACAAATGTGACAGTAAGATCCAGTCATGGTAGAACGAGACTCACAGGGAATGGTGCCTCATTTGTGCTTGAAGCACATTTTACAGGTTGGTAACCCACAGATTACAAGTTGGTAACCCAGAGATGAAAATAAGACAAACCTGAACTTATCTGTCTGTTTACAGCTATATTAAACATCAATAAGTAATACAGAGGAGTCTAATTTACAGCCCTTGCATCACAAACACACAATTAAACAAAAAAGACAAAGCTCCAAATTGATGAATTATTACTTTAAATGTTTTTTCTAAAATGTTATTCCCTTATAAAGTTGTGAATTGGGTTCTGTTTTTATCCAACTTGTCTGTACAAAATACGTAGTTCCAAGTTTTGTGGTATCACCCACTGCAACCTAATATCCATAAACTAAAGCCAAGAAAGGTGGGTGGTTTAAAAAATATATATATATAAAAATACTGCTTTCTGTTGTCAGATAGTACAACAACATGAAAAATGAGCGTATAAACCGGTAAAATAAATATGAAGAAGGTGATTAGTTCTGACAGAACTCATGTAAAAAACATGAGGTAAACATCCTCTGTGGTTATTAATTTTGAGTAATGGCTACACGTCACCCTAAACTGTTTAATAAATTGTGACATTGAAAATATTTACTGGTTAGTAATTTGAGACCGTAGGCGTAAAGGTTAAGTTAGATTTAAAATATAAACTGGTAAAAATTAAGTAAGATATATAGTCAGTTTCACCTAACGTCTTAATTTCTTCAAGGTTTCACATTATGTGAATGGATAGTTTCTGGTCTGTGGTCAGCTGTATACAGTATATCTGTAAATTACTGGACCCATCCAATAAACCCAAAACACAGTTAACTTTTGACTGAAAGCAATTACTGATCCTATACAATTTTTGGGGGTATTTTACATTTTGGTATATAATGGTTTTAAATAAAATATTTTGCAATGAGGTCTTAAAGCATACAATTACAGAAATGCAAACAATTTGAAAAAGTAGGCTAAATATAAATACCCTCACTAAGCTACTCTTTATTTATAATGATTTATGTTTGAAAAGTTGCATTGAGATTTCTAAGATTTTCCCCAACACTAAACTGTGAGAGAATTCAGTACCTGGACTTATTCAATCCAGTCTTTTTTTAAAAAAAAGCCCCCCGCAATTTATATGGGATTGCTTGGTAGCTTTATGACTTGGTTGTTTGATTTTTAATAAGACCACTAGATTCCTTGCTACTGTTATCGAGAAATTTCAGAAATAAAGTGATCTACACATGGTAAATGTGTCCATTAGTCTGAAGAAAGGCGAAGATCTGTTTAAAAATGGTACTTCGAGTACTAGGATTATATTAAAAAAAGACACTTTTCTTATATCTTTCTTTCCTACTGAGGAGCAATTGTTCTCTCCAGGTAGGACGCTGTCTTCCAGTCATCATCACTCTGCCAGGGGCTGCCTATTAGGATTTTTCATGGGAGACGTCCATCTGTGGAACCTGGTGTGACTGTCAGAGTGAAGTGAAGGCTTCAGAGCATGGGCCTGTCAATCAGAACACTGATGTGCACATAGGCAGAACTGCATATCGGTGGCGGACTCTCTCCACAAAAAAGAAATGGAGCAACACAAATGAGAAAGACAAGGTCACTGAAACTTTACACAGCACAAAAAAGTGCTATTTGTCTGGGGGGGCGGGGGACACACAACAACCTTATTTTAATTAATGTGTGTCTTCTATTGAGTCTTTTATTTCCCTTGGTTTATTACAAGTGCCTTACCCATTGTGTTGATAGTTCGTCTATATTCATAACTGTTTGTTTAATGGTGCATTAATTAGAGGTTGCTATTGAAGAATTTAATTGCGTGTAAAAGCCCTTTTCTATTAGACATGCATAAAAGAGAATTTGAATGCAAAGATGTGGAATATTGCAGATTTATTAAATGTGTTCGCTTCTTATTTGCAACAAAGGAGGTTAAGCAAATTTCTGCGAACCAAAAAAAAAAGAATGAAAATGATTTTTTGCAAGATATGGAAGATCTAAGGACTAATCTCTTGGGCCAAGGGAAGAAACATATAAAAAATGCAGGATAGTCAAGGGGCTGCACAGACATGGTGTTTGTAAGATCTAGTTCAAAAGTCTAGTCTCTTGAGTACTGCTCTCAAATCTACTTTGCAGTAAATAATGATAAATGGCTTCAAGGAAACCATTTTTGTTGTTTTACAATAAGCACCTTTCACAGCAGTTTCACAGTAGTGTGTGCAACAGTTTGAAGTTTTTTAACAATGATGACAAATGAACTATATATCTGCCAAAAAAAAAAAAAATGTAGGTATGTAGATGGCACTTAAAAGCATATAGTGTTCCTAAATGCATCAGAAATTGCATCAAAGCATTCACATTTTACAAATATGGCCATCACAATGTAAATACTTCCAGAAAATCAGTGTTTAAATCCTGTTAACATTGTGATGGAGCACAGTAAATTGAATTGTAATAAAAATTTGACAATGAGGTTTTGGTTGCAAAAATGTTACTTACCAATATATAATGAATGGGTTTGTAACTTATTGGTGAAGTGTTATTTAATTGGCAGCCCGCGGGCCCAGTCCGGCCTGCGAGAGCCTTCCGTTTGACACATCAATCGTCAGTTGTCTGTAATTACAAAAGCTGAAATTACAGTTACGCAAGATTGAAAGGTTGCCATTATCTACAGGGCATTTGTGTCCCCTAACGAGCTTTTTGTTTTTACAACACACCATAATACAGGAACAAGTGATCACTGTACTTTATCTGGTAGTAATCCTTCTCCTTCCTTGTTTACAACTCCCTCTGTAAGCAAGCTACCCTCAAATCAATAAACTTCAGTTTATATTCACACTCTATATGCACATTCATTCCTATTCGAATCAGTACATTCGATAACCCATCTATTTTACAGTTTTCTATTATTGAACTAAAAATAATAATTCCTCTCCTGTAACTTGTACTCTGCTTCCACTGACCTACTGGGCTAAACACCGTTAGTTTGGTTACCTACAGAACGATGACGCTTTTACTTTTAAACATGCACGTTTGTGAGGTAAAGAGTGATTCAGCGTCAATAGACCCAGAAGGCAAGAGACATACAGACAAAACAACAAACACCCAGAGAAAAAAAGACAAAAAACCAGTGGCGGCATAGGACTACTTTGAATATTTTCAGGAAAAATATATTTGCTTTCTATTTTTATTATTAAATGGCTATCAGATACTGTATACGTTTTGAGTGGTTATTTCTGAGAGGCATTAGCTGACTGGTGCAAGTGTAGTGCTGCAACATTCTGTTATGTACAGTGTGATTGGATAGTCAGATTTTCATAACCGTTTAAACAACCCCACCAGTACACACTTCATGAGCATCCTGTGTCGCCAAGGTTTGGACATTGCCTTGTCTGGATCACTAGAGAATGTAATTGAATACCGCTGGTGTAGTGGAACCTACTGTGATGTTACTGTGTGGGTAATGTGCAGGCTGTGGGTCATGGGACAGCATTTTAAGCTTGTGGTAAAGCGGTCCCAAGGTCTAGGGTGGTCTGCACCCTTGAATTTGAAATATACACAGAGTACACTTACTTCTCTCTGTCTCTGTCTATGTTTTTCTCTCTCTCTATCTCTACCCCCGCACCGCCCTGAATGATCCAGCCACTCTACCAAGAAGATAATGGTAGACCACAGCTGGTAGCTGTACCATTGCAACTAACTTCAAGTACTATGAAGATAATGCTAGACCACAGCTGGTAGCTGTACCATTACAACTAACTTCAAGTACTATCTTTTCCAGTGCAGATGTGTCTATCTTGTTTTTTTTAATACATTTGTTAGGTTTGGAGTTTTTCCCCTAAGTGGTTTTCTTCTATTTTCTTTCAGCTGAGAGCTAAAGAACATTTACAGTGAAATATATGACTGTAAGTGGTGTCTGCTCGTGTGGTGTGTCAGACAGGGAGGTGGTTATTTATTTATTTATTTATTTATTTAGTTAGTTAGTTTAATTAAACATTGACCTGTAGGTCGTCATTTGAGAACTATGTGTTGGTAGTCACAATTAGTACACCTTTTTTTTTTTAGCAGTCTCAAGCAGGTGTCAGAGGCTGAATAGACATGATGGTTGATGTACCATTTCACCCACTCAGTCAGTGATGTCTACAGTTTGCAGCTGTAGCACATTTTGGAGAGCTCACAATGTAATTGTGGTTGTAATTTCAGCTCTGTAGAAAAAGAACCTGTGCAGTTAGTTAATCTGTACCATTCAAGACAATCACAAATGAAAATTGTTTCAGTGCAGGTGGAAGTTTATTCCAAACACGATTCCTTTTTAGAAAAAGTAATAACTATTTACCTTTCGTCTTCTAAATTCTTATTTCCACTTGTTCAGTGATTACTAGTTTAAACTCCCCTTTGCTTCTCTTGCTTGTCTAATCCTTCAAATGTGAAATACTCAAGTCCCAGTTCTTAGTGTTTGTCTTTTTTTTTGTGTCAACCGTTCTAAAACATAATATATGGATAAGTGAGGTGAAGTCCAAGTGGAGATTGGGCAGAAAAAATATTGTTTTGGTTGTCTCTTGAAAATACAATTAAGTACTGTTTTATATTGATGAGAGGAAATTGTGCTCCCAGAATGGAATATCTAACCAACTCTTCTATTTCAATGTGTTTAACTTTGAATTTCATTTAGATTCATTACGAGAGATTCAAATCAGATATTTCGTTGGCACATTGCTGTTGGGGAAAGATGTCATCAGTGCTTTTGTATTGGCTCTAGGATTTTCCTGAAAGATATTAGCAGAATAATAATAATAATAATAATAATAATAATAATAAATAATAATAATAATAATAATAAAATGTCTTAGTTATAATGTATCATAAGTGAGTTATTTATAAGGGATTATTTGGCTTACACTGCGGTTTTAAGGGGAAGATGCTAGTGTCCATATAGAAGGCTAAAATATAAATGTTGTAACTACCGGTAATCACTACTGTAAGTTGTGGGACTTTGTGTCATTGATAAAGAACGACTTGCACTCTCCACTAAAAAAACAATCCAAAGCACTTAAAAGTACAATTAATATTCCTTTTAATGTTTCATTTTTTATTAAAAAAAGTATTTTATATCCATCCCGATTCAGAGACGAGTTTCGGCAAACTGCCTTTCTCAGTATAAGGAATCTCAGAACACAGCATCACGTGTTTCCACTTAATTAACAATTAACAGCGCAGTTCACCTCTATCCATTAATTAAAAACACATGATATACATACATTTGTAAAACAGTCAATATGAAAACGGGATACAAAACAAATAAATAATTAAACAGTAAAAAAACAATTAGTATCAATTCAAAAAAAAAATATCAGTTCAAAAAAGTTATCAATTCAATAAATGTTACAATTCAGAAAATGTTAATGGAGCCAATTAAAGGAAAGGGGCAGAGGATAATTCCTCATTCAATCCCAAGGGGCTTCAGTATGGAACCTATGGATCCATGAAGCTTCTTTGTGCAAGAGAAACCGATCTCTATCCCCCCCCCTTTCCTAGATGTACAGTGACTCTCAAAAGTATTCACCCTGTTTGGACTTTTCCACATTTTATTGTGTTACAACATGAAATCAAAATGGATTTAATTAGGAGTTTTTGCCACTGATAAACATAAAAAAAAATCCATAATGTCAAAGTGAAAAATAAAATCTACAAATTTTTCCAAATTAATTACAAATACAAAACAGAAAATAATTGATTGCATAAGTATTCACCCCCTTGAGTCAATATTTGGTAGAGGCACCTTTGGCAGCAATTACAGCCATGACTCTTCCAGCTTTGCACATCTGGACACTTCAATTATTGCCCATTCTTCTTTGCAAAATTGCTCAAGCTCTGTCAAGTTGGATGTGGACCTTTGGTGAACAACAATTTTCAACTCTTTCCACATATTCACAATTGGATTGAGGTCCGGGCTTTGACCTTTTTGTTTTTTAGCCACTCCAGTGTGGCTTTGGCTGTATGTTTGGGGTCATTGTCCTGCTGGAAGATTAATCTTCTCCCAAGTCCCAGGTCTCTTGCAGACTTCAGCAGGTTTTCTTTCAGGATATCTCTGTACTTTGCTGCATCCATTGTGCCCTCTATCTTCACGAGGTTTCCAGGCCCTGATGCAGAGAAGCATCCCCATAGCATGATGCTGCCACCACCATGCTTCATGGTAGGGATGGTGTTCTCAGGAGATGTGCAGTGTTAGGCTTGCGCCAAACATAGCGCTTAGCGTTGAGGCCAAAAAGCTCTATTTTGGTCTCATCAGACCATAGAATCTTCTTCCACTTGGCCTCCCTGACTAGTGCCCTTCTCGCCCGGATACTCAGTTTTTGAGGACGGCCTGTTCTAGGCAGATTCACAGTTGTGCCATATTCTTTCCATTTCTTAATAATGGACTTTACTGTGCTCCGGGGGATGTTCAATGCCTTGGAAATGTTCTTCTATCCTACCTCCTGATTGGTGCTTTTGAAGAACCTTATTCCGGATTTGCTTTGAATGTTCCTTTGTCTTCATGATGTAGTTTTTGTTAGGAAATGCACTAACCAACTGTGGGACCTCCCAGAGACAGGTGTATTTAACCTGAAATCATGTGAAACACAGATGGACTCCATTCAACTAATTATGTGACTTCTAAAGACAATTGGTTGCACCAGAGCTTATTTAGATGTGTCATAGCAAAGAGGGTGAATACTTATGCAATCAGTTATTTTCTGTTTTATGTTTGTAATTAATTTAGAATAATTTGTAGATTTTATTTTTCACTTTGACATTATGGACACTTTTTTGTGTTGATCAGTGGCAAAAACTCCTAATTAAATCCATTTTGATTCCATGTTCTAACACAATAAAAATGTCGAGAAGTCCAAGGGGGGTGAATACTTTTGAATGCCACTGTATGCACAGTTTCTATGCCCTAAAAACATCGAGAACAAACAACATGGTTGAAGTCATTAGACTGTCTAGCAACAGAAGATTTGATATCTTTGCTGCGTATAGCGCTTTTATGTTCATGTATTCTCAATCTCGGTTCTCTTATTGTTTTCCCTACATAAAACAAACCACACAGACATTGCAACAAATACAAACATATCTGGTTCTACAGGTGATTATGCCTTTTACAAAAATGAGTTTTCCCGTGTGCGGACATGTGTAGTATTCCCCTGTAATCATTACAATTAGAACAATTATGGCAATCATAATTGCCCTGCAGGGGCGCTGTGTGTGTGTATTTCTGACTTAGTTAAATGGTCATTTAGTTCTTAGATCGTTTAGATCTGTTTTTAATTTAGAATCACTCGACAATATATGCCAATGTGTTTTAACAACCTCTTTAACCTGTTCAGATATAGGTGAGAATGTAGAGACAAAAAACAAGGCATCTGATTTTGATTTATATGCACAAGGCTGCAACAGCATCTCCCTGTCTGTATCCTTTGCCTTTTTCTATGCCTGGCTAATCCAGTGGGGTTTACAACCTTTCGCTTTAACTCTTTCACCAACAACTTGTGTATGCTTATCAAAGTCCGGCTCAGTATTACAAATACGTCTCACTTTTAGTAACTGACTATGAGGTAAACTCTGTTTCAGAGACAGTGTATTAAAACCGGTAGCACTGAGAAAATGATTCCTGTGTGTACTTTTCCTATAAACTGAAGTCATTAAAATAACTTCCTCTGTGTATGTAGAAAACTCAGCTGGACCTATTAAGGCCAGGAAACTACCTGGCTGAGTACACAAAGCAGGCAATACAATAATTTGGAAGCATATGCTACATAGTTCATAAGTACTCCAAAATCCACTTGATTTCACTAATACATATTCTTTGCATATTGTTGTTTACATGATCAGACAATTTTTATTTATTTTTTGTCGTGTGGCAAAACGCAGGCCTTGCTTCTCCTTTTTAGCAACATCTGCCAACTCCTCCATTACTTTTCTTTAGGCTATCAGTGAAAATGAGCAAAAGTAATGGTTCCAGGCCCTTAGACTATTTTCTTAGTGTTTTAGCTGCATAACCGGACTTCAGAAGGTCAGATTGATCTTTTTTGCTCAAAGCAGATTTATTTGACAGTTCGTTACATTTGAGTGTTGGTGCATTATACCGAGACTGTCAGCAAATAAGACTTGATTGAACTGGTGGGGGAAAAAACAAAACAAAAACACAACAGCAACAAAATATGGGCTTTCTGCCTCCTCTGACCTTGAGCGGGTTGAAAAATCAGTGTGTAAAGCACCCTTTACCATATGTTAAGAATAATTAAACAGTGTACAGTAACTAATCTTTCTGTGAAAACATTTCCATCTGATGTTTGAAATGGTTGCCAATAGGAGTGCTTATTATGTTGCTAATTGTGTGTCTGTGTAGATTCATCCTAGACCAAAGGTTTCTCCTATGTTATTCCCATCGGAGCATTTGTTACATTTAGCCATGTAGATTATGTTTTTGGATCTGCAGGTAAGTGATCCTTGTATTATTTTGTTTATTAGTAGTTTATTGAATCTTGAATATGTAATCCCAGAACATGTTGCTATGAACAAAAAGTAGGCTGTTATTGGGTGGTTTGTGTGGCAAAAATGCACTTTAGTCATCAGAGTGTTTTAGCTGTGAAGTCACAAACTAAAGCCTATACATTACTGTATTTGTTTATTATTAAAATAGACTTTGCCACTGTGCCTTGAAGTGAATCCATAAAACAGAGTTCAAGAATAATAATAAAAAAAAATCATATGCCTTAAATCTGGTTTTGGAAGAGCATTTGACACAAAGCACAGGTTATCAGAAGCCCTGTTGTCACAATAGTTCTACAGTTCTACAGTAGTTGTTGTTATTAAAAACAGCCCAATTTGTGAGACTTATGTAAATGTGTAATTGCAGATAGGCTGAAAAGCATTCAAACATTCCACTATGAAGTCTTAAGGTTTTGACGAATAATAGACTTTTTAAAAGTGTATACATGCCTTTATTTATTTTTAAAATGTAATTATTTTATCTTTTCGTATTACTTTTTATAATGATTTTTCAAGCGTTATTTTATTTGCATTGTCTTTGAAGAAAATAATGGGTTATATTCTTGAGCCAAACCATTTCTGTTGGCTGCTCTTTGTGACTTCACAATTAGTGGGTGGTGAATCCCAATAATCAATGCACTAGAGTTATTAGGACATAAGCTATGTCTTTATGTTCTCATTTTGGAAAAGCTGATGTTTACAAGGTTTTTTTATTCCGATAAGGCGCTGCATCTTGTCCTCCCAAAGCAGAAAAAAAAAAAAACCAATCAGACACACAGCAATGCACACACACAAGCAGCATTTCCTGTGTTTTAACAAAACAAAAAATTACTGACCAGATAAACATAGTGCAAATCATACTATGTTTGAATTTAATAATTGAAATATTTTAACAGTAGTGTTACATTACTACTGTAATATTCACAGCAAGTCTTTTGTCGCAGTGCTAAGTTACTAAAAGGCAGTGACAATGTTTCATACAGTACCTATTATTTCCTGTTATTAAAAACAATAAACTTTTCTTTTGACAGAATGTATTCTAAATGAGACACAATGACTTTTTAAATTTTAATTTAAGAAAAAAAAATTCTATCATTATTCACAAGACCTTGGTGGACCATTGATCTACAGACAGGCAAATTAAGCAGACATGAAACATTTATTTCAAGATCGATTCCGTAGGCTGTTTGGTGCCCCAGTACTACCTCTAAATCAGACTAATCTTCCAAGTCGCTTTAGTAATGCAGAAAAACAGTGATGTGCGGAAATTACAGCAGAATGCATGCTTCCACAGTATAATGGTACACGACTAACTTTTTTTTTTTTTTTTGTGGTTTTTGTGTTTTCTTTAAACTGTGCCTTCTGTTCTGAAGTTGTGAAGACTAAATGGTGGCATGTAAACCGCTGCATATTTAGCAGTTGAAACTGTTAGCTGGGGATGAAAAGATAAACGCTAAGTGCTAAAGGATACACTGGAAAGATACCAGCTGTGCATTCATGTCTTATGGATAACCTGATATTTTAAAAAAAAAAAAAAAAAAAAACACGTTCTCAGCAAGTTAGCTCCAGGAATTTGTATCCATCTTCACTTATAATTACTGCTTGACAACTTTATACAATCACTGAATTGTGATCAGTAAATGAGACAAGAAAGCTAATATTCTGATGTCTAGCACCACCAGGAATGTACCTCATATTTAAGGGTGTTATCCTTAGTTTACTAATTGGTCTTTTAGTTGACATACTGCAGCACATTCATTGAGATGCATACACATTACATTTAATTTTCCAAAGGCATTCAATCCAAAGGCTGAAATTAACATATCAAGAAAGCTCCACATAACCTTTTAAAATAGTAATACAATGTACAGTACTACTCGTTGGTGTATCTGTCATCTTTTCTCTGTACTAGACTGCTGCAAGTTGACATGATCAATCTATCAGTCAGGGTGAAAGGACAAGGCTCTATAAAGTGGTCATTTTGCTTGCAGTACACGTGACTGCTAAAAATGAAATGTTTACTATGGAAGTTCTTTCACCTCGAATGGAACTACCATAGGTTACATTTCAGAAATGAACGTGTCTATAACGACAGTCTTGCGCTATTTATTTATGGAATCCTACGTAGGCCAACTTTTGCTCATTTTGAGTATTTTTTCTACTTTTACGTCATTTTTCTTTTTAAAACGTGAGAATTATCTTGAAACAGCGTAAGTCTTCAGTATGTTTTTAGCACTATGAGATGTGATGAATATTAAAATATGACATTGTTTAAAGATGGGGTTCACATAAGAAAATGGATGTAAAGTAGGACAAATTAACGTAAAAGAATGTTCTAGATCAGATCTAGATCCCACAAATCAATACACAGAATATTCTGCCTGATACAGAAGCAGCTTCTGTAGGGGAGGAAAAAGGTACTCAACTTTGCTGCCTTAGCTTTTATTATACCATTTTTGACTGAAGACATAATAAGAGACTAATCAATCTTGTGAACATGCAAGATGTCAACTGCCACTAAAGGTGTTGTTTGGACACTTGCTAATGTACACTCTTTTATTGATAGACAATATGTATGCAGATAGCTAAAGTGTATCTATTAGTGGCACTGTTCAATGCAGTATTAATGCTTTCTTCCATTTTAGACTACAGTGTGCTGTGTAATGTATGTTGCTTAAAATGTTTCCAGAAAGATGCTTCCTTGTGTATTGTCAGCTTCAGATAACTATTGAATGTTTTTCACAAAGTGAATATTTTTCTCCAGAGAAATTAAAAAAGGGTGTCAACAGTGAGCCGGGTTGAAAGAAAATAAATAAATAAAAAAATAAAAAAAAAATAAAAAAAATTGGGCTTTCCAAATTGGGGGGGGGGAGTAATACAAATGATACATAATTAGTTCAGATATGTAAAATTGAACACTTGAACATTGGAATCCAATATATGTATTAACAAAAAAACATCCAGCCTGGTCATTTAGGTTAACTAACTTGCAACGTTAAGGAAACATACTCCCTACTTCTATTCTGATAAATAAATTCAAGGTGCAACAAGCATTTGGAATAGGACTGGAAAGTGCTGACATGTCAGAGTGCCTACACACAGTTTAAAGGTTTTGGCCAGACACTTGCTGCTGATTCAGAGAGAGAAAACAGTCTGCCACTATAGTTTGTGTGTCTATTTTGAATCTTTGTACGAAGGATTTGATGGAAATTAAAACTAGTTTGAAAGGCTCAAATAAAATGTGTGTGTTTAGACTAAAGTAGATGAACTGTGAAATAAGATAACTAAATGAAGCCTGTGGCTGTGTTACAGTGTGTTTGGTGTTGTTGTCTTGGTGTATTATCTTCAGGTTTTGACAGGTAGGTAGTCTGTGTTGTGAAAGACTACAAATGAACATCAAAGGTTGTTTAGCTGAGTCAACAGCATCTGTATCTGGTGTTTTGCGTAAGATGATGAAATACAATTAAAGAAAGTGGAGCATCATGTTTTTTGATTCAATGAGCACATCGATATTGATCGTTGTTTGCCCCATTTACTGAGTGTATTTCCCAACCCCCCTTTTATAAGTAGAACTTGAATTGAGGTGATCCCCTATGTCTCATCATTTGGTGTGTACTGCTGTATAGATGGGGGGGGGGGGATTTATTTCAACGTTTAGGAATACATGCAATACAATCGAAACGAAAGCCTTCTATGATTCCCTGGTAAATGTGTGTAATCAATAGAACGACAGCAAGAAGTTGACTGTCCATGACATGCCTGGCTGCTTTGTCATAGTTCTCCATGTTTGCACTCCTTGGGGAGGGGGGTGGTGGGCGTGTTTATTATAGTCTTAAATCTGCACTCCTGTCTAATTAGCCAGCTCTAGGTATCAATCCTTGGCCAGCCAACAGCAGGCACACAGCGCTATTATTGAGGCTTGACTGCAATGAGCTCATCTCTTTTGACACGTGACTCGCATGACAGACGGCGGTTTGTCTAATTGCTCTACTGTAGTTACACTTATGTAGAGAAGGTCAATCTAGTTGTCGCCAATCAAAGCAGGAAAAACAGCTACATGTACATCCCAGATGAGCCATTATGTCAATTTAATGCTGATCACCAGCGACTAACACATTTCTTTTTTTTTTTTGTTAGCCATATATGCATCTAATCTGCCTTGCTATTACAGCAGGCTCACTCTATTCCATTCAGCTGCTGCTGCAGAGGAGAGATAACCCTAAGTGACTTCTGTTAATTGTACAGTTATTTTATTATGACTCGCTATGTTCTTCAGCATTCACAGAAAATTTGGCAACTATAATGAGTAAGTGAAGAAGAATATTGAGTTCAGTATGCTTATTTTATTGATGAAGTTTCACATATTTGTTTTCCAAGGTCATGATTAATAAAGTATAACATTGCTTTATAAGACAAAATATATTAACCCTAATTGTATTCTAATTCTAACTGGCCATTACAATATAACCATCTGCTAATAATGCTTTCATATTTCACTTTTGTGTCAAACCAGACATACATTTACAATAAAATCAATGAAAATCACAAACTTAAAATAACAATAATTAAAATCAATTAAAAAAGTCCAGCTAGTAACAGCTTTATCTGTGTTCCTGTCTCCATTGTTCCAGGTAGTCATTCTTTCATGTAAACCTAAAGGCGTTACACTGAGCCACAGACATATTCGGACAGTCACACAGGCACTCTCTTCAGCGCATAGATTCACTCATTATGGTAAAATGGTTCTGTGCCTAATAGAATAATAGATCTCTGTGTTTAACTTTTTGGTTGTAAAATAGAGCTCTCTCTATGACTTGCAGATGGTATACTGATTTTCAGATGTTGTCTCCTTAATAGCAACATTTTCATTGCACAAAGTACGGTGAATTGTTTTAGGTGCAGACATTAAAATTCATGAATGATGTCAAGGTGTGGTCCAAAATAAATACACCGTCCTAGAGTATATTTTTTTGAATTTTGGGATTCGGAGTCTCTGATGGTACTAAATTTAAGCAGTAATATTCCATGTTATTCTATACAGGCTGTAGAATACTTTACTGTCAACTGTAGTCCTTATTGCTAATTGTGTCCATCCATCCATCTGTCTCACACTACAGGGTCAACATGATTTTGCACCAGTCTTCACCACACTTTTATCATGCACTCCTTGGTTTCCATCCGATAAACTCTTGAGTTGATTGGAATATTCTTTAGGTACTGTGACATTATTATGCTGTTATGAGGCCCCTCTATCTGTGCATGCACTGGTTCGTTCGTTGTTTGACAGTGGGGCAAAGCTGTGTATTCTTTTATGAAAAAAGAGAGGAATGAAAAAGTCTTTCATTTGACTTCAACATAATCCCTGTATTATTCCCAACAATAATTCAGGCTGTGCATCGTCAGTGTCTTCATGGTACAATACACATCACGATATGATGGTCACGATACGATACACATCGTGATAAGAGGGTCATGATAATGTACATGATACGAGAGTCACGATACACATCGCAATATTAGGGTCACGGTACGATACACATCATGGTACAGTAAATTAAGTGTGAAGCATCACAATGACAGAGTTATTATCAATTGATAGTGCAACCTGCTTTGGTTTTGTTTTCTGATTTAATCTTTTGAAATAAATATTTTAAACACTTAACACAATGACAAATTAGACTGATTAAATAAATTAAAAATAATGTTACGGTTTATAATCTATTTACCATTTTGGAAACAAATGTTTTAGAAAAAAAAATCTTGTATCAATTTTTGCTTTTGCTGAATATATAATATATATATATATATATATATATATATATATATATATATATATATATATATATATATATATATATATATATATATATATAAAATATGTTTTCTCTGAATGGAGATTCATTTGAAACCAAGTACTGTAGGTGAATGATACCATCTGCATGACCTCTTGTTTTACATGCTGGTATCATTCAGGAATAGATATGGTAATATAAGGACTGAAGTTTGCACCTTGGCTTCAAAGTTTGTGTAAATGAGTTTCCCACAATACTGTAGAGCTGCAAATGAAATGCAACAGGGGCTGGTAATGTTTTTAGCGCTCACAGATGCTTCAGATAGTTTTGAACGGGTTCATATTTCCAGTGTAGGTAGACATTATCATGTCTGCATTGGCTCTGATGTTGCTGTCTTCTACTGTGATGGCCGTGATGATGATTCTCATCTGATGCACTGTTTAAAATTTGATTTGTAGTATTCCCCAAGTACTGGTACTTGAGTTGTATCTCATAGTTTAGACTTAAGTCCTTGATGAAAAAAAAATAGAATCCATTAACTCCACACTGTTGAATTTAAACATACCAGCAGACAGGCTGAATTTTGCTGTTGCCTTCCATCATTAACTGAACTGCAGTGATCAACAATAACCCAATAGCTTTCCAGTTCGCTTCTGACTTACACACAGTGATTGAAAAGCTGGGGGGAGGCTGCTAGAGTACTTACTGTAAATACTGTTCTTGCATTTTCAATACAGACACTAAAACTAAATCTACACATGAACATCAGTGTTTGCAGGCCACCATGTTTTTTTTTTTTTTAATGCAGTCTCACATTTAACAAAAAAATACAACACTTATCAAAATGTTTGTCTGCTAGACTAAGAAATTTTATTTGTATTCGATAGTTAATGGTTAAGGTTTTGCATATTTGTGCTGCACTGTTACAGTAATTCATTATGCCAAAAGTAACTCAAAGTTGATGACATTTTACAGTAGTTTTATGTCCAAAACCAATATGACCTAAACCGAAGCAAAAAGTTAAAGTACCTATTGGTGATGACAGATGCTAGTTTGAAAAGCGTAAGTTTTGATTAGTGCTAACTTATTCCATAATGTTGAAGATTGCATTTATGTCTCCTATTAATGGCAATGGTATTGTTACCCTTAGGGGCAGAAAAGAAAACTGCCATCAACACTTTCAGCTAGTGCAGGTTCCATGGCAAGTTCTTGAGTGTCACTGCTTCTAATCATAATATACATGTCACAGCCGGTCACATTGAATTATCAGCTAATGAATCTAATGATGATTTATACCTGTGTTCTTCAAGGCAAATTGAGAGTAACCTACTCGCTCAAGTGATTTTCATGCTTTGAGCTCCTTTATTTTGAGCTGCTTTACAATTGCCTTGACACACACCTTTTTTAACTGTCATACTGCATTGACACTTTGCTTTTTGTTTCCTTCTTGCCAGTTTAGCAGCGTGATTTTTTGTTTGTGAGAAGTCCATGAATAACGTACCCACTGGTCCATAAACTTGAACCTTATTAGGTAAAGTATCAGTTTTGGTTAGTATCAATTAAGTGGACAGGTAAACTTTTTTTCTTTAAATTTGATTTGACATGCACTGTAGCTGTTACCTTTCATTTGTTTGAATGCGAGAGGCACCGATTCTAAATTCCAGAACCCTAGAATCACTGTTGTATGAATTGTCTGTTTTATTTATGTTATTCTGGTATTGTTTTAATTGGGTGTCTCTTGGTTTTTTTTATCAAGAGATCCATGCTTAAATATGAGCGTTTTGACTGTCATCCTTGGAGTACATTATGAAAACTCACTCATTACTCCTGAACTGAATCTGTAGTGCCTGTCAAGAGGATTTTTAAAAAGTAAAATGCCCATGTTTGAACATTCTGAAAGGCCAGAATGTTTGTTTTTGTGTGAATTTCATTGTTTTAGATTGTTTGAGATTTTAATGCCATTGTGTTACAGTACAAATCAGGATCGCTGCATGAAAAGTGTCAAGTCTTTTGAAACCTGCTAAAAAGTTAATATTAACATTTCTGATATGAAAAATTAACTTTTTTTTTTTTTTTTTTTTTTAAATTAAAAGCAATTATAATTTGCGTATTCTCTCCCCTGGCACCACTTCAACGGTGCATTGCAATGTCCTTCAGAATTCAAAACAACAGTGGTTCTTACTTGGCTGTCGACATTTTCAGTTTTTTTTTTTTTTGTTTCATAGTTTATTTGCCTGCTTTTATGCCTTTTATAGCTTTTAAATGATATAGTTGTTGGTTTTCAAGAGAATGTCTTTCACAAACTTGCTGACTGAAGTTGTGTTTTAGAGCACTGAATTATTGTATTAATACAGTAGGGCTGTATATGCCAATGGTGGAGTTTTCATGTGTGTGTTTTTTTTTTATTTATTTTTTTAGCTCGAGAAAAATGTCTTGTGCAAAATGCTTTTTTGTGTTTCCATTCGCTCTGTTTATTTTACTCGAGAAAACACGTCTTTTCACCCGAAAAAAATGAAGGGGAAAGGTGGGGGTTGATATGTAAATTAACTGTGCCTAAAGTACTCATTCTGCTTTCACAGATGGCTTGTGAAAATGTTGTTTCCATAAGCACACAAAGAACTGGTACACGATTGAATCTAAGCTGCGGTTTCTAAATACAATACGTAATGCCTGGTTGTTTAATAATATGTTTTACTGCTCTTGCCCAAATTGTTTTTCAGATGTCATTAGTGGGGTGTTGTGTCGTTAGTAGTGAATACTGTTTCAACTTTATCTTACGGCTCCTTAATTAAAAATGAACTCCGAGGTATAAAATGAAACTGACCAACAGGTATTGCAGATCACCATGCCTGAAAAACTGGAGGCGTCATATATATTTCCCTTTTCATTCAGGCAGTACAGCATATAGGGGATCAGGTGATGCTAGGTATACTACCCTGGCTAGAAACCCTACCTGTCGGGATGGCTGACAGCTGCTGAGTAAGCATTCAACACCACACTTGGGCAAATACGGGTAGTGGCCACTTGATAGGGAGGTGGTGGATACTGATGAAATGGACTGAAGTGCAGTACGAGTTTGTTCCCAAAATTGCCACTACCTGCTGTGTCCTGCACAAACACTTGTCAACAACAAAATTAGGTGTTCAGGAATCAGTGGCAGCCTGTGAGACGGACAAGGGAATGTTACCTCGGGCCATCAGTTTCAATTGGACAGCATCGATCTGAGGAGTCAGAGTCAGAGACAGCATCGATCTTGTGCTGTCAGAGATTCTCTCCTTTCTTTTAAGTTGTGTTGGATTTACCATTGTGTTAAATATTAATAATGCAAACAAATGAAACACAGTCAATATGTTCATTTGCAATTGTATTTGGTCAGTTCTGAGAGGGCATCAACACCTTGTTGGTATATATGTTTGTTGTGCTGTTTTGGGCGATCGAGCTGGCTCATGACAACCAGTTCCAGATATTTATAAACTTGGAGGGTGGACACATGTTGTCTTCGGACATAGCTGGGATCAAAAAAAGCATAGAAATTAATTCAGTTACAGACACTTAAGCAGCTCACTTGCTCTTCGTGTTTAACTTTAGCATAATTTTTACAGCAAAGGTATTCTCAAACAGCTGCTTTAATACTATAACAAGTGTACACCACAGTTCTTGGTATGTTTGTAAGTGGTTTTATACAGAACTGGAAACCCACTTGAGATATACAGCATTACAGGACAGACACACAGCATAAAACAGCAATAAAAAAGGCTGCCCGCTTTATCATTAAGGTGAAATACACCACTGCTAAACATAAAACCGCCCACTTTCTGCCGTCTTGGAACCCATAGTAACAACTGGCCTGTTACCCTTGCAATATTTAGACCTGTTTTACATAAGGACAAACAAGCTAATTTACATTTTCACTTGAAATGCAGGTTTTCATGTGAAAATGGGCATGTTTTTTTTTTCATTTACACAAGTAAATGAGATTTACCCTATCTCTTAGGCGTTTTCTTCAGCTACAAACCTGATTCACACAAGTAATTCTTCCAAACGTGCACATGCATCGCCACATCACGTGTAAATAGCCCCGCATTGGAAATTGGCCCAATGTTGTTACCCAGCTTTGGCAGCCATTACTTCATATGCCTTTGCATTGCCTCCTTATACTGTTTTGTAGTTGTTTTCTCAGATGGTTAATTTTGGGTTTAACAATGTCCCCCCTTCTACTGGTACACTTGACTGCCTCTAACAAGTTTTAAAAAAGGCATATTTACTTGTGTACAGTAACTTTTTAAAAACATTTTATTAATACAGTATGACGCTGATTCTACCAACACATATACAATTTGCAAAGGTAATTTATGTATACATATGATAATATTAAAGGAATTGAAATGCATTTTTAACAAACAATTTCTGTTTTTGGATGTATGCACATCAGTGGGCTCCTGGAGTAATTCTACTTTAATTGTTGGCACACTTTTAATTGTCTTGGCTTTAACACATACTTTACTGCATACCTACCTTTGTAAGATTTTGCCAAAATGAAAAGAAATGATTGAGTTGAGAGAATTATGACACTGATCTTTCTTTTGGTAGCCAGAGGCATTGTGTGTGCATGCTGCATACATTTGTTCAGTATGTTAGTTCCCGTATTTATCTAATTCTGCTCTAACTTGATCTGGGTATAGCAGATAACAGTATTATGTATATCTGCACTAGCTTCTTTTGTGTCTATAGTTGATGCCTGACAATCCTTCATTTTTGTATGTTATATGAACATTTTTACCTTAGATTTAAATAGTCAGACATAACCAGGCCTGACTAGTGATAATGTAAATGTAGGGGAAGAGTTGTACCAGATAGCACTTTTTTCACTAGCTTACTCATTGCTTCTCTGCCATTACCCATTGAGGTAAAGAGATTTATATACATCATTTCAACCAGTTTATTGTAAAATAAGCTGTTTCTAATTCCAGGTTAATTACTCTGTTTGTACATGCTAGTTAGTCTGAAAGAATTCTGCTGTGTGTGCCTTTTGGTCACAGATAATAAAAAGTTAAAGGTAATTGATTCTTACCCATCACTTCTTTCCATGGTCTAAACCTTATTTTAATAGTACTCTAAATGTGGCTATTATAGTACTTATCTTGAAGAAGCTTTTAGAGCCCACAGAATCGATTGCCCTTTAAAGTAAAAATATGCACATTGCCATGGCTATTTGGCACGACTTTTGACACCTAGAATGGAAGGCCGTTTTCTAGAATTTTGATGTCACCATCTCGTTTGTAGATTTAGGAAATGCACATTCCAAGCGTGGCACACCTGGAGGGGGTAGGCCAGTGCCAATTTAACATCTTTTCATGGGTCGGAAGTTTACATAATACAATTTGACGTGATTATTTTAAAGAAAGAAAAGTATCAGTGATAATACCAGGAAACTCCCTTTTCATCTAGCCTGTATACTGTAAACTGGGCTAGAAACTGTTATAAAGGAAGAATAAAATAACATACCTTGATTTTTACCATCTTTTATATCTATTCGGACCATATTCATTGGCTGCAAAAGTACTGTAGCTTATGGACTTAACTACCTAGCCTTGTCTTTTTAGCTTTGAGAAAAGAGCAGCAGAAATGATACAAAGTTCAAAAGAATAGGAACATCATTTAATTAGAAATATTCATGAAATGTTAATTGTGAATTAAAAATATTCTTTTAGAGGAAGTTCTTATTCCCTCTAGGGTTTCATATTGATTGCATTATTGTGTGAAGTGAAATGCATTACCCCGTAGGTCTAGTTCAAATCGACTCCTAATGATCGCTGCAGTAGTTCTTCAAAATAGGACTAAAAACAGCATGCTGTGTTCAATTATTTACCATGCTGAGTTTCATTTCGGTATTGGAAAAAGTGTTTTTCTTCCCTCCCATATACAGTGATTATCTTCAAACCCAGTCTGCACACTTCATTATTGGGAATTTAGTTCTCCAGATGCCTTCTTAGTCCACTATTTGGAAGCCCGGGGCTTAGAAATCTGTGTGTTTAAAAGTTTGTTTAAAGTGCCATTTATTTCTGCCAAACAGATTCTAATAGTCCTGTAGTCCAATATGTTCACAATGCTAGACAACAAATGAATTAGATCTTAAATCTGTAAATAAGGCCTTGATATATACACACGTACACCACCCAATCGATATATTGCGGGTGTTGGGGTCCAATATAAAACCACAATATATTGTGGGCCGCGATATAGTGAGAGACCCATAGAAAAACAAATAGGCTAACAAATACTGTACAACCACTCCCTCGTTTTATCGGGGGCTTCAGGGTCCAGTATAAATCCTCTACACAACCTGTTTTTTTCTCATTTTTTTGTATAAAAAGCAGTGCACCGTTTTAATTTGTACTGCGGTGGGTAATTGCTTCTCATCAACCTCAGTCTCCAACTAATTTCACAAGTCTTCCTCTCCTTTCTCAAATGCGCAAACCCACTGCATTGAAAGAATCCATTCACAACAACAACACAGGAGGCTTGTTGCTAGGGAGCTGACGTCACTGTCTTGTGGCTTTTGCTAGTGCATTGCTGCCACACATGAACACCTTGTTGGCTAAAATAAAAACCGCTTCAGCAAGTACATACTTAATTTGCTTTGTGTTATTGTGTAATACTTGTGTTTATGATAACAGTACAATATTAATGCTGTGTTTATATTGTTTTGTATATTGTTGTTTGTGCTGTGCAGTATAAAATAAAACAAACAGCAATTCTAAGTGCCTATTGTATTGCAGCTAATGCAGTTAGACAGTAAAAATGGGAAGCCAACTCCAGGACCGCAATATATCCGAATCTGCAGTATAGCGAGGGGCGATATAACGGGAGGTGGATGTATATACTTTTATCTGTGGTTGTACTGTACATCACTATGCAAAGCATTCAGAGATATTTAAATGATAATACACAGAAAGAAAAAAAGTTAGCAGGCAGTTCTGTGCACAATATTGTACCTGTCATTTAGGGTGCTGATAAACAAAGTGAATACAAATATCTAATGGTTAATTTATTTTAGAAAGATGGCTGAGTAACACATGATTTACAATAATATTAAAACATAAACCATTCTAAATAAATTTTATTTTTAGAATGCCCTTTGTTGCAACTGAATAAACACAGAAGCTATGCCCTTGAAAATGTTCTTTTAATAACGGCTGGAATTCTACTTGTACATTTCTTAGTTACCGTTGCTAAAGTCTGTAAACACAACACATCTCCTGGAAGAAGTAACGAAGGGAGAATTGTTGCCATTGGGCAGTGCTGTCATTAGGCAGGGCACGGCTGTTACACTCGTCAGTGCAACAGGTACCTGCTGAGTTGTACATTTACTGTTACAGGTGGCATCGTGGTTGTTTGTATTTTTACCCCAAACAAAATGCACAAAGCATTTTACAATGTCAAAGAAATAATCGTTTAAACCACAATGTTAAAAATTCACTTGGTACACATTAGAGTCTTTCAACTTGAAGCAGAACCATTTAGAAAATAAGTCTCATATGAAATGTGTGCTTTAGGCAGTGAAAAGCCTCATAAATTCTGGTTCATATTGTAGCTGTATAATTATTGTAAAAGCTTTAGGGATGTTAACAGTCTGTTTAATTGGCAGTGTTTTTCATTTACTCTACACAGTTCTCCTGTGATGCAGAAAAGAAGAATTGCCTTGAAGTACTAACAAAGGGCATATAAAAAGAATATGAGTTTGAACTGATGAGAGCAGTGAAAAAACGTCATACTCTGAACAATCTAGTGTGGTAGTAGCAGCCTGAGACATGGCCTGTCATTGTGTCTCAGGTCTTGCAAACCGTTTCCCCAGACCACCTCAGATGTATTACAGTCTTATGTGTAACTGAAACCCGCTTCACCCAGACCACCCCTCTCAGCTGGAAATCTTGCATACTTTTCATACTACATGTATGTCATCATTAATAGAAAACTTATTTTCATATTTTATTTGCTATACTGTAGCCGCATGCAATCTGTATTAATTTAATAATAATTATTCGTCATTAGGAGAAGGATTTTGCATTTATGCACTGTGAGTATTGAAAATACACAGAGCAAATGAAATGCTAAGAATAAGTGCAAGAATGTTGGGTGAACAAAAACAAATACATTTGGAACTCAAATCCTCCTGCAAAGTCTGAATGTATTAAAACAACAAAAAATAAAATAATAATAAAATGATGGCGTATTCAATAAATTCCGATTTTCAGCAATACTGTGAAGTGCTGTCCTACTTGAACATGCAGAAATCATCCCTCTAGGGCATCTTGGTTGTTGATCTTTTGACATGCCTTCAGCATACACATTGGCTATTCTCTTTGAAGTATGAGTTGAGTCTGACAGCCCTGCAATACAATAATGATGGAGCTTATACTTTAGCAATATAGTTCCACAGGATGTTGAGTTTTTTCAGGAGAGTGACGTTTACTGTGGTACTGGAAAAGGTGTGTAAATAAGGAGTTGGGGATGTGTTTCTACAGTAGTTACCTCTTTGATCTTGGTATACTATCTGCAATAACCTTGCACCATATATTTTGTTTTCTACAAATGACATAGACATGCCCATAAAGGGAGAATGGTTTGACAGATTTTATTTTGTTATATATGAAAATTAGATATCTCAGATAGATTTGGTGGCTGCTCTATTATTTACGTATCTGCCCATCACTCATCCACCCTACCCATTTATCCACCATGATCAATCTCTTCAGTAACGCTGGTTTATTATTGAACAGAGAAGATTAGTTCAGAGATTGTAGATCCCACCAAAGTTTTTGTACACTGTGTTGTATCTGCTCCGTGCACTGCCATTGCTGGTGGTGTCATGTGAGCTGTTCAGTGTGCTGATATGTAAATAAATGCTGTTCGCCTGTGGTGTGTATCAGCTTCAATATCCGTCTCGATCTCTTGCCTGTCACTGAGCAGCGATGGCTACTCTGTCACAAGCATTAATACCCTGTATCTTTCTAAACAACTGATTTATGGGAGCTCCCTAATAAAAGCTGAATCTCAAAACAACAATTGTGTGAATATAGTAATTCTTACAGTGGTGTATAATGGTATTTAAAACAGGATTCATTCATCTGACTTTTTACGTATCCACCCTTACTCTGGTCCCAACGCAGTTTGATATGCAAAGGATTATATACCAAGAATACCTGTCAGGAATATTTACATGTTGCCAGCATTGTTGGCCTGTAGTATTTAAAACATTATTAATTCAGCCAAGTTGTGTTCTGTGTTTGAACTAAAGCATTGGACTTTTATAATGTTGGATTCAATTGTGAGTGATTTAGCATGGTTGAAAACGGACTGGAGGTAGTGTATGCTCTTGTGTAATAAATACATGGCTCTCTGTGCTCTCATTGGCTGAAACAACCTTGAGCGTTGAATTAATCTAGAATAATGTATGGACTGTAGTGATTTACAAGTAAGTAAGTTGCATTGAGGGTTACTGTGACATCATAAACCATAAGAGACAGGCTCGAGCTATATCCCTGAGAGGTCCACTGTATTGGCTTGTAAAATATATCTATTTTTATATCACATGAAGTTTATATGAATATATAGAATGAGAATTGCTGTTATATAAACAAAGAAAAACACATATTGTAAGTTGAACAGGGAACTTGTTCAGGTTGTGGCTGAAGGGATTTAAAGCTCAAAGCTACAGCAGAGAGGGTTCTAAGTCATACTGCATTTGGGCAATTTGATGTTAAAACATTACAATGCAACTTTTTCTGTTAATGACTGTGACAGGATGGCCGATGCGGCGACGTCAGGCCAGAAGCAGGAACAAAAACAGACCAGGTACTACAGTGCAAAAAGACACTATGTGTGCCTTTTTTTGTTTTCAAGATAACAAAAAAAGAAAATTCAAACAAAAATACTTGCTCACAAAGCACAAATAAACAAAAATAAATCTTGAACACAAAACAAACAAAAACCAGGTCAGCCTGGGCAGTCGCCTTTACTGTGTTTAGTTTTGTTTTCTCTTTCTTCTCCGAACACCTACCTAGAGCAGGGAGAACTGCAAGCTTTTATATTAGTGACCAAGGGATTAACTAACTGTCAATTATCTGATAATCCCCTCGGTCACATTCGGCACAGATTTTTTAATGGTGCTTCCCATGCACACTGCAACACAAATACAAAAATACAAATACAAAAACAAAACATATGGCTATGCCGTTAATACATTTTTAAATGTATACTTCCCATGCACACTGCATAATAAATAATATATATATATATATATATATATATATATATATATATATATATATATATATATATATATATATATATAAAAAAATCATAATAATAATAATGCTAAACAAATAGACTGCCCAGCTCCCTTCTCCTGCACAGGGCTCCCAGCCCTTTTAGTGACATAGACATATACAGAATTAGACTTTCTTATAACACATAGTAAATTCATTCAGATTAAACATTATACCCATTACCAAGGTTTTACCAGGATAACCAAAATAATCTCAATCTGTAATTCTCAGTTAGGTGTAATATATTTTATTGGATATGTGGAAGACGACATTTTTTGCTGGTATTTGTCCAAAGGTTAATATCATTGGTTCACACTTCATTTTTGTCCATCTACAATTGGTGCCACTACACCATGCAACTTAAATATTAAAAGGCTTTATCTATTCAGAAGTAGAAAGACATGTTAGCTAATTTGTTTTCTAACAAAAGTGTACAAATCCAGTGATTTGTGTTGTTAACTCAATAGTGTATGATGTGTGGCCTTTTAAACTCAATGTAGGATTAGAATTTGTGTCGTTTCAGTTTATGGCCACTTGTGCTCCCAGCTGAATAACTACATAGGGATGTTAAAATCTACTTTTCAAAACAGACATTGATTTGTCAAAAAAAAAAAAAAAAAAAAAAAAAAGGATTACGTAACTATAGGCTACACCAAAACACTTTACTAGCCTATAAAAGCGGTTTTATTTGAAATGGCATATGTTATGTTTTCCTAAAGCCAGAAAATCAGAAAGACCAGTGGAAAATAAGACTCATTATAGTATTTAGAATGAAACAAAGTCATTATTTCTTAGCACTTGAGTTTTACCAATCGCCACCTTTTATAATTGTAACATGCATGGCTTACATTCAAAATTCCATAGCCTCCCCCAAGTAAATAATTTGGAGAGTCAGATCGAAAGATAATTTCCTGGCCTTGTTTGAAAGTTTCCACACTCTACTGTGTGTGGGAAATCATTTATATTTCTCCTGGGGGTGTGAAAAGCACTTTTGCTTATAGTTGACATTTCTTTACTAATGAGGAGCATCTGGACGGTTCCAAGTAAATAACCATTCATAATTCTACATTGTAGGGTTTGGGCTGATCTACAGATTTATTTCTTTTAAATGATCACCTGATTTCTGGACTTTGGGACAGTGAAATTCCCAAACCAATCTTTGAAAAAGGACTGTGTTCAAAGAGAATATGGGGAGAGCAAAACATTTCATGGTAGGCAATTGCAATTACTCTTCAGTTTAACCAAAACCTCTGATCTGCAATGTGGCAAGCTGATGAGGCTGATTTACAGCACTGATTTACAGTACTTGTCATATTTCTCTTCTGAACTTCTGTTCTGAGGAATCTTTGATTTTGTTGTACATGTGCCAGTGAGTGCCCATTCTATAGGGGTCTGAATTCTAATGTGGATCTTGACCGAATAAACTTGGCAAATAAGTATTGTAGACCTGAAGTCCTTAGAATTCACAGCAACAAGGTTGTATAAGTAGTCGTTTAGGTTTGGCAGCTGTAGAGAATCCCACAGTGTCTGGATCAGTATGTATAGAAATGGTAAATCTGCTTTTTGCTTGGTGTTACTTATTTTATTGATGCACTGTATTAGTTTAGATTGTTAATAAGACTGTAATATTAAGTTAATACAGCACCCCATATAGAATTAGTAAATTATATTGAGATTCTTTTGATGTCAGGTTTAATAATTTAGTCACCTACAGGTAAATAAAGTTTAGATTCTTTCTTTCTTTCTCTAATTCAGCCTGCATTCTTTGAGAATGATCTTTGCGAGTCACCAGAGACAATTGCATTATCTGATTGGGTGGTAGTTGAGTGTTACGCTTCATGAACGACTAGCCACACATTGTAGTTTTGGCACCCAAAGACTGCCAAATTAGAAGATATTTGTGATCTAGAACTTAACCAGTTTGGTATGTTTTGATATAATTGATGCTGTGGGCACACATCCTGTATATCGCTGTTGGCAGGTAAAATAAGCAATATGTTTTTACAATGTAGATTAGTCTATTTAAATGAAATAATTTGAAACGATCTTATAGCGACAGTCCTGCATAATAATACACCACCCACTCGATATATCGTGGGTGTCGGGGTCCAATATAAATCCACTATATATCGCAAGTGTCGGGGTCCAATATAAATCCACTATATATCGAGGGTGTCGGAGTCCATCCACTATATATCGAGGGTGTCGGGGTCCAATATAAATCCACTATATATCCAGGGCCGCGATGTAGCAAGAGACCCATAGAAAAACAAATTGGCTAACAAATACCTTACAACCACTCTTTCATTTTATCGGGCACGTCAGGGTCCAATACAAGTGCTCTTTTTCAAATTTTTCATATAAAAAGCAGCACAATTTGTACAGCAAAGGTAACTGCATCTCATCAACTTCAGTCTCAATTTCATGAGTTTTCCTCTCCTTTCTCAAATGCACAAACCTGGTGCATTGAAATAATCCATTCCCAACATTGGAGGCTTGTTGCTAAGGAGCTGACGTCACTGCCCTGTGATGTTTGCTACAGCACTGCTGCCACAAATGAACACCACGTTGACTAAAATAAAAACCGCTTCAGCAAATAGATATTTCATTCTTTGTGTTATTGTGCAATATGTGTATATATGATATCAGCAGGATATTAATATTTAGTTTTTAATTGTTTTGTATATTTTTGTTTGTTATGTGCAGTATGAAGTAAAAAATGAACAGTAAATCTAAGTGCCTATGTATATTGCAGCTAAGCATACGCAGTTAGACAGTAAAAATGGGGAGCCAACTCTAGGACCGTGATATACCCGAATCTGCAGTATAGTGAGGGGGATATAATGAGGGGTGGGTGTACTTCTAAATCAGTAGAAATAAATAAATAAATAAAGCCCAATGGGTCTTTTTAAAAGCCTTTTTATTATAGTAAATGTAACACATTTTCATGGAACAACCGTTCATTCGGGCCACTGTCAGTCACATATCTGAAAACACAAGACAGCGGAGCTGTGTTTACCATTACAGCTAATTACTTGGCTTCCTGTACTTCTTTTTTACATCTAGCAAAACCTGAGACACCGAAGAGATTAAGTCATTCCGAATCTTGTTAGAGGTACCAGAGAATACTGTGTCTATTGACAAGTGATTGCTTAACATGCTGTTTTATAAAATATCAGAGAAAGTAATTCCACATAATTGCCTCTATTTGTGCCTTTATCCTGCCTCTGAAAGCCAGTTCTTGCTTGCTCATCTACGCTTCTGCTTATCTATTTGATTATAAATCTGGGGTTGTCCAAAAGTTTTGAGTGTAATCGGGTTGCAAGTGTAATCGAAAGCTCGTGTTTTTATGCTGACTTCGTTAGCTATCCTTAGATTGATGTAGCCAGTGCTGTTCCATATTGCCTTTTTTGTACTGAACAAAAGACAGTTCAAGCAGTATTATTTTAATTTACAGCTACCGGTAAGCCACGGATACCTTTTAATAATTTAAATTTTGGAAGTGGTGAGTATATCCCTTCCCTTCCTGTATCGATTTGGGTATTTGTGGTATATACCTCCTCTTTTTTTTTTTTTTAACAATCTTAATTTTTTTTCTGAGAAAGTTCTAAGTGAAAATTGATTTGTAACCAAATCGACTACAATGTGTCCGTTATCTGACTTTTTTTTTTATTTGTAAAAAGTAAATCGAAATATTACTTTGACGTTCTCAATACAATTCTCAACAATGCTTTATAATAAGCAATATCACGCAAAATTCAGCCACTTTTACACTGCTTAGGGCCTAGCATTTATGTCCCGCCACTGCTGAAAACCAAGGAAGTTCTTTGACTCTGCCATTGGTTAAACTTGCTCTAGACACTCAGCCGAGGCAGATTATTACTAGGGTGAGGTTGTTTCATAGACCACTTGCACAATCATCAAATGAGAATGCTTTTATGTAGCCATTACACCTGCCAGTCTACTCCAAGATAAAGAGGCAGCGTATTACTGCAGTATTAATCCACTCTACCACCTAGTACTCCCTCCTCATCATAAACTTTTAAAAAACAGCTTTAATACATTTTCTCTTCGACTGTAATGTAGCTTTTAATGTGTAACCTGTAAAGATTAACATTAGTACTTGAAGTAAACTTGTTCTAATGTGTTCCAAGTGATTATTTTTTCAGAGCACTGCTGTGGTAAGTGAAATTGAGCATTATACCTGGGTCTAGGCTTGGCAGACTGCCAAAATTAAAGAAAGAGAAAAAACTATCCTGAGTATCCACCAAGGAATTTGTACTATGATAGTAGTCTATGTAAAAGTGATCTTTTGTTTACTGAAGGTAGTTTTCTAAGATTAATGATTAAGTAACACCTAAATAAAGTTTCTTCTTAAGTTATGTTACTGTTGTAAGACTTTAATTGAAGATATTGAAAAAGAGGGGGGGTCTAATATAAGGATCTAAACAATGATGGCTCTCAGGACAGTCAGCCTTTAACTCTCTTAATCCTGCTGGTTATTTATGGATCCTTTTATTAACATCACTTCAGACAAAACAAAATACTGTGGAAGAGCAGGTTTATTAATATGATGACTAGTTTAGTGAGATCCACTGCTGTTTGGATTACTATTGAAAGTCAACCTAACTACCAAATTATTATTGAAGATGCTATGATGGTGTTTAGAAGTTATGAGTGATTAGTGGTTGCTACTAAAAGTGGGATGTTTGGTCATTTTATACTATCTTTTGCAATTATAGTTCAGAAGGTGTTACTGTATTTGGAAAGCACTCTGGACCATTGCCAAGTGATTGTGATTTTTCAATTTCATTCACATATATGATAATATTAATCTCATTTTACTTTTAATTCTACGCTAATGTCACAGTGTGTTTGGAGTATTTAAGACAGCAATAGTGTTATCTTCTGAGTAGTGTTCCGCGTTTTTGTTTTTTATCCTTTAAAAAAAAATCTGGGAATTTTTCGGCGTTTATTTTACATATATTAAAATAGGGATAAAATCTGTAAAAAATAGTTTTTAATTGAAAAATCGGTAAAAATCTGGGGGGAAAAATCTCAGTATACACACTTTACATTTGGACTAGTTATACTTTCTGATAAGTATAGTCCTTGGCATGTATGATGAAGCAGAATCTGTACAAGTGGAAGCCATATTTTCCCAAGTTAACTGGTACTTTGCGAACATTTGGGCAATCGCTGTGCTGACAGAAGTAGTATCTACAGAAGGTATGAACATGACATCAGCACAAAACAAGCCAGGTTTATTTGCCTTGAAATCATAAAAAGAAAAGAAAATTGATAGAACTGGGTGGTGCAAGCCATCAGGAGATGTGTCAAAAATCACCCAGTGCATTCCATATAAGTTTACCAACTAAAGCATCACCATTTTCTGTCAAATATTTACGATTAAGATTGTCAGTGTTAGGCAGTGTTTTAGCTGATGGACAGACAGTACTGTCGCATGAAGTCACCAATGCACACACCTCTGCAATAAACAGTAGCTGTCCAGCAAAGCACAGCGCTCTGACAAACTCATTAACGCAGTCATTCTATGCTTTCTTTTTATTAAAGCCGCATACATTGATTGATTGTCTCACTGTCTTTTTTTAGTTTAATGTGTTGCTTATTTTTCAGTATGTTCTTTTATTGTCAGTGTGAACATGTACCTCAATGCAGCAGGTTTTGCAGAGCTGTACATCCTCTGCCTCATCTGACCCACTTATGCTATTTTTGCTTTTTGTATACTTCGAAACATGCATTTTCTTTTTAAATATTCATAAACTAATTTATGTTTTCTCCCATTTCCTCATCCATTAAAAATATTATAGTTTGTGCAAGTATTTCAATTAAGTTTTGATCCAGCAATTGTCACAATAATCAGACTGATTGACCGACATAATCGGGTGATAATGTGTTTGTGAATTGACAGAGAACCACGTTTGAATGTTATTTGATCCTCTGACGTCTAAACGTCTGCTGTGTCCTAGGATACAAAGTACGTTTGCATATTGCAATGTCAGAGTCAAAATGAAACAGTACTTTAATCAAAATATTGAATAATAGACAAAAATCGGGTATAAATCAGACCGACGTCCAGTTAAAAAAAAAAAAAAAAAAATCCTGTAATTTTTCAGTAAAATTCGGAATAAACCGCAAACGTGGAACAATACCTATGAGCTAGTAGAACAGTGTAACAGAAAATTCCGTTGCAAGATTCTTCAGGGTTTAACCTGTCTTATAAATAAATGCAGGTGTATTTAGAAATAATCCTCCTTTATGAAAAACAGGCAAGGTGACTGAGGTACAGAAACAGACAGCTGATCGTCCTATTTGGAATAGTCACAGCAGTGATCCCCACTGTTCTTCCACGGATGCACAAAATGCACCAATCAAATTGGGTCCAACCTGGCACTGATTCTTGTTTACAGTAACAATAAGTTATGCTTGATTGTAATCTTCATATCTGTATACTCCTTGACTCCTCCCGCTCAATACTTCAGCCTTGGAAATGATTTTCCTTTACAGCATGTGCATCGATACATTTCCAAGATTGACAGGCCTATTACTGTTTATGTAAACTTATTTATTTATAGTGCCTAGTCAAATAAGAATAGTTACTTTCAATGTAAGACAGGCATCAAAATTTCAACCAGGATTAAAGAAATGTTGCCAACCAGGATGAAAATCATGATAAAACTTGAAAAAGATTCCTGTGTCTTGTAGGATGTCCTACACACAAATATGGACACATGGTCAGCACTTAGAAAGGTACTTAAAAAAAATTAATTAACTGCATAGTGTACATAGTCTTATCTCACCCCATCTTATCTTTGTAACGCGTTCCAAACTGTCAAATTGTGCTGCAGTGTAGCCCATGTAGCCCAATATCTGTTATTTCCACTCTTTTAAATAATAGATTATAAAACAAATTCTATGTGTATGGCTGCATGTTCTGGTTTTGTTGCTGCTGCTCAATAAAAAGTTACAGAAGCTGCTGTGTAGAGCAGGCCTCCCACTGATTTCTATAGTGAGTGATGAGAGATATCAGCATGATATTACATTTTATAAAATGGCCAGAAACTAAATTGTGCAACTGGACTTCACATAATTTGCCACTGTGCTTTGTAGAACCGTATTACATTTGCATTTGTACCAGCGAGGTGACAGCACTCAGCATTTGCTGTCTGAGACAGCTGCTTGCCTCTGGGCCGGTTATAATAAGTTGACAAACTACAGTCGCTGAGACGTTAACCCTTTCAGTATTAATTTAGTTCAGAGAGATGGGTCTCTTGTATTACAGAAGCTTACACTTGAAGCGTCAGTAAACCAATTTGATAAGAGAACAGCCTTGATGCGAAAATATGGGAGACTGACAGTATGTTTCCAGTATACATTAAATTACCCACTTCTGAATCTCTTCACCTCTTGTTTTTAATGGTATTAGTGAAAAGCTAGACTTGGGTCTAATTTTTTTGTTGACTTCTGTGCTACATGTATATATGTATTTCCATGATCTACTGTATAATCAAAATGCTGTTTCCCTTGCATATGGTGATAGAGTTTTGCAAGGTAGTTAACTATATTAAATTGAGTTATCTAAGCATCCCAGTGAGGAGATCCAGCTCTGCCTCTTCCGCACCTTCAACTGCGGATGCTTTGTTTTTGTTCACAAAACATGCATTTATTTTTTTATGTTTAACACAGTTGTTGTATTCATATAAAACATGTACAATGAGAAAAGACAGCCAATTGGAGTTTACAGCTAAAGGGTAGATTCAGAAAGACTAAACTTAACACTTTAAATATTTCCTGTCCCCAAAACAGGATGGAAAAAAAAGATGAAAAGTCAAGATATCAAAAGTCCTGATATAATTGTTTGAACCTTTTAAAAATGCTTTTTAAACGTTTATACTTGTCAAAAGTTCCTCTTAGTATTTTACTGATGGAGCCCAAGGGTCAAAACCTACTACAAACCTTGTAACTCAAATCATTAAGTTAAACATTTTTGACACTTTTTGACACTTGAGTCTCCTGTAGCATGAATAATTTGATTTAGCCCCATCGTGTGAGTATTCAGCAGAACATTGCAGTACAAGACTTTTTTTATTTAGTCAGGGCTTTTCATATTGGACAAATGATGTCTGCTGACACCTGTTGTCAATGTGGTTAGCTTGCTGACGGGCAGCAGAAAATAGGCTCTTCAAATGAAAATGATCGACAAGAGAGCACATAATCCCCTGATAAATATTCTGCAACTGTTTGAGCAGGGCTTGTGAAAAAACATTTTAATAATACAGTTCACCCTTAATATAATGTTCTTCATTATAATGAACCTGGCCACTGGACCCCAAATTAAAAAACAAAAAAAGATCATATAAACACACACTGTCAACATCCCGGTCTGTACGCATGGGAGACACCTCCGCAATGAAGTCAACTATTTTGTCTTAATAAAAAATGCACGCAGTGAAACTATGCCCCCGAAATGAAAATCATTTTATGTTGCAACAAATCCAGAAATTATATTAATTTTTTGAAAAAAGGAGTAACGCAGGCTTGTCTCTGTCGTGAGTATAGGTTGTCAAAACCCACTTTTTTGGCTTGTTAAGCAACTAGCGGCAAAGCAAAATTGATTAAAGAAAAATCAAAACAAAAGAAAGAAACTTGAGGATCCGATTTAACTTCATGTCAAACTTTTCGTCTCGGTTTGATTTGTAATAAAAGCTCAGTTTGGGATTCTTGCATGTTAGATTAAGATTTGGTGCACTTTGAAACTGTAGTCACTCTGTTCAGTAATGTTATACATATCAAACAATGTCCCATGATGATTCAATCTGTACAGTGTTTGCTAGTGAAGTGCTTGTTTTGCCCTACTTTAATTGCAGTGCTATATTTAATAACAATCATTTTGTTATTTAAGCACGCTGCTGATTTGATTTTTAATAAGGTCTTCAGGTTGCCAAGGACAGAGTGACCATATTTTCAAACGTTATTTGTTATCTAGTTTCTTTAGAATATATAACAGTTGATTTAATAAAAACATTGTTCTGTGACCATGTGTTCTTTCTCTCTTTAGCTATTCTGGCTGTAATGTTGGGTCTCATGTCTAAGCTATCAGAAATAGATTGCTTTTTTAGATTGTTTTTTAATAACTCATTTTAATAGATTAAGTGTAGCGTCTGCAGCCTCTTATTTTTTCACCATTGTCCACTCAAGTATAAAGAATGGGACACTGCAAGCGTTATGATATGAGGCTCCACAGATCTTAGTATTGTGCACGTATGCAAATATTAAGACTTAGGTGGTCTTTTTTTATTTTGCAAAATAGTTGTAAAGGCCACACAAGTATTTTAGCTACAGTATAGCTGTATCACATTTTCTGTGCCAAAGCGGTGCTTTTTGAAAAACATTCTATTGTGTGGGTATCCATGTGTAAACATTATACCTCCCACTAAAATAGCTCTCTGCAGTTTTTCAGAATTAGAAACTCCACTTGTAGGCAAAATTATATACAACAAACAGGAACACCAGGACAGTGATATTTCCCTGCTGTTTATAACAGTTGTTTACTGTAATTCCTTTTTCCTTTCTTTGTAGAATCAATTGATATGGAGCCTTTTCTTTCAAGAGAACTATGTATCCAGTTATGATTATACTTTGACATTCTTTAGGGTTCTTTATCAAGTGTGAAATCTGGGAGTTCAACTGAGGCATCAAACGTACTGTATGTTTTCACAAATATTTAGAGAATCGCTTATTTGAATGTGTAGAAACGTGTCCCGCTCTCTGACAACAGGTTAAATTATATTGTGTGGGATGGCTTACCAGGGATTAGAGAAGCTCTTTGAGGTACATATTACACCTCCTTTGTGAGAGCGTTACATTGATGTGTGTTTGTATAGGGATGTTTTATTTATTTATTTGGTATTTTGGTCATGATTTTACTTTGGTTGTCCAGATTGTATCGTCTGAATGACTTTATCTCCTAATTTTCATCAGACAGTTATAAAATGAAAAACTGTCAAGACAGATATCTTTATCTCTTCTTGTTAACATACATATTGCAATGCTAATATTTACAGAATGTCCCTTTTGAACAACGTTCCTTGAATGGAAAACCATAATCTCCACCAGAATAAGGCAGTGAAAGCACATTCCAGTATTTTTCTAAGACATTCCAGAACAAACAACCGCTACACACATTATTCTTAAAGTAATGTTTGGTTAACAACAAAGCCAGCAGATAAAGAAGGAACTCAGAAGTAAAAGGTATTTAAACCAGAACATAAACACAAATTAATTCATTCCATTAAGTCTGCCAGTTTGTATCTGAAAAATATCCTTGTTTTCTAAAATATTTCCTTTAAAATATGACCCAACATGTACCAGCACATCCTATCAGTGTTTAAGTCAAACCTGTTAAAAATATAAACCATTGCAATAACTCCACTGTCTCTGATTGCCCTGATGCTAGTCCTTGTGTAAATGTAATATTTCTTTATCAAATGGGGCATAACATGGTGGGCATCAAGTTGGATGTAATTACCTGGATTATTTCAAAATGTAAATATTCCCTATATAGAGAAAAATAGTCAGAGGAACACATCATGCTATCTCTCTCTCTCTCTAACTGTCTGTCTATCGTGCCTATAGAAAGTCTACACCCCCATCAATGTTTTTCACATTTTGTTGTGTCAGAGCCTCAGAGTTTCATGCATTTAAATGAGGATGTTTTTCCACTTATCTACACACCATAATTTATACTGTTAAGGGGAAAAAAAGGTTTTATTGAGAAAAAAAAAATTAGATATTAAAAATACAAAACTGAAAGATCATAATTGGATAAGTCTCCACGGCCCTGAGTTAATACTTGGTGGAAGCACCTTTGGCAGCAATTACAGCTGTGAGTCTGTTGGGATAGGTGTCTACCAACTTTGCACACCTAGATTGGGCAGTATTTGACCAATTCTTCTTTATAAAACTGTTGAAGCTCTGTCAAGTTCCTTGGGGAGTGTTGATGGACAGCAATCTTCAAGCAATCAAATTTTTGATTGGATTTAGGTCGGGGCTCTGACTGGGCCACTCAAGGACATTTACCTTTTTGTTCTTTAGCCACTCCAGTGTAGCTTTGGCTGTGTGTTTTGGGTCACTGTCATGCTGAAAGGTGAACTTCCAGCCCAGTTTTAGCTTTCTTGCAGGGGGCAGCAGGTTTTCCTTAAGCACTTCTCTGTACTTTGCTCCATTCATTTTCCCTTCTATCCTGACAAATACACCAGTCCCTGCGGATGAGAAACATCCCCAAACATCCCCAACAACTGGATTACAAAAACGAGAACATGATGGTACAATAACATTTATCTTTCTAATTGCCCAAATCACCTTAATGCAGTTATTGATTCCCTAAAGCCATAAGTATGTCGACTCTGTATTGAGAGGTGAGTCTGAGCTGCATGAGGACGTGGTAGATTGGGAGAGCCACATCAAGTCTTGAAAAGTTAAGCACTGGGTCCTCCTAAATTATAACTGTTCACCTAGATCATGACCTTTCTTCTCCCACATCCTCAAGGAGTAAAATTAATTAGCAAATGCAGTAGTTAGGACCGAAATTGAATCCCTGTAAAACATATAAGGCAGATTGATTGAGAGGCTGGTGAGAGCAATTTGCAGGTAGTACAATTATACTAATTATAAAACAAATGTTGCTTGAAATGCATTCAGTGGCGAACACCGTACTGTAATATGATGCAATTAATACATTTTCAACAAACTAAAAATGAAGCAATCATTAAATATTCATTTAGATTTTGAAAGAATATAAAAACATGAAAAATCCATGTTTACCCAATAATTATAGGGCGTGAAGTTTTAACTGATAATAACCGGAAAAATCACCCGAAGACCTAGTTTAGATAATTTTTTTTTGAACAGATAAACCTTGGTTCCCTTTCAATGGAATGACAACCATAACCGAATGGGAAAGAGCCCTCTGACTGTCAATCACTGAGCATATATAAAAAAGCTGCTGTATCAGGGCCCTGCTATGAGGGGGAAGTCCCTCCCACCTCCTGCTGAAGAGGGACGTCCTCATAGTAAAATATCGCCATTTTCTCTCTCACTTCACTGAGACAGGTCATAGATTGCTTCGTGCTTTCTTGTCAGAATTTGGCTAAATTTGTTGGTTTATACCTACAAATTTCTTTACATCCACGGTAAAATCACGCTTTCGAGCGTTATTTAGAGTACTCTTTCCTAATTGTCCCGTCAGTTTACTGACTAGAGCTGGTTTCGACCCATCTAGCGAGATTGGCGAGCGGCCATTACTCTTTTCCACTACACGCCCGCTTGTGTAGTTTTCAGATAGTGTTGGGAGCTGTTCTGGTGCTGTAAAGAGACCCGTGGGCTCACGGCGTCGTCCTCTACACCGATTTAGTCGGCCACAGCGACCAAAATGAAGAAAATGGCTTTCAGAAGGTGGGCAGTGTGCAAAAGCATTGCTACTGACCAATCATCAATATTTGTGGACCTACGTAATAGAATACACTTGTTAGCGTGACTTGTGACTAGGGTGGGCTGAAATGCAGGTGGTAAAGGAGCATAAAATTGAATCTTCTCGCAATTCTCAGATTCAGAATACATCCAGAGTTCTACATTGCCTGAATCCTAAATGTAGACACCCTCACTTCAACACAGTAAGTTAACCATTGTATACAGATATGGCCAAAAGTTCACCCTATAGAATGAACTAATTTTGCATCATAAAGTCGAATGAAACCTGCTGAATAATGTTATGTTAACATATTGAATTACATACTGCTTTGCAGTTTACCATGTACTTAACAAAAAACTGACCTATGATAGTATTGTCTACGTAGTGCTAGAAATCTCAATGTGATAATGGAGAACGTAAATAGAAATGTCTAGAAAATGCTGGATTGTAGGCACAAACATTGTTAGAATATAAAAGGGTTAGGCATAGGATGATTGCTTTCATTACCAATAAGTCAATGTGGGGAAAAAGTAAAGACCTCTCTGAAGACCTTAGGGAGAAAATAATGTATTGTCATAAAGCTGGAGAAGGATGCAAGAAGATTTCCAAGCATTAGAGTATCCGAATTTCAACTATTGTTTCTATTATCAAGAAGTGCAAGACTCATGGTACTGTCACAATGCTCCCCCGGTCTGGAAGAAAGAAGGTTCTTTCACCTAAAACAAGTAGAAGAATTGTGAGGAAGGTTAATAACAATCCGAGATTGACTGCCAAAGATATTCAAAGTGAACTGGCTGCAAGTGGGACTGGGGTTTCCATTTCAACCACAGGTCGAGTATTGCATGGTGAAGGTCTCAATGGTCGCAGGCCAAGGAAAAAGCTACTCTTAGGAAAACGTCACAAGAACAATCGCTTAATGTTTGCAATATGGCATTTGAATGATGGATATGAGTTCTGGTCAAAGGTTTTGTGGAATGTTGAAACAAAAATCAAGCTATTTGGTGATGCTTATCATGTTTATGTTTGGAGAAAGTCTGGTGAGACATACAAAAAAAGAAAAGAACACCATACCTACCGTCAAGCATGGAGGTGGTAATATCCTTCTATGGGGCTGTTTTTCCTCTAATAGCACAGGAAATTTAATTCCAGTACATGGTTAAATGGATTCCATAGCATACCAAAAGATATTGTCCAAACATCTGAAATCCTTTGCAACAAAACTTGGTTTAAAGCACAACTAGACATTCCAACACAACAACGATCCAAAGCACGCATCAGAATTTACTTCAGAATGGTTAAAGAAGAATAAAATCAAGGTTCTCAATGGCCTGGTCAAAGTCCCAATCTAAATCCGATTGGCAGTCTTTGGTATGAGTTGAAGAAGGCTGTGCACAACATAATCTTGGAATTTGAATGAACTGGAACAATTTTGCGTTGAAGAATGGACAAAAATCACTAAAGAATCGTGCCAAAAGCTAATTTACAAATATCCTAATCGTTTAAAAGGGGGGTATTATTGCTAAAGGTGCCTAAACTAGCTATTAATTTAATTTTTCTTGTCAGGTTAGGAATACTTTTGAATTAGCATTTGTGGAGTTTTGCAAAAAATATTTATTGTAATGTTTTTTTCCTCATCCACAAAAGCAAAATGTTCTCCTTTTTTTTAGAAAAGCAGTACAATTGGGGATAGGGAGTTTGTTGCTGGATAACATCACTCAGATTACTTTCTCACTATATATCTTGGTAACCCTAAATAGAAAATCATCTCTTTAAAAACATGCAAGTTGTTTTAATGAATATTCTCTCAAGTGCTGTGAAACCCCAAATATGATCCGCTTACTAGCAATGCGGAATGACTGGGCATGATGTTTTCTCTTCATCTGACCAAGGACTGCCAAGGACAGCGCTACGTTGAATATTGTACCAGTCTTGGCAGTCACCACTCAAATCATTTTTGAGTTAAATAGAGAGCAGATGCTCCACTCAGTCATTCAACATTGTTATGAAATTAATCAGATTTAGGGTAGCACTGAACTTGTGAGACTGATTAATCATTAAAATATATTCCAGTTGGTGTAGCATATTGAAGCTTCAGTCATTTATTTGTTTTTTTTTAACCAGAACTACTGTTTATATTCTTCAGTGTATGTTAGATGTTATCAAAGGCTAACAATGTATCCCAATGACCATTTTTATCTTTTTTAACAAAGCAATTTGAATCTTTTGACAAGGTTGCTTCCTTGCAGGTCTTATTACATTCCCTTTTGTTCCCCTGTGTGTACATCTGTGAAAGAAACTCACCTTGATAGAGAATAAAGTAGCAATCTTCTTCTGTTATCTGTGAAAAGGGTATGTGTGTTCTGTAGATATGTGATCAATTCTTCACTGGCCCTTCAGAATTTCTTTATATACTTGAGGCCCTTGTGGAATAGTTTCCAGGTTAAGGTATCTACCAAAAGAAGATACTACTGTTTTTATGTTTTTTTTCTATCGGTACAGATATTCAGAACCGAAAAAATATGATAATTCAGATGCTGTGTGTAATCTGTAGATATGAGTTCGGCACAGAAGATTCCGTAAAGTACATGAGTAATCTGAATACGATGTGATGTTAAGCACGCATCAGTACTTCAACATTGCAGAATAATGCTGATCATCTTGCATTTTGAAAAAAAAAAAAAAATATATATATATATGAATTATATATAATAGATATATATATGGATAATATATATATATATATATATATATATATATATGTTTCTATACTATATATATATATTTTGAAACAAACTTTTTTTGAAACTAAATAGCCTGATTAAGACTTTTGTGAGAGTTTTCTTTTTGGTAATCTACCATTGCCGTTTCTTCACACTAAACAAAGAGGTCATTGACACAGTTGCACTTTTTCACAAAATAATAACACCATTACTGCAGTTTACTTTATTCCCTTTTTTTGTGCAGAAAAAGCAAGTGAAAACAGTCAAATTTAACTTGCAATAAACACTTAAACATGGGAACAGGGGCATTGCACAAATAAAAAGAAAAAGATCAATGTTACAGAATTGTTAGCTGGTCGGTTTATAGTATATGGATTTTCTAAAAGATTATTGGAAGTAATCTAAACAGAAAACATTAGCTGTGTGATTGTGTAAAGAATTTTATAATGCCATAATGTTTTGCATGGTATGTCTTTCACGATAAAAGATAAATGCATTGTTATGTTTTGTAGTGTAAAGCAGCAATAACAATATGTTTATAAAACGTGGTGTTGTCTTAGAAGCTTATAGTACAATATCCACTTATTATTACTTGTGTCTAAGTAGTAGAAGACCATTTGTGAAGTCATATTAGTCTGAACCGTAGAATAAAATTTAATTTAAAAAGTTAATGCCATTGAAGTTTTTATTATTAATATGGTTTGGTGCTTATTTATTTATTAGAGATGGGGATTTTAAACATATAAACTCTAAAGATGTGGTCAAATATTTAATATGCTAGGTGTATAACCAGTCACCAAAAGCATATTTTTTTAATGTATTCATTTTAGTAATTTATCATATACAGTGGTCTGTTTTATATTCGACTGCAGTGTTGCCAGAGTAAGGTCAGATATTTTAAATACGGAGGGATTTAGCTTACTGCCTTCAAGTAGCTTTTCTAATTGGTTTAACAGAAAGAGTGACACTGGGGTGGGTTTTATCCTCGGTTGATCTGGCGTTTCATTGGTGCACTCTGTGTTCAAGCTGTAGTGGGCGAAGTATGGTATCCAGTCCACGTGGCAAGAGTGTTAATGGCAAGCATTTTTTCTCATGTTTGGTGTGTGTGTGTGTGTGTGTGTGTGTGTGTGTGTGTGTATATATATATATATATATATATATATATATATATATATATATATATATATATATATATATATATATATATATATATTTTTTTTTTTTTTTAATAAAATGGCTTCTTTAAACAAAATAATTTAGTAATACTTGACCATATTCAACGAACTGCACAAGAAGGCAAACCATTATATGAATTACTTATTACTTGATTGTGTGTGTGTTAGATTGACATTTAAAAATAGGACTTGTGGCAGTGTTTGGGAGGTTTATGCACACTAATATGTAGAGGAGAATGTTATTTGATTTGAATACTTGGAAATTGTAAGGCTCAAGCGCTTAACCATGTTCTTCTTTTATTTATTTAAACCCTTTTTTTGTAACAACCACATAATTTTGGGCAAACAGAAGTTTTTTTTTTTTTCATGAACCTTTAAGAAACAAACTATTCTAAACATTATACTAACCAAAACTGTATTGAATATGTATATACGTATATCTCCACTGACAACTTTAATTACAACTATTGTTTGATTTAAGAGGACATTTAAATATAAGCTTTGGTGAGTACGTGCTGTTTTTTTTTTTTTTTTTTACTTTGTAGTTAAGTCGATGTTAAAATGTATATGTATAGACTTACACAAAATACAACTTTTGTTTCCAAGTACTGTGCAAAATTTGATTTATTATTTATATATTATCTTTTACTTTATTTGTAATTGTGTTTTAAAGAATAATCAGAAAACAAAAGTAAAGTTGGTTGCAAAGTTATTTGACCAAAACCTGTTTTACTACAAATACTTTCGCTATGAAATGGGACTTACATTTTTTTATGTTCCACACTTATTTTACTGTTTAGTGATACATATTGTGACCCTTGTGCTGTATTTTCAATGCAGTGGGAATGGAGTGTGGTCATCATCGTCACAGTACAAAAATATAGAAAATATAGTAACAGCTAAAACTGTGAATTGGATGCGATTGGTTTTTCCCAAAGGGAATGTTTTAGCTTCCTCTAATAATGCAAAATGTGAGTTTTGGCATTTTCATAGGGGTTACCAAATATACTCTATGACCTATCCCCATGGCAGAAGGATTTAAAGCATGCATAGGGGTATCAATTAAAATTGTGAGCCCTGCGATAGAATTCTGGAAAGCCTTATAGAACAAAAACTAAATGCATGTGAAAGGACAGAATCTAAAGAAATATCCTGAGTCAACCAAGGAAAACTCAGAATGTGATTCTATACAACAGTAAATGTGAAATAATGTATGTTTAAGCAGCACTACTGGTTTCAAGCACTCTCTAAAATACAATAATAATAGAAGAATAATAAAAATAAGTTCATAATAAATAAGAATTGTATCACCAAACTTCAGTCTCTTTGTAAGAAACTATTAGTACGCTAAACACAGGACCAACCTGTAAATCTGGTTTGACCCTGGGGTGACATCTTTCATCTCATGTTGAGACCTTTGCTGCTGCTATTGGTCCTGACTTTGTTCCTATTGTTGATTGAGGGCAGGGGTAGGTCTTTACACATCCCAGACTTGAATCCTGGGACGCGTGAGGAATGGATCTAAAACAAGTCATCGTCCTCCACCTCACTAGGCTCTTCCCACCATATTGTATAGTTGTTATTGTAGAAGGTAAATGCTTTAAGTATTTTTATTAACACAAGCCATACCCATAAATAGATTAAACTAATGTTTCAGGGAATGAGCCTATTATTTACATGATTAAATGCGATATCTACCTTTTTTGCTGAGTATATGTTATCTCTGAAAAGCACTTACGACAAGACAGTACATTATAGTTGATAATTCATTATTTCCTTCTAATGTGCTTTCATCACATGTTATTATGTGTTTAGTTGTCTTTCAGTGACTTTCAACTTAATAAAATGGATTGAATAGAAGCATTTACAAATCAAAAGTGATCTAAGCGTATTTTAAAGGTTACTGTGCAAAATAAATTAGTAAGCATTTGTGTAGTTTTTTTGTTATTGGGAAAGACAAAAGCTCATGAATTTTAAATTCACCAGCATTTAATAGCCGCCTCATCTTGCAAGATTTATCCTTGGCTTTTTATTGTAGGGGAAAAAATAAGAAATGGGAGAAAAAAGTCAGTACGGCAGCCTTCAATTTTAGTTTTTTGTGGCTGCAGAGTTATATAGTAGAGGATTCTTGTGGCTGCGTCGTGTAGAAGAAATATTAAGATCATTTTCAACATTATCCAATATTTATGTAGTGTGGTGCTGTAACGGTATCTAGTGTAATGTTCTTTTGATTGTTACAAACAAAAGTGGTTGGTTCTCACAAATAATAAAGTACATTTCAGTCAATTAAGTAAAAATATAGTTACAAATTACAGAAAGAAAAACTGAAATATGAATAAACAATGCAGCTGTATCACCTGCATATTTAAAAAATATAAACAAATCTGTGATGGGGTGTCCCGAGGACATAGTCAACTGCAAACCCGAGTGTCACAACAAAACATGCGTGGTTAAAGGACGCGGGTACCCGTGTCCCAGAGAGCCTTGTGAACAAATGTGTAAGCATACTTTTGAAACTGAGAAGTTTTTTTTAGAAAATCCCTCTACCAGTATGAAAGCAAATTCTAGGATGTAAAGTTTCTGCCTAGTACCTCTGCTCCTACATAATTGTCTCTGAGTGAATGGTGCATTTTCTGCTTTCTATTCAAATTTCTCATGCCTTTTTGCATTGTTCACGGCGCTTTGAAAAGTAGAATTTGCAGCTAGTTATTTATATTTATGAATTCAAATAGTTTGCCCTACTGTGAAATAATAGGTCATTCTGGCACAGCAAGGAGTTCAAAAGCTGAATTTCAAATGGCTTTCTCCACTTGGTTGGGTCTGCTGAATATGGAATGTGCTGGGCAAAGTGCTGTTGGCATTGTTCTTGTCACCTGTGTTGCCGTTAAAAAGAAGTGGTGCCAGAATGATTCTTTTCAGTGCAGCACCCCACTGGCAGAGTCTGTGTGCTTTGTGAGATCAATGCTCACTCCTTGTGTAAGCATGTTTTATACAGCTGACAGTATGCCTGAGAAGTTCCTAAAATCTTAACAGATAAGAGATATGCTGCTAGCTGAGCTTCTTGTGTATGCGTTTGTCTATATATATATATATATAGACACACACACACACACACACACACCTCGCTGTGCGTTCCTGTATGGATCTGCCTAACTGGCTATGTCTACACAGTGGATAAGTGCTCTACCACATTAGTTTATTGGGTGCCACTGCCAAGGTAATCCCCAAGTCAAACTGAATTTATGATAACTAAACTGTAACCGTGCTAAATTAAGATGGTGTAATTTAGCTGGCTACCGTGAACGACACTAATAAATGTTAAATGTTGGAGTAATGTGCGTAAGCATACATTTCAATGAAATGTAAAAAAGCCCACTTGCCTTTTAGGATGATCCCTCCTTACTGATCCAGGTGCAGACATCAAGAGACATTGGTTTTAAGAGAGAATGCAGCTCCTCCAGTCCCCTCTGCTAATGGGATTATAATGGAATTACAGGAGGTGAAAGAGTTAGACTGCAGTAAATATTAAAAAGGCTTATTCAAACAGGATTTTTACTTTGGATGGGGAAGTGGTCTTTTTTGTGACCTGTCCTTATAAATGAATAAATAAATATGCTTGCGAATGTACAGTCATGATTGTTTGGTGTTTACAGCTCTGCCATTATTAATTGCATATATGGTACAAAAAACATTATGTGGAAAATATAAGTAACAAAAAAGCCATTTGTTACTAATGTTCTATTGTGCACAAGTGTATTTGAACATATGGCTCTCCAACCATGAGTAGCGCTAATGTTTATTCATTATTTCATTCGTTCATTATTTCTTGTATCAGAAAAACACCTTGTTCAAATCTCAAAAACACATCTTATTGGAGAAGGTATCATTCAATCCAGTTTTCTTCTTCACCTCCTTTTAGTGTAACTAAATGTATACCATTTTAGAGGATGTTCAAAAAAAAAAAAAAAATCTGCAAATGACATCACTCAAGATTCAATCAGGTAAGTGCACACTGTTTTTGTTATATTCAATTAATTGCCTTATGTGCTGCTTATAGTATATTACTGCATTACATTTCTTATAAAATTACGAAGTACCTTTTGAAATGTGCAACGTTGTATTGCTTATAATAAAATAAAAAAAAAAAAAAACACTTAGTCAGGAGTCGCTGCTGTGACATACATTTAGTAAGAAATCACCTCAGCCTACGTGCCTTCTGAGGGCTCTTTAATGATCCTGCTTCACCCTACAAAACAGCCAAGTGAATTTTCTGCTCAGATTTCTTAGTAAAAATACATGTATCTTGTCTTTCCCCCCCCCCCCCCCCCCCCCCCCAAAAAAAAGTGTAGTAATAAATACTGAAATTCAAAATGAATTGTTGAAAAATAAACATGTTTTACATTTTTTAAATTGTTATTCTTAACACCTCTTCAATTGTTAAAAAAAACAACAAAAAAACAAACACTGCTAGTTCTACCATTTCTGTCATGTCACCATGTATTATAACAAATAATATATACCAAAACAGTACATATGAGGCTGGGATTCTATCATTGATATGTGACCAGAAACCCCAGATAGAATTACAGCCTTATTATGCACAGTATGGTAAAAAAGAAAAGCACACCACAAATAATAATAACAATTTGCATTCTAGTGAAATTTATGGCATGCAAATAGCATTTATTTGCAGAATATACAGTATCAGTTCATAACCTAGCCAGAGTTCAAAGCCCTACACAGATTGTACCCGCTTGTTGAAACAAACATTTTCCATTCTCCATACCAAGGGTCGGCTGTAAACACTTCTTTAGTATAGGCTATGAAAATGTGGTGTACTTGTAAATGATGGGAGTTATACTTTACTTCTACAGCATATATGCAGAATCATTCAAAGCAACACCTGCACTTCTATTAGAGGGATTTGCTTTCATTTAAATTTAGCGAGTTTGTTTATTTTTTCCCTTCGAGGAGTTCAAGCGGACTGTGCTCTCTTGCTTTCGTTAATCACAAATTCAGCTTAATGCTGATTTTCATTACGTACAAGACTGAGCTCTCTGTTCTGTCCCGGTGTATTTTGTGCTCATGTCTCTAATTTGATCAAATTATGTCTGGAAAAGGAGGCTCGGTTTTGTATTTCATATTTCAGGAAAACAAAAAATGTTCTGTCCTTTGGCCAAAACAAACGAAATACATTGAAAAACTAGTAACATTCAAATCTTTCTTCTCACTTACTTTTGGGTTACAAAACTAATATATTGCAGCAATGATGCTGAATTTTGTCTTAGAAATATGTAATAACTGTGATTCATGTTGTGCAACGTGGCTTCTCATTTCACTGCAGATCAAATGAGTTTTTGCAAAGTTGACAGTGATGACGCATCGTTCCCTGTAGCTTTTGTTGTGTATCGGCGCGGACACTCACAAATGCACACTTCTTGACAATGAATAAAATACACAATAAGTTTTATATTATGAACATAAAACTAATTAGGCTTCATGTGTACCACTGCAAGGGTCAGATCTAACAACAGAAAGATGGGAAATTTAAACAGAAAAACGCGTGGAAAGCAGCATGCTAAAAAGCTTTTATTTTATTGTATTTTACTACTTGTATTGGAGAATAGGGGATCCAAGAAAGGTAACTGCTCAATTTAGTTCAAAAGGCCGCTTTTAAATGAGAGGAATTAGTTGGGAACAGTGCTACATTTACAGATGTCAACAGACGCTGGGCTCTGCATGCAAAACACTTGTTCATGTTTTCACTTGAACTCCTTTTGATGGGGCTTAACACAGGGCCTTTAGTTAATGGGCTTGTTTGAACCCTGGTGAGAATCTGAAAATGTTGTTATATATGTTGCAATGAATAGTGGATCTTTGGAAGGCTTGAGAGCGCTGGCACCAGCAACATCTCACAATGATGAGCTATAAACTTAAACATCCCTGGAGGCCTGGGTGGCCTTTTTCTGGAAATTAAATCTTGGCTGGATCCCACTGGCTCTGAGTACACACGTTTAAATTCTTTTTATCCTCCTTCTATGGTATTCCATTCATGATTGAAGCCCCAGTTCTGAAGTTCCCAAATGCCTCCCCATAAGAGAATGCCCTGAGACAAGTGGCTGATGTAAGGATGAGATAGTTTTCTGTCCAGTACTGTAGCACGCAGAGCTTTGCATCAAGACATAATGGACAAACTTGAACCGAAGAGAATTACAAAGAAAAAATAGTGCAGCAGATTTATGACTGAGGTCACGTCAACAAGGTCCATTTTCACTGACTGACAGAACTGAATGAATAAACGAGACACATTTATGGTGCAGTTCTTTTCAAAGGCTCTTTTGAAAATAATTTTTCTAGATATTTTCTTTTTTTTTTTTTTAAACTATTTTCATCAAATACTACTTACGACTTACTAGTTTAAAGCTTAAAGTTTAATCTATTGTGTATTGCTGAGTAGTTTGTGGCACTTAAAACATGCCAAGGATTATTGTGAGTGTTCACGAATAGGTTTTTTGAAAGGCGAAGCATCACTTAATACTAGTTTAATGAATCTAAAAAAGGAATTAATGTATTTTGCAAGTGTGGCATTTTTTTATTGTTATCTTTCATGAGATGTATGGTTTATATAGTAAAATATATTTGGCTAACAAGAAAATACTCAGTTAAAATGGATTAACAAATGAAAAATGTGAAGTATTTCTGTAGAAAATGGTACTTCATCTTAAGGCTGAAAGGTAGTACGGGGACTAGCATGTCAAAAATGGTTTAATTGAAGACATATTTTTAAATCTACAGCCAGCAGTTTAGGGTTATCTGCCAGTAACACAAATGGATGGTGTGATACTTTGCTCACTGTACTTCGTCTTTCATAGGAAACTGAGCTAGCAGGTATGAGAAGCCTGGGGCTCTGGGAAATAGCAATATAACATGTGCACAGACTGCAGTCACTGTTCAGCATTGTGTAAATAATAATCTGCTACAGGACCGTGTTTCTAGTTGTTAAATATGCTGGGAGCAAAATATTCTGGTTTTACCAGGAGACTTTGTGCGTGAGAAACTGTTATATATTGACTTGTCTTGAATTGATGGACCATGACAAAGCTGCGCTAGATCTACTTAGTATTGCGTTAGCAGAAGCACTGATGCAGTTTTCTCATTTGCCTGCCCGGGACACATGCTGAAAACTTTATGGAGAACCCTTGGGATTGCTCAAAACAGTTTTTATTTCTTTGACGTAATAAACTTCAAATCTGAATCAAAATTACAGCCAGTCAGAAATGCTTTACTGTACACCCATGTCACTCTTGTGATTCATTCAAAGTGTTGGACTGTAGAATATTGTTTCTTAAGTTGTGCCTGTCATCTTGGTGCTTTAGCTCCTGAGGGGACAACATGTGTTTTAGTTTTTAACTTCTGTGAATGTTGTTGCAGCTTCACACATCACACCTTCTTAGCCTGCAGATTCATAACTTTTTGGCAGAATCTAAAATCCGTGGTCACAGTTGGATAGCAGTTTCCCTTCATACCTTTATTTTTATTTATTTATTTTTTTAAACACAGGGGGAGGATAAAGAGCTTTGACAATGCTTTAACAATGTTTATCCTGAGTGACATTGTTATGACAAGAATTCATTACTTACGGCTACCAGACATCACTGGTTCAATCTAGATGATAGCCTCACCTTGTGCACCTAGTGGATTTCACCTGCGTCACAGAGAGCCTGCCCGGATCCCACATGCTCTTTGTTAGGTTTCAGTACAGGCCTGTATTCCAGAGAGGCATGCCAGTAGCCTCATTAGTGACTAACAATTCAAATGATAATGAATGTTATGCAAGCTTCAAACCTGTAATTAGTTTTTTTCTCTCTGAATAAAATAAAATAATACATTAGAAAGGCTATGTTGTGGTTTCAGAAATTGTTTTTGATGGCTGAAACCTGGGCAATTAGGGAACACGTTCTTTTTGTCTCAAAGTTATTTATAAAGGCCTTCAAAGTTAACCGGTTTTTGTCCATCATAATAATTTCCCTAATTATTTTTATGAAAGCTGTAAGTATGCGGATGGTTTATCTCATATTAATTTCAGTTTGTTTTGTACTACCCTGATTTAAATACCAATAAGATTTTCGTCATTAGCAGTGATGAAATTAACTTTGTTGTCAGAAACAAGACAGTAATGCTGTAGTAGCATGCCAATTTCAGAAGTAAACAGTTTGTGTTATTTACCTAAGAATTTAACTCAAAGCAAACTCAATGCCCCAAAGGAAATGACATTGTAGATTTAGGAGCCTCATTCTGAATATGTATAACTGACAGATACGTGACTGATGTATACTGACTAGAAATCTTGTGATCTGTTGGTCAGCCTTTTCTGTGGATAACACAGTCCTCATCTGTCAGACCACTTATTTATAAACAGAGCAGAAATTAGAAATCTAAAGAAAATGTCTGTAAAGTTTTGTATAACAGCTTTGTTAATGAACAACAAGAATAATCACATGATAAATAACACAATCATCTGTCTCCACCATTATGAAGCAGTATAACATTTCAGGTCAACCCAACCAGGCCCTCGCAAGCTGTCACAGAAACAACATGCAGACAAATATGAAAACAGTATGTGCATGAAGCTGGTGCACATAATTATAAAACATGGTGTCACTGTTGCATTTTTAATTTCTTATTTTTTCAAAAATACAAGCAATAATGTTACTTTAACTTAAACTGCTATTTTGACCTATGAAATGTTTGGAAAGTGTACCTTAGATCTTAAAGTAGTTACCTTCATTGAGTCAGACATGAAGGTGCTTCAGTAGTTAGTTTTCTGAACATTGGTTATGTTTTCCAAGCCCATACATATTTTATCTCAAAAGTGGTAGCATGCTATGTAATATCATAAAGCTAAAGTTCTTATACTTAATTATTTAAAACTAGAGGTGAAGCAATGTGACTTTAAAACACATGATTTTCCTTGCCTTGTGGAAATATTTCTTTAAGACAGTGAGGTCCCTGAGGGCTTACTGACTTGACCAAGCTGCATTCTGATTATTTATTTATTTTTTTTTGCGATTGTGCCAAATTCCATTTCATCTCACAACACCTGTTTTCCAAGCACAGAGGGCTGATTAGTAGAGAGAGAAGAAACATGCCTTTTTGCAACTCAGCCTCTAGCAAGGTTACCTTTTGAAAACTGTTTCCTCATGCAGAGAAGATATACAAGGATCTTTGCTGTTGCCAGGAACCGCTCACTAATGAAGGGTTGGACCAGCAGATCAGTGTCTTCATCTCCAGTGCCCTGTGCATGTAGCTCTATGTACTGGAATGCATCCCAGCAATTTAAACAGAAGCACAGAAGTCTAACCTTCTAAGATGAAGGTCAGGTGCCGCTTATTGACAATATCATGGAAGAAAGTCATATTTCTGTATGTATGGAAGACTGTCAGACAGGCTTTACCCTACAGTGAGGGAATCTGAAATCTGTTTTTGATACCTTGAAGTCTGGACACTAATAATTATTTTTTGACCATGGGAGTGAGTAATATTGAATATTATACAATATAGACCATAGTTCAGGTTTTACTGTAATCAGAGATTTTATTGTCCATTCTTGGTCACTTAACTACTTGTAGAGCACATCATATTTACTGAAACATTGCATATATTTGGATATGTAATGTATCATCTGATAGTTTATTGGGTCATTGAATAATGCCTAAGGACTATATAAAGCTTACAGTATAACTTAATTAACAAAGTGCATTGACTGCACTGGGTCAACACAACACCCAAATACAGCAGTTAACAGATGTGCAATGCTGTTCATTCAGAGCCAGGCTGTGTCAATCACACACACAGTATTTACAAACCTGAAAATTATTTGAAGGTGTTCAATTATGTTTGCAGTGACAGAATAGAAACACTATACAATTATCATACTTACCATTTGTAAGTAGTAGGAATCTGTATTTATTTATTTATTTATTTATTTATTTATTTAAAAGCCAGGCTGTAAAACATCAGCTAACATGCCTTTTTTCCCACTGTTTCAACTGGCAGCTTCGACCATCTTCAGGGAAAGGTTAGACCACAAGAACATAAGAAAGTTTACAAACGAGAGGAGGCCATTCGGCCCATCTCGCTCGTTTGGTTGTTAGTAACTTATTGATCCCAGAATCTCATCAAGCAGCTTCTTGAAGGATCCCAGGGTGTCAGCATTACTGGGGAGTTGATTCCAGACCCTCACGATTCTCTGTGTAAGAAAGTGCCTATTTTCTGTTCTGAATGCCCCTTTGTCTAATCTCAGTTTTCAGTATCTAATCTGAATTTAAGTATCTCCCATATGATCTTTATAATGCACATATTTATTGCCTGCGTGCAATAAAAAGCTTCAGTCATGGGGTTAAGCTTTTGTTCTTCTGGCCAAGCTCAGCTGATTTTGTTTTTTGCATTTGACATTTAAAGTGTCCCATTCACATTGGAGGTGTTCAGTGTGTGGTGTTGTAAAAAGTGTTTTTGCTGCAATCTTATTACCGTGCTCCCTGGACTGCATGTTGTCTTCCTTGTTGATTTATAGCATTCCCAAGTCTCTGTGTTCATTGGTTTAATACCTTCACCAGAAAGAATTTATTTATAAGATGTATATTTGTCATAGGCAGACCAGGGCCTGGTGTATATGCACTGTGAACGGCAATGTTGTTTTTATGCTGTTTTTCATTAAAATAAGTAAATAAATAAAATGTGACCAAATTCTTCTGGCAATTCGGTCAATTAAAGTTTGTTCTTAGTATTACTGAAACTTATTGTCTTTCTCTACCGTCTAAAAGGAGCAGTAATGAGTATTTCACAATACATTCTCTTATTTAGATATTTGCATTTTTTTAGTACCCCTGTTACTATTACCTGTTAAACACACACACATATCTAAATCTCTCTCTCTCTCTCTCTCTCTCTCTCTCTCTCTCTCTCTCTCTCTCTCTCTCTCTCTCTCTCTCTCTCTCTCTCTCTATATATATATATATATATATATATATATATATATATAATGGCAGGACTGTAGTCATGCCATAGTTAAGGTTGCAATGTTCTTTTGTTGGGGAGGTTTAAAAATATGTATTTTAATATTTTAAAAAGTACTTTTAAAAACAAGTGCTATGCATGCGGAGTTGTACAATTTGTTAACCGTTTTTGTGTAATTCTGACTGGACCTGTAACAGTACAATCACTAAGGCACACTTTCCAGTTTGAACTACAGCTCACAAGCGTAACAAAGCGTCGTATTGTACTGTATAGAGTAAGTAAATAAATAATGAAAACCGTGTCAGCCAGTGATAGAAGGTGGACAAGTATTTAAAATTTACATGTACACTTAGACTGAGAGACTGTGTGCCAGAGCAGCTATAAATAATGGCAAAATATTTCAAATAGGCCTAAAACGATTATTTGCATTACACTTACAAAAATTAGAAACACTCACTTATAAAACCACAAAAGCCAGATGAACTTCCAAATAAATCATTTTTGTTTATTTCTAACATAAAACAAATAGCTATGCACTTTGACACTGAGTGTAAATAACTTGGAATGTATAGAATTAAAAAAAAAAAAATCTCGATTAGCCATCATAAAACGAAAACACGGAAATGCCAAATAGACAAAACCATTTGAATGATTGTACTGTATAGTCATGCTCGTTTAGCACAAATACTGTAGTCCGGACCAAGTGTATTTTTTATCTGTACTTCTCAATTTCCTCATTTAAAAAAATAAATACTTGGGACTTAGGCTGGATATTTTCAAAGATGCAGAATCACAGTCAAATTATTCTTGCAGTTTAACAGTAGATTTATAAAATCACTTAAATTTAGTAAATAATAAAGCAAACTAAGCTACTCTGTGGTTTCATTCACAAGTTGTAAAAATAAAACAAATGGATGCAGACTTTATACAAGAGCAGTGCCTACAAAGATACCACGAAATATTCCTGTCAAGACAACTGAGGAAGTCAGTACCTCCGGTCACTTTTTATTAAAGTAACAAAAACGCTTATTCACTGCCAAACATGAACTACTTTAGATGTGTAATGATGCAGTATAGGATACTGACCTTAGGGTTAGGATTTCGGTGTTGGGAGAGGATTGTTCATTGTTTTATTAACAATAATATGATAACCAATCAGAGTGCGGTGTCCTGACAGGAGCATTTGGTGGTACTTTTGTAAAGACAGCTATTTAAGAGGTCACCAGCAACAGCTCACTGGATAGCATTTTGAATAAACATTATGAAAACAAGTTACTGATAACAAACCCTTCACAGAACTGGGTGCGAACAGCTGCATATCAGTAGAATATTTAAATTAAATACGGTACTGTATGAAGTTGCTATTTACGCCACAACTTGAAGTAGACTACAGGGTCCACTTGTATTAAACCAAAAGAACCTGAACAGACCATGGATGTTTTCTGAGAAAACCGCATTACTCATGGAATACTGAGGTAAACACTTAGCAACACAAACTAGTTCTTCAGAAAATCAGGATAAAAACACAATTTTTTAACATATCTGTATTCTAATAGTACTCCTTCAGGTTCAAATGCTTAAATAAGTTTAACATTTGCACTCAGTTGTAATATTTATACTATAGGCTACATTTATGTCTCATGTTCATGATACTTTATACACGGTATGCTGTATGGAGTATTTTATATGTTTAACTAATGGATGATAACTAGCATGTTTTTGCAGTTAGAAAACAAAGCTGGATCTCATTACTGGATTGCTATAGTGCATGATAAAGGGACGTGCATTGGGACAGATTTTTTCATAAAGACTAATAAGCCAGTTGACACATTTCAGTAGCTGATCTCACATTTTTATGTCCCTGATCTTGGGTGAAAAACAAAACAGAAAAATGTGTTGGGATGCAATATTTTACTTAGATCTCTTAGAACAGTCCTGTTTCACCTGCATTATACCAGGTTGGTTGCCTTTTTTATGTGGTCTCCACTTCATGGGTTGCTGTGCAACATATTTCCTTCCACGTGTGTAGGACTTTAGAAATCGATACAGGAGTAGATTCAGGTATATATGGAAATTCAGTAACAAAACCTTTGTTAAAATAACATTAAAGTAGCAGTTCAAAATCATGGAAGTCTGGAAATGGGATGTTGAGGTTGCACGCACCCCAATTGTGCTTATGCATCGCATCAGATGCCATGGTAACTACATTCATTTATTTCTGTGAATGTGCTTTCAGGCATCGTGGTGTTGAGTCTTTATCTATCTAATTTTATTTCACCTTATGTTAATTTTTTGTAAACCATTGAACTATTTGTTCTTTTTTTTTTATTTCTTATGTTTGATAGGTGATTCTGTGTTATTTTATATAAGGCTGTACCTGTCTCTCCTACATATTATTTTATTTTGTTATGTTTTTGGCAAGATATACCATAAGCAGGGTTGCTAGTTTTACATGATGGGTTTCTTAAGACTGAATATTTATTTTCTCTATTTGCATTCTTTACTTGTGCACTTACAGGTTTTAATTTCCTTTTTAGTGTGTCTGTGATCCATTTAGGAATTCTCAATGCTGATGGTATGTTGTGTTAATGATATAAGAGCAGGCATGAAATCAAACTCATTCTCAGAAAAATAGAAGAAAAGGTTTGATACATTGTCTCGGTCTGCTGCACATATACCAATGGAGAAGGTAAATACTAAAGGGGTTTGCTCACTTCAGCCTGCTTCAGACTGGACTCAGGTTTGCAAGCATTACAGCTCAGAAAGATAATCCCAAACATGTTACAAACAGCGTTGACAATTTTTTTTTTTCTAATGAAATTACACACACAATTTTACATCATTTAAGATGCTCTTTAAAAATCCTTTCTGCAGAAACTAACTCCATGGGTTTCAAAATGTATAACACCAATTCAATGAATATAAACATCTTGCTCTTGACAGCAAAGATGTCAAGTGTCAGTGAGAAACGGTAGTGGCATTTTTGCGTCTTGCTTCAATTCATTCTGTGTTGTAAATAGCATGCAGTTGGCCATAAGGAAATCTTGTTTACATGACATCTCTGCCAAATAATGATCGTGATACAGTAGCAGGTACAAGGGCATGTTCTGTTGTTGCATTTATTACTGCGTTGTTTTGGGTAAATAGTCGAAGATGCTCTGGAATGTCATGGTAATGCAGATGAGTGTTCGATAAGCACAGCAATCTGTTTTATGTTTCACTTCATTGCCATCACCTGCTTGTCTCATTTATCTCTTGAAGATGCTGTATTACAATACATCTGGTGGAGTCGTCAGGATTCGATAAACTCCAGCCAGCTTGTAATGGTTCCATTGCAGTGATGGAGCTGATAGGGAAATTATTTTTTGATGGCAGAGGTCAGAGCAGTTAATGTTCATGCAGGTCCTATATTTTGTTAGTGTGCAAAAGAGGTAGCCAATACACCATTGTCCCTTGAATGTGGAATAAAAAACAATTTGACAAATAGCTGAAGGTCACAATGACAAATATGCATAGACCCAAATGCTTAGATCTTTTCCCACTGCTCCAAGTATTACACTTTGAAACAGCTCATGTACAGTAGTGGCTCATTGTGCCAAAATTCTGATCGCATTCGCACCAGAAGCTTCCACAAATGCAGTCAGCAGGCATTGGATATAGAATCCTTTAGGCAAAGCAGTAATGTTCAGGATCAATCAGTCCAAAAGCGGGGGTTGGAGGTGAGGGTGAGTGATTGATACTTCCAATGATGTTAGTAGACAGTCTGTCTTGTACAATGTGGAAGAGAATTGTGAAAGCTCTTGAGCTAAGCAATTGCTGTAAACTTAGTATGAAACGTAAATCCTATTGTAAGTGACTCTGCAGCAGTAGTTGTGATGCGTAGTTCACCGACTTGTTTCTGTAAGACGCTTTGAATAAAAGCGCCTGCTAAATAACTAATTAATAATAATGTGGAGTACTGCAGAGTATGATGCAAAAACAGCCATTTGTAACAATTTGTTCAGTCTTAGAATTAAACCGTAAGGCGAGGCACTTTGCACATCTGTACCACAGGGATGTTTTTTTTTTTTTTTCAAAGACTAAATGGTTTATACTACTAAGTCCACAGCAGTTGCTTAGCTCAAGAGATTTTACTTTCTCCTCCACATTTTACAAGACAGACTGTCTTCTATCATCATTGAAAATATCCATCACTCACCCTCACCTCTCCCACCCCATCTTTGGACTGATTAATCCTGAACATTGCTGCTTTGTGTAAAGGGTTCTATATCCAACGCCTGCTGGTGCAAATGCAATCTGAGTTTTGGCATGATGCTACGTTGCTTTTGTTGTTTTGAACCACTACTGTACATGAGCTTTCTGTTTCAGGATATAATACTTGCAGCAATGGTAAAAGATCTCAGCACTTGAGTACAAGGCCCTATGCATACGTGGCATTGTGACCATGAGCCATTTGCAGAATCGTTTTTTATTAAACATTCAAGGGATGATGGTGTACATGCTCTCTCTTTGTTATACTTTTGTTGCCAATTTTGTCCCCTTTAAAAAAAAATAAATAAAAAAAAAAGTGTATGAAAGTTGTTTAAATGCTGAATGCGCACTTGATGTTTTTAATACAGTATCTAGGGGGCTCATAAAACCTGTATTTCTCAATATTTTTTTTTAATCTCAAACACTCGGCTCTAGAAATGTAAACCACCTTCTTTTTTTAGTTCCTTCCAAGACGTTAGCAAAAACAACAGCAAATGCATTGTAGTTTTTAATAGTAGTATTAGTCACAATATTGTTCCCTTTGCATAGTAGGCATATTTAAGGTCAGCTGTGAATGGTGGTGAATGTCAGTGTTTTATAATGTTTCTACCGTTATATAATATAAAAAACAAATGCTGTCAGTTATGTACACCATGATTTTGTTTATTGGTTTTTGAAACAGGGGCATATTAAATAAAAACCCTACTCACTGTCTGGATAGCAGTTGTACATGCCTGTGCACACCATGCCCAGATTTATGTATGTCGATAAATCAGAAGCCGTATCGAGTTATATAACGTCTGCATTGGTGCATGGAAAAATACATGTGTCATTGCAAACTCTGCTGTGACTGTGTTGTGTTTAGCTGTGAAGGTTAGGCCCTCACATTGTCTATCTTGCAATGGACTTCAAAGACTTTCCTTTAATTGTTTATATACTGGATTATCTGTGTCTAACAAGAGAGGAAAAAAATAATCTTTTCACTTACCTGTTGTGTAGGGTCCATAGGCCTGCAGTTGGGAGGGTCCTGAAAAACCAAACTAATTTGAAGTAGATGTTCTGTACATGTAGTTGTACTGGGAGGGTGCACACTTCCAAGACAATGCATTGCAGTAACTGTTGCTAACATAACTTTTTAAAGAGAAACCAAAGTGATTTTATTATGCATTTGTTTGTATGCATGATTTGGCCTACCCGGTGTGGGTGTGGTGGTGAGGTCCTCCTTTTTTGCAACAGGAAGTGGGGAAACAGCCAACCTTTGGAGGGAATCTTTTAATAACTTCCCTGGGTACTGACTTCCTGTAGTTAGGCCAGTACCATTGCGAATGTAAAGAGGGGGCAACTGATTTTAATTTAAGTATCCCTCTGCTTGTTTAAAGCTGTCGTTTTTAGTGCACATGCTTGTTAATGTTTATTTAGGTGTTCATTGATTTATGTTTGATTTTTTTGTAATATGTTTGTATTTATGATTTATAAAATGTTTGGTTTATTTTCTATAACCACCTATGTAGTTGGTTCAGTCTAGGGGGAGGAGTTTGCATGTCCACACACACACACACACACACACACACACACATACATACATCCATCTATCTATATATATTACAGTTTGTTTACACCTTGTTCTTTCCTTGTGCTGGCTGCACTTTCCAACATTTGGTGACAGTAGTGGGATGCATCAGTGGCCAGTAGGAGGTACTCTCAATTCCATCAGAGCAGAGGAGAAGTTGAAAAGCAGTGGAAAGAAGTCTTCAACATGCCTGCAAAATGGAGAAGGGAGAGACCAGAGGAGTCTGATGAAGGACACATGGCAAGTGGGACTGCTACTTCCCAAGCTGCAGTGCAACCAATATCTGGCAGTGATCGAGTGGTGACTGAACTAGCTTCTATGTTCAAAAGCTATCTTGAAAGCCAGAGAAGAATGTATCAAGAAATAAAGTGTCAAACAAGATGAACGATATAAACGTTTACAACACCAGTTTACACAGCTTCAAGGAAAAGTACATCAAAGCCTTTAAGCAGGATACCCTGAGAGTAACAGTGATGGCATGGGAGCAGTGGACACTTCTGTTGATGTTAAACAAGGTTGGTCCAGGGGCTGGAGAGAGCCAAAACTGCTGAAACTAGAAGACTGTGATGACACCTTTGAGTGTATGGCTGTGGCTTGCACATGGGAGAAAACTAACTGGGCCGTGAGGCTGGCTCCGCTTCTAACAGGAAAGGCCAGAAGCGCCTTTGTGGCTGTGCATCCTGATGAGACAATTGACTATGGAAACGTGAAGGCCGCTATATTAAAAAAATAGGAAATCAATATGGAGACCTACTGGCAACGGTTTAGCGCTTTGGGGGTCAAGGAGGGGCAGACCCCAAAATAACTATGTGCGGCTAAAAGAAATGTATGAGAAATGGATAAAACCAGAGAGTAACACAGTGCAAGAGATCGGTGAGACTATCATCCTGGAGCAGTTCCTGAAGATGTTGGCACATGGATTAACAACACGACCCATCGATTGCCATGGAGGCCGTCCGCCTAGCTGATGTGTACGGCTCGGAGAGGAATGAAGGCATACTGTTACATCAGGGGATACACAACACAAACACTGGGTAAGTCTGCAATGTTGGGGAAGGGTTGTGGTCAATTTGTTAAAAATCAGTTTCCACCCAATCAGCCTGTTAAATCTGTTAGGGAACAAGTAATCTACCATCACTGTGGTCAGGCAGGTCACTATAGACCAGAATGCCCATTGAGAAAACCAAAGCCATCAAACTTGTACTATGTGCCTAGACCTACTAAAACAGTTGAGAAAGAGTTGGTTTGAGAATTTAGTGCCAGTCTCTCTTAATGGGAAATGTGTTCAGGCTTCTCTAGATACTGGTAGTTTACTGAGAAGTTTGGTACCTAGAGGGAGTTTTAATGAGGGAGTTTTAATCCTCTGTGTGCATGGTGAAGAGAGGAGATATCAAACAGCTGATGTGTACCTGGTTATTCAGAATCAGACATTTTTAGTGACTAGGTGTAGTTGATTAATTGCCATACAGTAATTCTGGGCTGAGACATACCTATCCCTGGGGAATTGCTGGGAGTGGCATAACCTTGTACTGTAGTAACTACTAGAGCACAGAGTGGGAAGCAGTTTGAGTCTCTGCGTGAATTGCCATTTTTTGATGCAGAGATTGAAACATCAGAAATAAGGCCTAAAAAGTCAAGGAATCAGCGATGCCAAGAAAAGTTCAGAGGAACAGCTCGGCTAACTCAGAGTGAAATGTTGTGTCAAATCCAACCTCCTTTGTCTGTGGAGTGGGAAGTTCCAGACAACCTAGAAGAGTTACAGAAAGCTGATGTGACTTTGAAGTCTCTTTATACTAGATTATCTAGTATTGAGGGGGAGCAGGGAGGCCGTAATTTAAATGATGCTTGGTTTGTTTTAATTAAGGACCTACTGTTCTGCCAAAGTAAAGAGGGAGAGCAAATGGTCATTCCCAAAGCACAGAGAGGAAATATTTTGACATTGGGGCATACGATCCCATGGACAAGTCATTTGGGGAAGCAAAAAACACTTGCCCGAATTGCAAGTCACTTTTATTGGCCAGGTCTATATACAGAAGGTGGGGATTTTATTAAGTCTCGTCCTGAGTGTCAGATGTCATGTGCAGGGGGAAAAGTAACCTAAGGCTCATCTCTCACCTCTTTCTATAATCAGTACAGCATTTGAACACATAGCAATGGATGTGGTTGGCCCCTTGGAGAGGAATAGATCAGGGCATAAATATATACTGGTCATATGTGATTGTGCAACTCATTATCCTGAGGCGTTTTCTTTGAGGAATGTCAAGGCCAGGCTGATAGCTAGTGTATTGATGCAGTTGTTTTCAAGGGTAGGGATCCCAAGAGAAATTCTCACGGATCAGGGCACAAACTTTAGATGGAAAATATTACACCAGGTTTACAAGCTGATGGGTATTAAAAATATTAGGACCACACCTTGCCACCTTCAGACAGATGGCCTGGTTGAGTGTTTTAATCGAACTCTGAAAGCCATGCCGGGGAAATTAGTGTCCAAGACAGGAGGAGATTGGGATCAGTGGATACCATACATTCTCTTTGCTTATAAGGAAGTCCCTCAGGTGTCAACTGGATTTTCACCTTTTGGACTCTTGTATGGCAGACAGGTGCGAGGGCTGTTGGATATCCTAAAAGAGACCTGGGAGTCAAGCCCTGCAGAAGACCAATCTGTTGTTAGCTATGTTCTTCAAATGCGCGACCAGCTGCAAAAGATGACCTCATTGGCACAAGAAAAAATTAAGCAAGCACAACAAACCCAGAAGGCCTGCTATGACAAATCTGCACATACTAGTGAGTTCCAGAGAGGTCGAGAGGTGTTGCTGCTACTGCCATCTCAAGAAAACAAGCTGCTAGCTAAATGGCAAGGTCTATATAAAGTCTCGCAGAAGATGGGCCCACTGACCTACGAGATTGCCATGCCAGTCCGCCAAAAGACCAGTCAGGCTTACCATGTTAACTTATTAAAAGCATGGTACTGCCTTCCAGAGCAGCCTCAGCAGCATCTCTTTATTATAGCTGTAGAGGAGGAGGAAGACCAGACTGAGCAATACTTTCCTACAGATGGTCAATCCCATGGCCTAGACCTGAGCCATCTAACAGCAGATCAACAGAGAGAGATCTCGTGTTGTTTAATGCCTGGCTTGTTCCAAGAAAGACAAGGTTACACTAAACTTGTGGAACACCACTTAAGGATGTCAACCCTGTCAGACAGCAGTTTTATTGAGTGTCTGAAAGGCTGATTCCGGTATTGCAGAATGAGTTGGAAATTATGAAGTCCTTGGGAGTCATCGAAGCTACCAGCAGTGCGTGGAGCAGCCCCATCGTACTAGTTCCAAAGAAAGATGGAAGCCTCTGATTTTGCATCGATTTTTGGAAAGTGAATGCAATATATAAATTTGACCCCTATCCTATGCCATGAATTGATGAAATTATTGAGAGGCTTGGGAGAGCCAAGTTCATTACCACCTTGGACCTGTGCAAGGGATATTGGCAGGTTCCCTTAGCAGCGGATTCCCGAGAATGTAAAGCCTTTTGTACTCCTTTTGGGCACTATCAATTTATGGTTATGCCGTTTGGGCTCTATGGGACCCCAGAAACTTTTCAAAGACTCATGGATCAAGTTTTTCAAGGCACTCAATACTTTGCAGCAGCCTATCTGACCGATGTGGTTTTTACAGTACATCTTGGGAAGATCACTTGACACACTTAAGAGCATCAAAGAAGCTGGATCTTGGATACCATCTGGGTACCGGGTTCATCAAACCACAAGTGGCAAAGGTGGAGGCGGTTCAGAACTGTGGAGCACCTGAGACCAAGAAGGAAGTGAGATCCTTCCTTGGCTTAATAGGATGGTACTGCAGGTTCATCCCTGACTTCTCCACTTGAGTAGTTATCCTCACTGATCTGACCCGGAAGAGTGAACCGAACAAAGTGAATTGGACTGAGGCCTGTGACAGTATTTCAAGATCTAAAGGAAGCTCTGTGTAGTTAACCTGTGTTATAGAGCCCTACTTTTCTAAACCCTTTGTTGTCCAAACAGATGCTTCCAGTGCAGGACTTGGAGCTGTATTGCTGCAAGGGGAGCTGGAAAACTTGAGGCCAGTGGTGTACATTAGCTGCAAATTGCTTACCAGAGAAACTTGGTATTCAACAGTTGAGAAGAAGTGCCTGGCGATCAAACGGGCCCTTGATTCGCGACAGTACTATCTGATCGGCCGTGAGTTTACGCTGGAGACAGATCATAGAGCATTGCAGTGGCTTGGGAAGATGAGAGACTCCAATGCTTGTATCACTCGGTGGTACCTAGCAATGCAACCGTTCCATTATACAGTAAAGTGCAGGGCTGGAGCCCAGAACCAAATTGCAGACTTTCTTTCTCGTGTCCCTGTAGAACATGTGAAATCTTAAGTAGGGGGATATGACAGTTTGTTTCAGTCTGGGGCTGCCTTCCTTTTGTTTAGACCTGGGTATAGTTTGAAGTCAGTAATGAGTATAGTACCTGCTGAGTACGAGCTGAGTATAGTACCTGCTCTAGGTGAATTCTATTTGAATGTAAATGTTTTTTTTTTTGTTTGTTTGTGCCTTGTTCTTTTCTTAAAAAAAAAAAAAAAAAAAAAAGGAAGTTTGTTTTTTTGTACAATTAGTTTTTTTTTTTTTTTTTTTTTTTTCCTGTTGTTAATAAATATAATTTGGTTTTGCACCAAACTTCACCTGTTCCTGAGTGTTTCCCTGCACAATAACACCAGGTGCTGGCTGTACTTTCCAACATTAGCATGCATAGATTTAATTAATTTACATGTAGGGAGTTTTAGAAAGGTCATATCGCAACAGTAACTGCATGTGAAACTGTAAATGATTACTTGAAGCACGACACTTATTTATTTTCTTGTCGCTTATATATTTTTATTATATCAACAATAAGAGACTAGACAAGACTAGTGTGAGCAATCGTAGTGGGCACTGTTCTGTTATGGCTAGAGCAGTAGTTTAATGGTTTGTTTGAGAATGAAAGTACCATTTGTATAACCACAGAAAAATGTACTAAAAGCTTTCCAGTGTCATTCAGATATTGTTTATCACTTCATGCAGCAGGGTTTGAAGGTTTATGCACTATCTATGTGAGGCTATTTAGTGTTCTCATTGCAAAAATGTGAAGAATCATAAATGTACTTTTAAAGTTCAGTTGCCCCACAAATCTGTAATAAAAGAAAGTATGTCCGATTTAGAGAGTAGCTCATGTAACCTTTTGTTAAATTAATGAAAGCTGCCAGTGCTAATCTGCTTATGGAGTAATCATCTGGAATCCATAGAATGTGGAATTTAAATAATCATTTCCTTCATTTTCCTGAATTAAATTGGTTTTTCACAAATGCTTTATGTGTATTTTGGCTTACATTCAATTTGTTTCTCCATTTTTGGACGTGATTGCGTTATACAGTGTTGTATTTAATATGTCGGAGACCATCTAAGCTGTCAGCTGTAGCATACTCAAAATCTAACTTTCTAGTAGTTAATTCCCTATCCAGTGTTGTTGTTTTCAATAATATTGTCTAAAATGTGTCTCAAGGCGTATGATGTTAAAATGGAAATATTTGCGTGGTGTTAAGGGTATACCCGGCCACACGGAAGTAGTGTGCTGTTGAAATCTGGGTATATGGAGACCTTTTGATGGATTAGTGGTAGGTTGATGGAATTCAGTGAAAACTGAGTTGTTGCATTTCTTTTTTGCTTGAACAAGACCCAAATTAAGCACACCTACCATCTTCTTGAAAAAGATAATGCAATAACAATCATCCACTTCTGGTCTGTAATAGCAGTATGCTACTCATTAGAAATGTTAAACATAGCTAAGCTGCTGAAAGGTCTCCCGCTGAAAAAGGTTGCTCTGCCTGTCGCGTTTTACCTGTGTAAATAATATTAAGTGGGAGTGGGGGTGGGGTGCTTTCAGTGCTGTTGTGTTGTTTAGTTGTCATAGTCTGCCTACTGTTCCGGAAGCGTATTTTCAAATTGTTCAGCATCCATTTCTGAACGTCTGGAACCCATTTTACCAATAGGAACAGCTCCTTTTGTTTCACACTGAAGTGCTTGGAAGTTGAAAAGTTTGAAAGAATCGCCACATTGTGTTTACTGTAGGTTTGGCAGGTCACATTTCTGTGTTTGGCTTTTCTTTTTTCTTCTTAAACTGGATGCAGATAATCTCAGCCTGTCTGTATATGGTAAGCACTTGGAATATGGCCTAATTTGGGGATTTTTTTTCCAACACTGAGATAATGATTAGAAGGGTGTTTTTTTTTTTTTAAATATAAAAGATGCCATCTTTCTAAATACAAGGGTGGAATATCTCTGCACCTTGAAGTACGCTGTTATGCTTCTCGCTCTCTGGGAGGATAAAATCTCATTGCTGTTTCTTGGCACAGGATCAATCACAGTGATTCATTTCGGATTCTGGCCATTGGCTGTGCAAAGCACTCAAGTCATGAGACATCTGTTTTACTGAATACCTAATGGCTTGATGTCACTGAAGTCAAGTGATTTTTTAAAGTGTCTCTTCTATTATTATGCAGCCACAAGGTATTCATTGCATGTTTGTTTGTTTTTTTTTTTCAGAGGAAAAATAGTATTAACAACCAGGACATTAACTATTCCTCTGGAGTTTGACAGGATTGATATTTCCAGGTCAACTGTTCCAAACCCCTAAACTTTTGGACAGAGTGATTTTTGGTTATTGTTTATTTTTTTGGTCGCTAGCTGTCATTCACTTTTCTTTCAAAAGGCTATGTACAAATTAAAAGTTTCCTATTAATATTCCAAGGTGAAGGTCTGTGAAATGCAGGTTCCAGAGGTTCACCCTTTTATTGAATTTAAAACCACTGTGCTTAGGTTGTATTGTTGTGTTTAGCAAGCTGAGGCGATCATGAAACTGAAGGTTTTTGATTCGGCACCACTCTTCCCCAACAAGATTTGAAGTCGTGTGTGGCAGGCTGGCGAGTGGATAGAGGCCCAGAGACAGACTGCAGTTCAAAAAAATAACTATTTTATTATAAATAAACACAAAATGAAAGGGCACAAGGGCCAAAACAAAGCAATTTAAACACAAAAAGAAAGACAAAAAGCAAAACTTACAAAAATAACAGTTTCCAGGCTGGGCAATGCCTTCACTGGATTCAAACTTTCTACACAACCAAAAAAAAACAACCTGCTTCCTCAGCTCCCACTCCCCAAATGAGAAGCAGAGGCCTCCTTTTATATCAGGTGGTTGGGCGCTGATTGATCGTTAATCAACCTAATCAACTAATCAACCCCAGCCACCTGAACATAATAAACCCAGGCAGGTAGGGGAAATTAACCCCATCCCTGCCAATTTAAAAGGGCAGAGCTTTGCTCTGCCACATCGTGGTTTTCCAGTAATAAGATTGTATAGCACTAAGCAACGATTCTAAAACTTCTAAAAACTCTGTTTTCAACACGTTTGACTGATTTCACGTTTCCTCTGAGGGAGATGGTAACAGTACAATACTCCTGTTACCATGTATTATTACATATGAAATACAGAAAAGGCACACCATAAAAATATTGCTAAACAATCCCGTCTTCACTTGATGGAATTACAGCCTGGTTAGTTACTGTTGGGTTTACATTACACCTATGTTTGTTTACAGTATTATTAATGATAATCCAATTTAAGAAGTCCTAATCTATAAAACCAAGAACTGAATTTCTGTATACTGTTTTACACATTTTTTTTAATTTCTGTGTGTTGTATACAGGCCAATATATGACATGTGCTGTATACACATATATTAACTGGTGTGCAGTTTTTTCAATGGGCTCATCCTGTTGATATTTCCCATATCACAAGGCTATATGATCCAGGAAACATGCGCTCACTAATACCAGAAACTGAGAACAAAAACACACCTCTGCGGCTCTCTAGTGTGTAATTGATAAAGAAACCCCTTCAGAGCCCTCCACGTCCAGTGAAAATCAGGTAAATCCTAGAGAAATGCATGTTTCCAACATTGAAATTACCGTGGTAACAGGCTCTCTGCCTCCAGTCTTTGGGCTAAACTACATTGTCCAAGAGGGAGTCACCGTAAACATGTATAAATCAGACACCAGAAAAATCTGACATCCAAAGATGAAGATGCTTTATAATACACTCTGAGTGCTAAGCCACTTCTCACAAACAGGTACACAGACATGTTAGCAAACACAAACACCCTAGGAATAAAGAGTGAACATAAAAATAGCTTAATATAAAAAAAGTACAGTACTGTGCAAAAGTTTTAGGCAGGTGTGAAAAAATGCTGTAAAGTAAGAATGCTTTCAAAAATAGACATGTTAATAGTTTATATTTATCAATTAACAAAATGCAAAGTGAGTGAACAGAAGAAAAATCTACATCAAATCAATATTTGGTGTGACCACCCTCAGCATCAATTATTTTAGGTACACTTGCACACAGTTTTTGAAGGAACTCGGCAGGTAGGTTGGCCCAAACATCTTGGAGAACTAACCACAGTTGTTCTGTGGATTTAGGCAGCCTCAGTTGCTTCTCTCTCTTCATGTAATCCCAGACAGACTCGATGATGTTGAGATCAGGCCTCTGTGGGGGCCATACCATCACTTCCAGGACTCCTTGTTCTTCTTCACACTGAAGATAGTTCTTAATGACTTTCGATGTATGTTTGGGGTCGTTGTCGTGCTGCAGAATAAATTTGGGGCCAATCAGATGCCTCCTTGATGGTATTGCATGATGGATAAGTATCTGCCTGTACTTCTCAGCATTGAGGAGACCATTAATTCTGACCAAATCCCAAACTCCATTTGCAGAAATGCAGCCCCAAACTTGCAAGGAACCTCCACCATGCTTCACTGTTACCTGCAGATACTCATTCGTGTACCGCTCTCCAGCCCTTTGACGAACAAACTGCCTTTTGCCACAGCCAATTTTGACTCATCAGTCCAGAGCACCTGCTGCCATTTTTCTGCACCCCAGTTCCTGTGTTTTCGTGCATAGTTGAGTCTCTTGGCCTTGTTTCCACGTCGGAGGTATGGCTTTTTGGCCGCAAGTCTTCCATGAAGGCCACTTTTGACCAGACCTCTCCGGACAGTAGATGGGTGTACCAGGGCCCCACTGTTTTCTGCTAATTCTGAGCTGATGGCATTGCTGTACATCTTCCGATTGCAAAGGGAAGTAAGCATGATGTGTCTTTCATCTGCTGCAGTAAGTTTCCTTGGCCGACCACTGCGTCTACGGTCCTCAACATTGCCCGTTCTTCAAAAGAGCTTGGACAGCACATCTGGAAACCCCTGTCTGCCTTGAAATTTCTGCCTGGGAGAGACCTTGCTGATGCAGTATAACTACCTTGTGTCTTGTTGCTGTGCTCAGTCTTGTCATGGTGTATGACTTTTGACAGTAAACTGTCTTCAGCACCTCACCTTGTTAGCTGAGTTTGGCTGTTCCTCACCCAGTTTTATTCCTCCTACACAGCTGTTTCTGTTTCAGTTAATGATTGTATGTCAACCTACATATTGAATTGATGATCATTAGCACCTGTTTGGTATAATTGTTTAATCATACACCTGACTATATGCCTACAAAATCCCTGACTTTGTGCAAGTGTACCTAGAAGAATTGATGCTGTTTTGAAGGCAAAGGGTGGTCACACCAAATGTGGATTTGATTTAGATTTTTCTTCTGTTCACTCACTTTGCATTTAATTAATTGATAAATATAGTCTATTAACATTCTTACTTTAGAGCATTTTTTCACACCTGCCTATAACTTTTGCACAGTACTGTATATAAAAATGTTAAATCATGTGATTGTAACACGCTCCCTAACCGTTTTTTTCAGCCTCCTTGGGGGAAAAAAAAAAAAGTTCCCACTGAAACCCGACGTGCAGTTCACTCTCTGTCTAATAACACACTGACATAAACTTATGTCGAGTAAGCCCCCCACAACAACCAACACAAAACATTAGAACTCTGACAGGAAATAAATTGCTCACCAGAGATTATAAAAAAAGTACTGCATGGGGTAATGTGTAATAAATAAGAATTGAATTCCCTCCCCTGGGGTGGATGCTTGGATAAAGCCCTTGGTGTGCATTACATTCTCATATCATACACTACCCCCATGCATTATTATCTCACATTAGAACACTCTGCTGTTTTTGCACGAGAGGTGCATGTTTACAACATAAAGGCTATAACCTAAGGCAGCTCAGTCTTCTGGATTATACACAGCTTGTTTATTATATTCCGTAAAATTCTGTTATTAATTTCTTGCAACAAAAAGCATTTGACAGTTGTATGTGAACAATGGATTTAATGCAGACAAATACGGTATATTAATAAAACTATACTAAGCAGGTGTAGCTGGTGACATGTTAAGGGCTTTGAATTTAAAGATGTTTCTTGCTCTGTTTTTCTAGCCATGATTTAGAGCTACTTGGAGAAATAACGAGAATTTTTCTTGCCAAAGAAAAGTTTGTATCCAGGAACATGTTCAAATCCGCCAGGAGCTATAGCAGCCAACTTTTAAATTCCTTCCAAATCAACAGCCAGTTATCTGTGTAATGGTAAACCTTGTGAAGGAATGTATTTGCTTTGGATGAAACACTATCAAAAACCTCCTGAGAGAGGGCATTTTTAAATAGGGCGTATTTCCAGTTGACGTAGATAAATAAATCACTGTACAAGCTGAAATGGTAGGTTGTTGGACTATTGTTCTGTACCTTGTCAAATGCATTATGATATGGAAGCAGTAAATGTGTATTGAGTTTAGAATGTCCCAGTCTAGACCTTGGACTTTTTTTTATGAGTACAGTCATAAAAGCACTCGCAATTGGCTATTTCAGTGTGATTTGCAATCTTTCACCTTGGTGTCACCCTCGACCCCCTCCCGTCCTACTCTCAGCACATCTCTACTCTGGCACAATCCTGTCGCTTCTTCCTCAGTAACATACACAGAATTTGTTCCTTCCTCACTGACTATTCCACACAGAGAACTCAGAGTATCTCTGCACTAGTTTGTCAGGCACATCTTCCTCTCGAAGTGATTGCTGTATGGTAAGTAGACTCTTGATATGTGTAATTTATTCTCTTTAATCCTTAAGACCTTTTCCTGAAATTCTCTATCATTCCTGTTGGTATTATATAGTTACAATAGTTTGTGCTGTAACTAGACCTCAAGGGCCATTCCAGATCTGGCATTGGCGGTTGGTGCCACAGGCTCTATAGATGTAATGCAGTAATTCATAGACAGTTTTTGTGCCATCCAAAAAACATACTCTTACATACAGTAAAGATACATACAGTAGATCCATCTGTACTTGCTGTACAGCATATATTTACAGTATGTACGCCTATTGACAAATATGAAATTGATTTACTTGCAGTGGTGTCATACTAATTACTGTAATGTATTTTTTAGTATCATGGTGATGCAATGGGAATGTTACATACCTTGTTTAGGAATAGTACAACTGTAAACCAGGACCAAAAGGTACGGGACAAAAAGGAAGGTTTACATCAATATAAGCAAACCTGATTGACTTCTCCAGGTGAATGTTAATTTCTTCTGAACTTCTTTTTAGAATTGTTTTTAATTAACAAGCAGCTATACGCATTACACCCAGTTACAGGCTTGTAAATTATAGCAATCAGGGGGCACTTCCATTAACAAAACATAATGGAAGGTATCTTGGAAACAAGTCTCATAAGTATTTAAATATTAGCATGAATGTTAAAGTAATGTGAACATAATTATTCAGTAAGCCTGACCTATTAGCTCAAGGGAGCAGAAACAAAAAAGAACAGTCATATGTTTTTTGTCAGAAGTTCACCGATATGCGTTACAAGGACTTAACCGGCTTAAATTACAATAGGGTGATTGGTGAAAAAGACAGATAATGATTTGCTGTTTAATTAAGCCCTGAAAACAGGCTGGCCTTGAATGCATTTTTCTGGGCTCTAATGGATACCTGAATAATTAGTGGGTTATGTATTATTTAACCTTTCAAAGCTACTAATTAAAACTAAATTTATCTTACTAGTGTTGAAATTTAGCTTTTTGTTTTAAAACAAACAAACAAAAAACCCACATATCGTGATGATCCTGCAAGGTTCACCTCCCTGTATTTTGGGCAATAGTTTTTATGGTAAAATGCAATTATTTTTTACTCATCATTCTTTGGATCAGTGTTTGATTCCGGTTGTTGGGTTTCTTTAAGGGTCACTCACAAACTCACAGTACCAAATATTTTGCGAAGCCAGAGTTCTACGGTTCTGGCTCGGCTCGGCTCGGCTCGGCTCGGCTCGCCTCAACAAAATGACCAATGTAAAACTAGCCGTACTGTGAGGGCTCGGCTCTAGTATGTACAGTGGCTTGCGAAAGTATTGACCCCCCTTGGCATTTTTCCTATTTTGTTACCTTACAACCTGGAATTAAAATTGATTTTTTGGGGGTTTGTATCATTTGATTTACACAACATGCCTACCACTTTGAAGATGCAAAATATTTTTTATTGTGAAACAAACAAGAAATAAGACAAAAAAACAGAAAACTTGAGCGTGCATAAGTATTCACCCCCCCAAAGTCTCTACTTTGTAGAGCCACTTTTTGCAGCAATTACAGCTGCAAGTCTCTTGGGGTATGTATCTATAAGCTTGGCACATCTAGCCACTGGGATTTTTGCCCATTCTTCAAGGCAAAACTGCTCCAGTTCCTTCAAGTTGGATGGGTTCCACTGGTGTACAGCAATCTTTAAGTCTTTCCACAGATTCTCAATTGGATTGAGGTCTGGGCTTTGACTAGGCCATTCCAAGACATTTAAATGTTTCCCCTTAAACCACTCGAGTGTTGCTTTAGCAGTATGCTTAGGGTCATTGTCCTGCTGGAAGGTGAACCTCCGTCCCAGTCTCAAATCCCTGGAAGACTGAAACAGGTTTCCCTCAAGAATTTCCCTGTATTTAGCGCCATCCATCATTCCTCAATTCTGACCAGTTTCCCAGTCCCTGACGATGAAAAACATCCCCACAGCATGATGCTGCCACCACCATGCTTCACTGTGGGGATGGTGTTCTCGGGGTGATGAGAGGTGTTGGGTTTGCGCCAGTCATAGCGTTTTTCTTGATGGCCAAAAAGCTCAATTTTAGTCTCATCTGACCAGATTACCACCTTCCATATGTTTGGGGAGTCTCCCACATGCCTTTTGGCGAACACCAAATGTGTTTGCTTATTTTTTTCTTTAAGCAATGGCTTTTTTCTGGCAACTCTTCCATAAAGCCCAGCTCTGTGGAGTGTACGGCTTAAAGGTCCTATGGACAGATACTCCAATCTCCGATGTGGAGCTTTGCAGCTCCTTCAGGGTTATCTTTGGTCTCTTTGTTGCCTCTCTGATTAATGCCCTCCTTGCCTGGTCCGTGAGTTTTGGTGGGCGGCCCTCTCTTGCCGGGTTTGTTGTGATGCCATATTCTTGCCATTTTTTAATAATGGTTTTAATGGTGCTCCGTGGGATGTTCAAAGTTTTGGATATTTTTTTATAACCCAACCCTGATCTGTACTTCTCCACAACTTTGTCCCTGACCTGTTTGGAGAGCTCCTTGGTCTTCGTGGTGCCGCTTGCTTGGTGGTGTCCCTTGCTTAGTGGTGTTGCAGACTCTGAGGCCTTTCAGAACAGGTGTACATATACTGAGATCATGTGACAGATCATGTGACACTTAGATTGCACACAGGTGGACTTTATTTAACTAATTATGTGACTTCTGAAGGTAATTAGTTGCACCAGATCTTATTTAGAGGATTAATAGCAAAGGGGGTGAATACATATGCACCCACCACTTTTCCGTTATTTATTTTTTTAGAATTTTTTTAAACAAGTTATTATTTTCATTTCACTTCACCAATTTGGACTATTTTGTGTATGTCCATTACATGAAATCCAAATAAAAATCCATTTTAATTCCAGGTTGTATGGCAACAAATAGGAAAAATGCCAAGGGGGGTCAATACTTTCGCAAGCCACTGTAAGTGTAAAAAGGCTACTAGTAAGCTGCTTGAATTTGTTCTAATAAGAGCGGTGTCTGTCACATAATTTATACTGGAGTTGGAGTGGGATTAGAAAAAGGCTTTAACCCAATCAGTGGTCTAAATATTCTGTTAGCCCCATTTTGACATTTTTTCAGTCTTGCCATAGCCTTTTTACAACAATGTGAATACCCTGTTAATTCCATGCAGGTTATCATTTTAGAAGTGCTAAACAGCTCTAACAGTATGGTCTTGCAACCATTTCCACTGGCTGCCAATACCATTTTGCAAGCTCCAAACCCCACGTGCCATTGCAAACTTGACTGACATCCCATTCAATCGTCATTACCAAATCCATGACACTTGTGGCCTCCTGGGTCTTTTATTATCAATGTTTTAGCAGTTTAATACCGAATGGTCGACAGAGAATTTTCCCATAGCTTAGGGGACATTTCGGTTCTACATGAGTAAGAAAGGTCTAAATGTATTTCCTGTCTCAAAATTATAAGTCACGTTTTGAATTTCTAGGGCCACAGGGGATGGATCAGAAGCAAAGGTTAATGAAAGCTACAGGGTTTTCAATATGTTAGGAATGACTTCAAAGCCTATAAAGTAATGATAATTGATATTCTGAATCAGTGTGCTACAAGCCATCTTGTCATACAGTACATGAAGGTTTCTGTAATTATATAGGCCTGTGTTTTGTTCAGCGTGGAAATGTTGGTATTTTCTTTTGTATTAAATACAATTTTAGCATTTGGTTTGCATAGTCCAGTATACTTCGGTTTCTATAAACGTAGAAAGCATACCTTTGACCCATATGCTTTTGAAAATGTGAAGTGATAGGCTTCAGCATATTTGGATTTATAAGATAGAGCAAAACTTCTTAGCAACAAAATGATGTAGAATGCAATTACTTGTTCTTGTGTCACGTTTCTTGTGTATAGGTTAGGGAAGAGTTTTTTGTAAGGACAGTTATATTAGTGTGTAAAACTAAAGTAGAATCTTATAATGGCAATCAGTACTGTGTAATTTAGCATGATATGTGTTCATAAACTGTCCAAGTGTTCTTTTTTTGCCATTTTAAATTGCTTTTATGGAAGGTAGATTTCACTGTAAGTGAGATTGTTTTACATTGTAACAGTCACTATGTGTTAGACAACAGCGCAGCCATTTCTTGATGTATACATACTTTTCTTAGCTTCTGTTTCACAAAATATCTAAAATATTCTACCTTTACTTTTATAAATAGAGCTGGAATGATATATATATATATATATATACTATATATATATATATATAATATATATATATATATATATATATATATATATAAAATAACAGACAGACACACACACACACACACACACACACACACACACACACACACACACAACAGTGGTTTGCAGAAGTATACACCCCCTATCAATAATGTCACATTTTGTTGAATTACAAATAATGTTTGCAGTTTTTTAAAAAAACTTTTGTTATTCAAAGCTGTAGTGGTTACACTAAACACTGTTATATGAGGAGGAGTTTAAATGTCAGCAAAACAAATAAAATGTACAAAATTAAATTTAATGGTTGCATAAGTATTCAGCCCCTTAAGTCAGTACTTGGTCAAAGCACCTTTTGCAGCAATTAGTCTTTTTGAATAGATCTTGTAGTGGATTTATTCTCCGCTATCCAAAAAGACTCAGGATTCAGGTTTATTGTCAGCTCTAGATATTTTAATCAATGTATACAAGGGAAGAGTCTACAAGAGACTATTAACCCAAGTGGGGCTGCAGTTGATATTTATACAGTTTGTACAAGCTTGTAAATAGGGTGTGTCTGGTGTCTGTGTTACCAGAAAGTTTCAGTAGGAAAGTAAGATAGGGTGCAGCACAAGATAAGATCAAAACAGAGCCAGTGTTATGAAAGGGCCTAGGGGTGAGGTGTAATGTTGTCCAGAAGCTCGAGGGTTAACTGCTACCCTTAGCTGATGTAATCACTGTCTGTTGTAGACTGAAAGGCATTTCATATTCAGTTAAATATATATATATATATATATCTATCGTCAGAATTCAATAATTTTTTTGGAGCGTTGATAATTCTAAAAAACCAGAGGTCACCAGTACATGGTTTGTTTTATCGGGGGACGTCTTTACCACGACCCTAAAACTCGCTCTGTCTTCTCTTCTGATCCTTGTTCTCCTCGTTTCAGTGGAATCTTGGTGGCTGTACTTCTCATGTCCTGCTGTAGGCAGGTTGCGGACCATTGCAGCTGTTGTGAGGTTGGACATCAGTGTCCGTTGTCGCTTCAAGATGTGTTTCAGTTCAAGTCAGTTAAAAAAAAATAAAATACACTGTGTTTTGTTCGAGGGTGAGCTAGACAAACATATTTTTTTTGCCGTAATCTATAGTTATTTATTTGTGTAATGTCTCCCTTTGGAATAACCCCCCAGCTCCCATACCAACATCCATACTACCATTCACCCTGTATAGTTCCGGGCTAGGGGAGGAAGGTGCTTTCTCTGTTGTGCATCAGAACAGAATGGAGTTGGGTTACAAGTCAAAAGATAAGAAATTGGAGTCTGCTGTACTTCATTCCTTAAGTAGCTGAACTGTGAAGGGAATGTAGTGTAATAGAGACACATTTGTAAGATAATGAACAGTGTAAATAGTGTTTGGTCATTCCAGGCCAAATTACATATGTTAGAGAAACCAGTAAATTATTTTTATCCAAGTTTTTTTTAAAAAACAAAGTTGCAATCCTTTCAGCTGTAGTGAAGGTGTGAAATAGTCCTGTTCTGTGGTAATAGTACAGGGTCCACATTCTCAACTGTTGTCTGTCAATAAATTCCAGATGGTCCCTCAAAGCTTCCTTGGCATTCAAGTTGCTGTTTTTATGTTTATTCCAAAGTTTATTCTCCATGCTAGAATTGACTGTCTAGAATTGCAATGCAATTTTGGAAAAAACAAAAAGTTTTAGATTTTGATAGTATTTGCAACAATGTGTAGAGCCCTGGGTATTTGCATTGTTTCTGTATACAGCCGGAATGGTACACATTTTTTGTCCCATGCTGGCACAGGGATGCTAGAGGTCCATAGAAATGTTTTGTAGTGGCTTTGGAAGTTTAAAAAAAAAAAAAAAAAAAAAAAAACCTTGGCTTTTTAACAAAACAAATAAACTGTGTGATGTAAAGTGGTTGTGCATATCAGGTATGTGTCAGCACATATGGGACACTTTGTGGGACAAATTTATTGCAAGAGTCTGAGTTGAACAAGGTCTGTATTCCACTTTCACTATTGTCCTATTCTGTATTATTTAATTAAGACTAAAGGAAAGTTTAGGATTCCAGCTGAGATACGCAGTGTCCTTGGATGTTTTCACATTTGTCAGACCTTGGACATTTTGTATTGCATTTATCCCAGTCTTTGAGTGCACTTCTGAAGCTAACAATGTCATTTTCTAGCTGCCTTGTCCGAATCAGCAGAATATGTTTCTGTATTTTGCTAATGAGTTTTTGCTGATCTAAATCCATGATGTAAATCAATAAATAAAGTAATGCTTCTTGTTCTCTGAACTGGTTGGCAAGGTGTTGCCTCCAGACTTGTTGATTGTCTAAAAATCAGAGCTAGATAGACCCTGTTTTCTTAGCGCTCATTTATGCTCTTAACTCTGGGGCTTGTCTATTCATAAATGAAGTAAACTGTATTTCCCTCCCATTCCTGCTGTGCAAAGCCTCCAAGTTGGGTGCAAACAACGCTGTCACATTAATACGTTTGCATTAAAGCTGGAAGTCAATCCCTTATAGTCTGAACCCCCGGTTCATTTAAGTGAGTATCTCCAACACATAATCTTTATAGTGCCATGCCCATTTGTAACCCAAATTACATTTCTGAACTTGCTGTTAAGGAGCTACAGAACAGGACTGTAATTTAAAAAGGAAGAGTAATGAAAACAGCAACCGGAAAACAACAAATATTGTACAGCATGCATAAACTACATAGCACAGAATAAGAAACGAGACCTGTAATTAAACCCAGTCTGGGCCTGCCAGTATGTGAAATTCCTAATAATATAGTATTGTACTTTCATCTTTATTTAAATTATTTATTTATTTATTTATTCATTTATTCATTCATTCAGATGACAATCTGGATATTAAACTTTGTTTCAGCACATTTTTGACAGAGATTTCTGATGCTTCAGTTAGGTAAAATAACCAGTTTTACTGCAAGGACAGAAAATAAATATAAAGTAAGGGACGGTGATCCTTTATACCACAAAACCAGTTATAATGTGGTGTGGCTATTGCTCCCATTTGTACCATAATACATTTGCACTTGCACTTAAATATAAGGAGTGACACCAATAGCCATCTTGTCACTATGGCTCCCAACTACAGTGTTAATAAAGGGTGCATCTATTGTGACAAACATCATATACAGTGTAAGCACATTGTGTGCTTTATTTATTAGGATGTAGAGTGACACATTGAGTACTCGCTCATGCAGATTATATTGCATTTGTGCAAGGCATAACTATATCAGGGCAATTTATCCATGTTCAGCTTCATCAATGATTCAGTGCTTTTAAAATGGCCAAAGCTGACAATATTACATTTCTTTGTTGTTCATATTTATTTTTCTTTATACAAAGAAAATAGTTATCTGTAAACATCACATACATAAATGGATACTGTGCTGATTAAAAATAAGGAAACATGCTCTATCAACATATCCAATTCTACCTCTGGAATTTAAAACCCCTGTGTTGTCAGTTACACTCGTTGTCAACGTCTCTGACAGTTATTTTTGCTTCTCCTTTCCACAGTAGTGCCATTCATCAAGGTAATCAGTCCTCTGCAGAAATGAGTGTGTTTGTCACCATGGAAACCCCTTTAAAGCAGCCTGATTAAAGAAGTCTTAAGTTGCATCTACGGAACAAAAAACAACATACATGTAGATTAGTGGATAAAAAACTGTACATTATTGTATGCATAGCAGCTGTTTCTATTCGAGCTGCAACAAGTGGATGCACATCTAAAAACATGATACTGCTGTATGTAAGTTCATGTTATTGAAGCTTAAAGTACTACTAGCTTGAAATACTTGCTTGAGCATGTGATTGGTTTCACACAGCTTTTCTTGGAAATGTGGGGAACAACAAACATCTTGTGTTCAGTTTTGTTGCTTTTCCAGCACCTAGAATTTTAGGATTGAGACATAAAAAAACCAAAAAATGATGTGAACATAATTTAGACCTTTTATTGAACATCGTGTAATCAAATAAACTATAAACTGACATTGTAAAAATCTACCAGAAGCAATAATAGTAGTACAGTATTTCATGTTAGATTTTGAAATGCCACATTCTTAGTATATAGAAAGCAACAAATCGGTATGTAATTCAATATGTTAACGTGACATTATTCATCAGGTTTCATTCGACCTTATGAAGCAAAATTAGTTCATTGTTTAGGGTGATGCAAAACTTTTGGCCATAGCTGTATAAAGAAATAATAGTTTTGTTTTTCAGTGTTACATTTTAAAAATCAGTCGTAATGCTTTTGCATTAAACACAGCGATATTCTATATTTATTTCTTAGGTGCATTAGATATATTATTTTTCTATTTGGTGGTGCTGCTGCCGCCGGTGGTTTATTCTTGTAATAATAATATATCTATTTTTAACATATTGTAAATCAATAAAAAATTAAAACAAAATTAAAAAATACAACCAAAAGCCTTTTAGTTGTTGAGACATGATTTTATTGCATTTTTCAATTGCCATTCCTAAAGCAAAAAGGGTATTCATTAATAAAGAGTGCACTTCTGACACAGAGGACACAGGTGTGTGTTGCATTTAAATGATCAAAAACCTTCATTAATGCACCTTGTATTGTACCATTTACTTCAGATCCTCAGATGCGAGTCAGAGTGGCTTTAAAAGTGTAAGCCTTACCAATGAATGTCTGTCTAATTAGCTTTGTCCTTGAGTGCATGGTAAACAGTAACAAGGTCTCCACAGGCCACTGTTTTTCCTAGCATGATAGACATATTTCCTCATTAGTTCTCTTCAATTGTCACTAATGCCATATCTCTGAGTTTTGACTGCAAGAAACACAAATCTGCAGACTTAATATTTTGAGCAGGCATCTGTTACCAGTTCTTGCATCATTTGAACCTGGAGGCTGAATATGTTTTGCACATGAGATCTATATGTTTGGTTTCAATAAACAATACAACTTTTTAAAGAGGGATTTAAGAATTTGAAGTTCAGGTGGCCACATAACATATATATGAATGTTTGAATTGCTGTCTATCTCTATCCTTCTTTGTCTCTCCTTACAGTATCAGTTTATTTAATGATCTTTATTAAGTTTGCATGATTGATTTTGGGGACATTATATATAGAGTCTCTACTATCATGGTTGTAAGAAAACTAGATCCTGTGTACCATTCTGCACTGAGGTTTATAACCAGCCTGAGTTATTTTGTTCATCAGTTTGATTTATATAAATTGGCTGGTCTGACTCATTTATCTTTCCCTAGAATTCATGTGTGGTGTACTTTGGAATTGGTGAAAAATTAAAACTGCTAAGCAGTGCAGTTTCTGTTGACATCAAAAAAACAACATTAGGACCATTTAAAATTAATTGCTACCTGGTATTTTAAATCCTGCTGAGGGCTTTTCATGACCTTGCGGTCTACATATGAAGTCCCCTGAGTGCAGTGTGTGGATACAGATTTTTTACTGATTTTCTTTGAAATGTTAATATTTTGAATTCAATTAAAGTTTTATGCATGTACAGACATTTGATTTAATTCATTTTTCTTACTATCAATTCATTAATTAATAAGCATGTAGTATGTAAGATCTAGAGATAACCACATCATGTAGTATGGTAATTAAACAAAGGTTATGGAAATAAAAATGTCATGTTACCCTACTGTATATATTTTATAACAGTGTCACAGTTACTTATCAGATTTTTTTATTTTTTTATTTTTTTTACCATTTTGTTATTTATTGCAGATGTGTGGAGTTTATAGCGAAGGAAGGACAGAGCCTAAAAGAACTATACTTGGTATCATGCAAAATCACTGACTATGGTAAGTACCAGTACAGTACTGTGTTTAACATATACACACCATTCTTGAACACAATCCTAAACGCATTGTAAACATGTTTGAATAAAACATTCCTTTTGTACGGTTTAAAAATCTCTATTTATTCCTTCCATATCCAAAGGATTTTTGTTGCGTACTAGAGTGAGTGGACAGTTTCATGGGTTAGCCTGAAGACTGGAGAGACATTTATAGTTTGTTAACATTTCAGTTTAAAGAAAGGAAAATGGGCTCTTGTAACATTAGTAGGAACTAGAACATCTGTGTTCATAGAAAATGATAGACGTACTGTGCAGCCAGGGGTGTCTGCCCCCCCCCCCCCCCCCCCCCCCCACTTCTCTTGGGCAAGGAGAGCCCCACTTCTATACTTCACGTGTAGAATATTGAACTGTTTTTCTCCTGTTGTTAATATATGGAAATATACATGTGTATAACCCATACAAATAAGCAAAGAATACAATAACTGTAAAAAAAACAGAGCTAATGAAACAAGTTTGAATATAGGTCTGGAGCAACAGGTGTGAATAATGAAGAAAGATGAAGGGAACCTGTATTAACGCTGTGCTGAGGTGTCAGCATTTTACAATTAGGTGTAATAATTGGAATAGTTCTTATTTTTAGACCCATATATAAGAAATAATGTAGATAAAATAATAAGCCAAACGTTTATTTAAAAGATAAAACTCAATCACAACAAACAAATAAAGGGTACTTGTTGCCTTACACATCTTTTTTTTGCAAACAGATGCACTTCTGTTTCAAAACCTCAGCGTCCGTCGCTCTTAAGCAGCTGCATTAGGACAGTGACGAGCCGATTCTTGGCCAAACAATTCCATGTATGAGAAGGGGGAGTGTTACGCATAGGATTATTAATAATAATAATAATAATAATAATAATAATAGACATTGTTTTAATCGTGTTTGTGTATAAGTGTATGAAACTGGTTGTGAAAATATGTACAGTATTTATTTATTTATTTATCTTTAATATAAATAGATGTATGTCTAGTTGCTTTACAGTAATACCTCAATACCCGATTGTCTGAATTTGTAATCAATTGGTACACTTGTCAGCCCTTTCAAATACCGTAACTACTAGTGATAAGCTGCAGTTCTGTTGAGTGTGGGGAAACAGGGACTGCAGGCGGCGTGGTAGGGTTGAGGGGGGGGGGGGGGGGGGGGGGGGGGGTAAATAATAGCGACCCCTAAATTCTAAATATAGCACTACTCCACTGTTTGCAGCCAAATAAGAGACGGTAGTCAAATGACTCACTGAGGCCATTTACTGTACCTAGACAGAGCATTCTCTACGTTGGGAAAATAATGTTTTGTTATTTTGCTGCTTTTATTTTTGTTGATTTCCCAGCATTGAATGACCATCCCTGGGTTGATCCCTGCATTTCTCCTGCACTGTGTTAAACATAGAACTTGTTTGGTAGATTTAACTTTTCTTTTAGTTCTTGAGTCTCTGCTTTCTTTTTGTTACACAACTGTTTTATTAGTTGTGTGACAGGATCTGCTTGTTAACAAGTCTTAAGATTAGAGAGTTAAGTGTAGCTGTTGAACACATTCCAAATTGTTGCTAAAATATGCGGTTCACATAGACAGTAGGAAAGAGGTCATTCAGACTACTGTACTACTTCAGTTTTGCTTTCTTTTTTTTTTAAATGTTGCCTCCAGAAAGAAGTAAATGATGAAAAATACACTCTCAGACTTCGGGAAATTAGTTTTTAGTGATGTAGATATGTATCTTTTACTCATTTGCACATTAATCTCTACACTTGCTGCACTACAAAACACATCATGTAACTAGCTGCTACAGTGTGAGATGTCTTTACCCTCTGAATGGATTTAGTGTGCCCAAGCCAAATCTGATTGGCAGTGAGTGACAGGAAAAATCGCAATGAGTACAAAGCATTAGACGATATTATATACAACAGTGTCACTTACATTCTGTGGGGAGACACTGCTGTGTAGATGTCTATCAATACACCAGTGGGACTCTGATAAATGTTGTCACTGTACATATGTGGCCTTTGTAGTATGAATGGTTTTACATTAGAATAGGACAGATTTAGACTAAGAAACCGAAATCTTACAGCTGGTGCTTCCTTGTGATGATTATACTAAATGTCCCTGATAATCTGACAAAATGTATTATTTGTCAGTTTTTGGATTCTATGATCATTGCTTAAAATGTATTGGTACTTGCTTTGTGTTTTGAGTCGCCATTTGCCTCATTTGATCTCTGTTTTAAGATTAGTAATTTATTAAAGGGTGCATAAGGACCTTTGTGTTACCTGTTCCCATGTGTTGCTACAGCTGTTTACGTAAGGTGTGTGTACTGTTTTATTTGTATTTATTTATTTTTTAACATTTTGACCACCTTTTTAAACCTTTAAATTGCATTTCCTGCCTCAAGATGGCTTCACATGTACCTGCATGGATCTCTCAGAACTACATTTCCTTTTTTTCTGTCCCGTGAGAGTGTGACTCGCTCTAAAGCAGTACAAAGCTTTTTTGATCCAGATGGCTTTCCATAGAGATCACTATGCGTGCATGTGCATAATCTGGTTTGTTTACATTTTGCTGTCTAAAACTTTTAAATAGAGGCTCGAGCTGCTGTGTTGATCTTTTTTTTTTTTTTTTTGGTTTTTTTTTTTTTTTATATATTAAATTGCACATATCACACAGAGCTATTTTTCATTTGCCATGTTTTTACACTGTCGTGCAGTTTATGGTGAGGTTGTAAATAAGTGCAAGGTATTTTTGTAATTTCTAGCGAATATGAACATCTGATCTTCAAATACATGTAAAAAAATATTAGTTTCGATATTTATCACAGCACTAATATATATATATATCTATATATATATAAAAAACATCTTGTGCACTCCAACGTTCTGCCTCTGCGAAGTGCTGACCATAAAGATGTGGCATATAGAAAAGAAAGAAGTCTATGTGGACATCATGATGTCACGATTTAAATGACGTCAACCAAGACAGGTCTCACACTCAAGAAATAGGACAAGACCACTGTGATTTCATTTAAAAAAAATAAAAATAAAGTTCTTAAATTTATTCCATTAGTGTTGTGTTCAGGTATTTTAAAGACACTCTCTTGCTAATGCAAAATGCTTTAGGATGCCTGTGTGTCAAATGAATTATGCTGAGGTAAGATGCAGAGCCGTGAGAAAGGACAGCAATCATGCGCCAAATTGTGTTGCTGTCTGTGATTTTCTGCTCTGTTTTGGGAGGTTATTGATTTCTGTAGCTTCACTTCATTTTGTGTATGGAGAGTGCTTTCAATTAACAAACAATTTTATATTCAAAGTTTAGGGATTTTGTTTAGAGTGCATATTTATAAATGTTGAACACAGTACTGAAATGAAAAAAAGCATTCAAAATAAGTCATTTAATACAATTAATAAAGGTAAACTTTTTTTTTTTTGAACATGCATAATATCAGTTTTAATATGCAATGTATACCAGACGGTTATAGTGAACGGTCCTGGGTGAAAAACTACTGATGAGTGTTAGTGCCTTTTCCTGTTTGAGGGATGTTGCCAAAGCAGAGCAGACAGATTTAAGTGTGTTTACTAGGGGGGTTGTTTTGTAATTTGTTAGAAAACAAGTATGTTTATGTTATTCAATTTTAAAGATCCAGTATAACACTTTAGCCTTCATAATGTTGTACATACATTATTTTTCCATTATAAACAGGTTTAACTTCACTGAAAGTCTTTGTGCTGTGTTTTGCTGTTCTCTTGTTCAGTTTTGGAGAGAACCAAAAAGAAAAAGTAGGTAAGAGAGTGGACTTGTACCAGCAAACTAAAGACTGCAGGAATCAAGATTGAACGTCTCAGCACAATAGAAAGTAACCTGTTATTCAAATATGACCACCTTATCCCTGGAGGAGACAGAGGCTAGGGTTAGCTTTTTTTCTAAAATGAATCATTATAAAAAGTTATTTTGAATCATGTTTGTTAGAAACATGTCCAGAATAAATATAAGCAAAATAAAATGTATGAGATAACAGCTGAATACTGTGGTTCTGACATCAGCTCACAACCAGAGCCATCTTGTTAGAAGCAGATATACTTCTGAGTTGGAGAAATGGAGACGGATGATAATGTAGCAATTTATTTTGTATTATTAATCGTTTACTTTGTAGCTTATGAATGATTCATTTCATCATTATTTTCAACTATTCTGTTTCCTCCCTTTTACTAATAGCTATATAGTTTTCATTGTGGGTTCAGTCTGCTGTGCTATTATGTGATAACAGCTCATAATTAATAAATGAATTTGTTTTGTTTTTTTCCCCCCTTCAAAATTGTGGTGGCTTTCACTGAAAGCATTCATAAATTGAATAATAAATCACAATTTCACAACAGCCCACACAATAGGTAGGAGTTCCATATGAATTGAATTCTTACATCTCCATTTTAATAATAGATATTTTAATTGCATCTGAAATTCCAGCAATATGCTTCTATTGTGCAAATGCCCTTTTGAGATTGTGTGTTTGTTTATTTGAAATCACATGGAGATGGCAAAACCCTGGACAGTCCTGCACATCATTTCAGTGGTGGTGTTATGATCACTGAACTAGAAACAGCTATAAACAAAGTTTGAAAACAAATAACAGTTGTCATATTGTGTCAATGAATCTTGTTTTTAATGGTGTGGAGTGGTAGTCAATAACTGTGACTGATTATCCTTTTTGCAGCAATAGTGCACATGGATGCCTTATACCCTGTTCACACAGACGAGTTATGACAGCTCAGAACCGGCACTGATGCTGCATTTTGGTTTGTGTGAATTGCCTATACCGTCATAGAGCTGTTCATATTTTATACTGCATTGAAGCATCTCAACCCCTGTGTGAAAGGCTATGAAGCACTATGGTGGGCATGGATTGAAAGTCATTGGTTGCGACTGTATACCAGACATGTGGAGTCTTTTTGTCGTTACACGCGTTCATTTATTTGAAATACAATGGCTGATCAAGAATGAGGTAGTAACTGAAGTCCGGAAGAACTTAAGGCATTTTTAATTTTACAATTCTAGATGTGGCAGCTACTAAACTGTGCAGTAGAATTTGGGGGCAAAGACTCTGCACAAAGCAGTTAATGTGATCGGGGGACTTCTCGTGAATGCAGAGGAAACTCAAAGCAAGCAACTATCTCTCTCTCTCTCTCTCTCTCTCTCTCTCTCTCTCTCTCTCTCTCTCTCTCTCTCTCTCTCTCTCTATCTATCTCTATATATATATATATATATATATATATAAACAACGCATCTGCAATTTTGTTGTAGCCGTTAAACAACATCGGCAATCATGTAGACGTTTTTTTTGGATCTTGACAAAAAACAACTTTTAATACACGGCTGTTCGGATGAATGAAAATAATATGTACTAAAGAATCCGGACTTACTTACTTTATTATAAATTTCTTTGGGTGAATTTATAAAAACAAAGTTAAAAGGTGTGTATATCTGTGTGTGTGTGTGTGTGTGTGTGTGTGTGTGTGTATATATATAATATATATATATATATATATATATATATATATATATATATATATATATATATATATGTATGTATTTTTTGATGTAGATATGTTTTTTCTCTATACAAATAGATATGCATAAATTTACATGTAGTTAATAATAAATTATAAATTATGTAAAAATAAAGAAATGACTATTAAAAAACTGATTAATGATAATAATAAAAATACAATGGTTGTTTTATGTTACATACATCTTAATAGTTTGTACATGCTGATAGGGTTTTGTATTTTTATCCCAAGACTTAAGAAGGAAGTTTAACCTATATATATATATATATATATATATATATAGAGATAGAGAGAGAGAGAGAGAGAGAGAGAGAGAGAGAGAGAGAGAGAGAGAGAGAGAGAGAGAGAGAGAGATAGAGAGAGAGAGGACAAAGCAAGACAGGGAAGTTTTCTGTCCCTTCAAATGTCAAGAATTCGCGGTAAGTAATATCTATTGACTATATGAACATATATCCAACGCGGTTTGCCGGTCAATCAACGTGTTCTTTTAAGGACACGTCTGTGCAGTGTCTGTCTCTCTCTCTCTCTCTCTCTCTCTCTCTCTCTCTCTCTCTCTCTCTCTCTCTCTCTCTGCACACATAGTATATTACTTTATCTATATATATATGACTATAGATTCTGAAGTTTGCTATATATATATATATATATATATATATATATATATATATATATATATATATATATATATATATATATATATATAATCACACACACATTCTTTAGTTTACCCATGTTTTTCTGCTTTATTTATTTGTTTTGTTTCCGTTGTTATTGCCATGAAAACAATCTGTTGACTGACAGGTTTGACAGTTGTACACACAGGATCCCTTTGGCTGTGTGAAAGGGTTATGACAGTATTATACCGGCACAGATTACACAGTTTCGTGCTGTGTGAATAGTTAGTTTAAAGAATTTTTGAAGCGTCTCTGAGACAGCTCAGTAGCGGCATTTGTGTTTGAAAGTGGTATTATTCAGGCCATGCCGGTGTTAATACCAATGACTACATGGCTCTTAAAGGGTATCTCTTTTTTTGTTGTTGTTGTTCTTATTAAGTGTTGATGATTCACTCAGCTGACAGTTTGTTCCAGTCAACTTAAATTAACTGTCACTTTAGTTTAATACTTGTGGCTTTTCTTGTCTTGGCTCCTAACGGTGTATACCCAGGGGGATCCATACACTGTATGTTGCTTTATAACACCCCTTCCGTGTTCTTTTTTTGGGATTATTGTATTGCTAAGGACCACAGCCATGATCAATAAGTCACATAGATAATTCTTGCAATTAATAGCCCTTGATGATACCAGTTTGTGATAGGTCACTGCTCTAAAAAACTGGAAACAGGCCAGCTTTAAGCAAGGATCTTACTGAAACTAGTAATATATAGGCAGGAAACAGATGGTTTGTGCTCTGAATATATGCAAATAAACAACAATGCAATCCAAAGAAAAAACATAACATTCGATTTCATTTTAATTCTTACTGCCACTCTTAAAAAAGTCATCTAATGACACAATATTCTAGATGTCTTACTAATGCATTGTGGAGTTTTAACATTACTTCCCTTGATTTAAATTCAACACTTTGCACTACATATCCAAGCATTTTGTTGGCCTTTTTTGTTATTTCTCCACATTGTCTAGATGAAAACATTTCGGAGTGAACATAAACTCCTACATCTTTTTCATAGATTCCTTCTTCAGTTTCAGTATATCCAATATGGTATTTATAATGAGCAGTTTTATTACCTGTATGCAGTACCTTACAGTTTTCTATATTAAATATACTGACTGAAGATACTGACAACATGCCCCACATGTCATCCAGTTCCTATCCAGTTTTAAATAACTTTAGCATAACTGAGGCAGAAGTGTTAAAGGGACTAGGAGCTCTTAAAATAAACAAATCCCCTGGGCCGGATGAGATCCTCCCAGTAGTACTCAAAGAAATGAAAGAAGTAATTTACAAACCGCTAACCAAGATCATGCAGCAGTCTCTTGACACAGGGGTGGTACCGACAGACTGGAAAATTGCAAACGTAATACCGATCCACAAAAAGGGAAACAAAACTGAACCAGGTAACTACAGACCAGTAAGCCTGACTTCTATTATATGCAAACTTATGGAAACTATAATAAGATCCAAAATGGAAAATTACCTATATGGTAACAGGGTACTGGGAGACAGTCAACATGGTTTTAGGAAAGGGAGATCGTGCCTAACTAACTTGCTTGATTTTTTTGAGGATGCAACATCGATAATGGATAATTGCAAAGCATATGACATGGTTTATTTAGATTTCCAGAAAGCTTTTGACAAAGTCCCGCACAAAAGATTAATTCTCAAACTGAACGCAGTTGGGATTCAAGGAAACACATGTACATGGATTAGGGAGTGGTTAACATGTAGAAAACAGAAAGTACTGATTAGAGGAAAAACCTCAGAATGGAGTGTGGTAACCAGCGGTGTACCACAGGGATCAGTATTAGGTCCTCTGCTATTCCTAATCTACATTAATGATTTAGATTCTGGTATAGTAAGCAAACTTGTTAAATTTGCAGACGACACAAAAGTAGGAGGAGTGGCAAACACTGTTGCAGCAGCAAAGGTCATTCAAAATGATCTAGACAAGATTCAGAACTGGGCAGACACATGGCAAATGACATTTAATAGAGAAAAGTGTAAGGTACTGCACGCAGGAAATAAAAATGTACATTATAAATATCATATGGGAGATATTGAAATTGGAGAAGGAATCTATGAAAAAGACCTAGGAGTTTTTGTTGACTCAGAAATGTCTTCATCTAGACAATGTGGGGAAGCTATAAAAAAGGCTAACAAGATGCTCGGATACATTGTGAAAAGTGTTGAATTTAAATCAAGGGAAGTAATGTTAAAACTGTACAATGCACTAGTAAGACCTCATCTTGAATATTGTGTTCAGTTCTGGTCACCTCGCTATAAAAAAGATATTGCTGCTCTAGAAAGAGTGCAAAGAAGAGCGACCAGAATTATTCCGGGCTTAAAAGGCATGTCATATGCAGACAGGCTAAAAGAATTGAATCTGTTCAGTCTTGAACAAAGAAGACTACGTGGCGACCTAATTCAAGCATTCAAAATTCTAAAAGGTATTGACAGTGTGGACGCAAGGGACTTTTTCAGCCTGAAAAAAGAAACAAGGACCAGGGGTCACAAATGGAGTTTAGAAAAAGGGGCATTCAGAACAGAAAATAGGAGACACTTTTTTACACAGAGAATTGTGAGGGTCTGGAATCAACTCCCCAGTAATGTTGTTGAAGCTGACACCCTGGGATCCTTCAAGAAGCTGCTTGATGAGATTTTGGGATCAATAAGCTAATAACAACCAAACGAGCAAGATGGGCCGAATGGCCTCCTCTCGTTTGTAAACTTTCTTATGTTCTTATGTTCTTAAATGTAATTTGCCTTGTGTCTACCTTGTTCTGAATGCTATCTAGATCATTTTGAGTGACCTTTGCTGTTCCTATTTTTGTGTTTGCTAATTTTACAAATTTGCTTACTATACCAGAATCTAAGTCATTAATGTAGATTAGGAAGAGCAGAGGACCTAGTAGTATGCTTGTCTGCTTTATTTGTCTCTCCATCATATTATGTGATTGTGTTTAAACTATAAGCAGGCAATTTAACAATTCTTTTAAAATTAAACAAACTATCGTACAAACAGAAGCAGTCATCACTAAAAACTACTAAACTAATGTTTTCTTTGTCATGGTCAAAACATATTCGTAAGTGATGAATGACCATGAAAACAGTGCCCCGTTTAGACCCCAACAATGACCCATATTTCAGGTTTGAAGTGGTCAAGTGGCTGCTCTGGTGATAACACTGATTGCTGTTGTTGGTTTGGGAATCATGGCTTCTAATGATGCCAGGTGATGGCGGATGATGATTTTTAACTGAATCTGTGTGTACACTAAGATATATAGCTAGTTAATTTGGTGTAGCCCTTTTTTTCCCAGATTGTGGACACATTATCAAGGTTTCCACACTAGAAATCCTGGATGGGTCGTTAGAGGTCAACCACACTGTGCAATGGCTGATTATCTGCACAATGTAGCACTGAGGAATTGCCAGTCCTTTGCACATGGGTTCAGTATTCACTTTAGCACAGCAACTGGAGTCATCATGTCATCAGGATGTGAGAAACGGATTGCATGAGTGTGGTTTGAGGTTGAGAAGACCAGCTACAGGTCCTCAACTGACCCCACAACACAGAAGAAACTGCCAGTTACAGTCTTGATCTCCCGAGTTGGCAGCTGTGTCAGTGGACATCTGTTTTGTTCAGTGATGAATCAAGAGTTCATCTGTTCACTGATGATAGACATGGTCGAGTATGGAGAGCCTGAGGAGAACAATTTGCTCAATTTAACACTGTTGAATATGACCTTAAAGAGGAAAGTACAGTATAATGTAAAATTTGTCCGCATGACATGCAGTAACCCATGACATAAAAACCTTGATTTTAGAGAAGGTTTTTCCGCACACTGGTGATTTTCAGGATGGAGACTTATTGATCAGATTGTTTGCAGTGTGTTTACATTCCCCATCAGTGGTTTTAGCATCTTTAAGCTTTGTTATAGCTCAGAAAGCAAGCGATATTGAAAGGACTTGATTTAAGAATTTTAAAATTTAGAAGAATAAGAAGAAACAAGGAAATATTTTTAAATCTTCAAAATCTGTATTTGTCTGCAATCCAGATAGACGCACTGTACCTTTCATCTGCTGTTCCGCTATTTAGAGACCTCACAAGTAAAGTTCAAAGGAAATAAATGATTTGGCCTTTTGCATGAAAACTGTCTGCCTGTATAAAAAAAAAAAGTGTTTGGTGATGAGAGAAGCAGGATTTGGGGAGCAATGGCTCTCAACCCCTTGAGTGACATTAACTAAGGTCTATAGGTTTATACCTTATTGGTTCCATGGTTCAGTAATGCATCAGTTTTTTTTAAATGTTGCCTGTGGGTTTCTTGGGCTTATATAGTGCATGCACACATGAGGAGAAGTTCTGGGATTATTCAGTAATGCAGGGAATGCAGCTCCATACTCACAGTTTATGCTTTCATCACAATACGCTACACTGTTATATTGATATGGAACCACAGAGTATTGAAGAAAAGACCAAAATCCAGTGGAAGGAAAGTCAATAGGGGAAAGGGGAATTTTAGTTGGTACAATTGTAATGAATTTTGTATTTTATTGCACTGTGTTTTTGCATAAGCTGTATTTATCCTTTTGAATATAATCATTTATTTTGACCACATCACTTCATATTTTATGTAGTTATAAAATGCCTAAAATGTCATGCAGCCTTCGTGGCTGATAGTATTTCCATTTTGAACAAATAATACCCAGATTTATGGTGTATGGTGTTTACAAAAAAAAATGAAAAGGACAAAACAAGAATATTAATTTAAAAAAACATGTAGTTTTTTGGTTTGTTCTTAAACCTCTTAACGATGTTTGGCCATTTAACGACTATCACCTTGTGTCACACTAAACACATTCTCATATAATGGGAGGTCAAAATATTGTTTACTTTAATGATATGTTTCGTATCAGGTATACCCCCTTCATGACAGTCTTGACCCCCACCCTATGAAAGTCTGGATCCATCCCTGAATATGCTATTGCTTACTTATAACATCCATCAATCTATCCATTATCAAAAACTGCTTAATCCTTTATAGGATCACAGTGAGCCTAACCCGGCATACACAGGGCGCAAGGCAGGACTACACCCTGGATGGGACGCCAGTCCATTGCAGGACATCACACACACACACACACACACACACTCACTCACTCACACAGAGGGCAATTTAGAGTGACCAATCAACCTGACCAGCATGTCTTTGGACTGTGGGAGGAAACCGGAGTACCCAGAGAAAACCCACGTGAACACAGGGAGACTCCACACAGACAGAACCCCTAGGCCAGAATCTAACCACTTCACCATTGTGCCGCCCTTACTTATAACATACAGAAACTATATCCCTTGCAAGGACGGGAATCTGTTAAAATGTAGAAGCGTGAAAGAAATCAGCCACATTTCTATTAGCTATACTTCCCGTGTAGAACGTAGAGCTGCATTTAATATTAATATACAAGCAAAACTTGTACTGATCAGACTCAAACAGACTTCTCCATGCCAGAGCCTTTCCTATGAGCAGCTGAGACTGTAATTCTAAGCTATAAAAAATCAATTCTTTCTGCTTACCGTTTGAAAGTACCGTGCACTTTCCCTTAAAATTCAGAGCATTAGCCATAGTGCATTTTTCAAACCTCTCTTACAGCAACTCCAGTTCCTGGCAGTAATACATTTCTCTGGTGATATTTTACCATATTTTAAATTAAAATAGAATCTTGTCTCATTGTGTATCTTGACGCCTTTATACAAAGAATACTTTTTAGGATTGAACTTGCCCATTTAGTCTTGCCAGATAAGACAGCAGTGTAATATTATATTTGAATAAAATGCACATATCTTGTAGCCTTTGAATTCAAAGCCGTTTCAGTTCATCTGTATGCAGAACGGGCACTAGTGTCCACCACCTGTGATTTGCACTCTCTCTCATCTGAGGTGGTCATTTTAAATGCAGCAGACTATGACAGATTCTACTTCAGTTACAGTGCCTCCCTGTTAGACACATAGGGCTACTGCTGCTGGCATTTGAATTGTTTAAGAATTCGTTTTCATGTTACTCCAGGGGACTGTGCCGCAATACAGTCTGGGGTAAAATAAACATGCATTGAAAGAAATTTGTAAAGAGCAAAAACAGGTGAGCTAGAGTAAGAAGAAAAGTTCAAAATTGTTATTGGATGGCAGTATTAAAATGCTCCTCTGAAAATGTCACTGTAGGTCTGGTACACTTTAAGAAATCAGTAGCTGTAGTTTCAAGTTTTATGTTGGGTGAAGTTTACTTAAGTTGAAATCTAAATTATTTTTGTGTTCTGGTATTTATTTTTTTACATTTGTGTATTTAACAACAAATTACTTTAACTTTGAGAAATATATCCTAACGATAAGAAGTCTGAATCTGAATAAACACCTAATTCTGTGTTATTTCGACAAGTCTCCATGTTTGAAAGATATTTAATATCTCCCAGATCAATTTAATTTAAATTCGTTTAGTATCACATTCCAGTACTGTTTTGTGTTCGTAACTTTTTTTAAACTTATGTTTGTCACACTCATTTTTTTTTTAAAGCCATTAACTAAGTGCCATTAACTAGGATTCATACAAATTACTTTGTTATGAGTCCACATGATATTAATAACCTAGTTATGAGAGCACAGGGAAGTACAATTCCAAATTGGATTCATGGAGACAATTATATAGCTGTCTCTTCAGTGGTAACCATGTTGTTGTTAAATAAAACTTAGTGGGGAACATCTTCAAATGAACTTGGATGTTTAAAGACTTAAACATCCCCAGGTTGCTGGCCAGACCCTCGACATGAGGTTTTATTTGTATCATCTTGTTATTACTAGGGTATAATAACATCATAAAAGCACCAGGAGGAAACTGTAACAGAATACTTGGCTCAGTCCCTCTTATATTGCATGTAGACTTTACTTGGCTGTGTTTGGAAAGTCAAACGGCCCAGACTCCTAGTATCACTTCAGTCAGGGATGCGACCCGTATATTTTGTCTTCTGTTCTGTGAACCGAGAGTCAGTACAGAACAGGAAAGAGAACTTTCAAATTGCATGCATGAAGGTAAAAGTAAATGTTAGCCCTTCTGCAGGGATATTTCATTGACCACTTAACAAACACATTTTAGCAATTTGTGTTCTTTGTGGATTTAAAGCCATAATACCTAACTTTTTTTTGTATAATGTAATCTTCCCTGACTGCCAGAAACAACAGTGAGTTACATTTTCTTTTTGTACAGGCCAGTTTGATCATTTCTAACATGTTTTTTCTCCTGATGTTTGCCTTAAAATATTTGTACAAGAACATTTATTGTTTGGACGAATGGTAGTGTTGCACATTTTGGAGACCATAACAAGCACTTCATTCAGCAGTCCAGGTAAGCTGCGTCCCTGCTGTTTTTCTGCATTAAAATATTCAAAATCTGCACTAAATTTAAATTGAATGTATAAAAATACACATAGAAATTTTGCTGCACAGCTTATCTGTCTCCCTTCCCGCCTCCACTTAAACTTCCACTAACAACTACATCGCCCAGAATACAATTTCTTCAGTTACTTGGAAACTGTACACAAGAAAAACCAACCTAACAAACATTATCCAATCTTTGCCTAGCCCTGTTGTCATTACAGCCAGTCATAGCAATAATAAGAAACACCCCGGTCCAGCTACAAATCCAGCTGGAACCATTGTGGGAGGCAACCGCTTAAAAAAATAAAAAAATAAAAGGTGCTTACAAGCCCGCCGCTAGGCATACACAAACATGCAAGTACCCTAAAAGCTCCATAAAGAAAATAAAAACGCAGGAAGTGGTGGTGTTCGTGTGAAAATCATTCTCAGTGAGAGTACACCTTCACTAACAAACCTGTTGGGATCCAAGCCTGTGGCAAAGTGCCCACCCCTGTGTGTATTTTGTGTTGTGTGTTAATGTTGGTGTGTAGTCATTGGTACACGGGATATAAACAGGTCTGTGTAACACAAGTGTTTTAAAATGTATATTTGTATTTAGGCACGAGGATTGCACAGCACTTCACGTGCAAGTAAAAAGTAATAATATGTGAACATGGGGAATTGCACTTTATTAATTCACGTGCGGTTGTACCAAGACTGATTAGCAATCGAGTCTTGGTACAGCTGCATAAAAGCAGCATGTTTTCACTCACTCAAGGTTGTGTGTTCGGTGAGTGGAGAACAGGATTGTATACGGAGATAATGTGCCGTGTCCTGTGTTTTTGTTTGTCTTGCAACCGTTTATTTTCCATCTGTCTGTGCACTATTAAATGCTCCACCAAACTCCACCTCTGTTTGTTTATTTCCTGGTTCCTGTTTCTGGTCTGACGTCCCCCAGTCCAGCCGTCTTTGTGACAAAGCCTTTTGTTTGTTATGTCGAGGGATCTGTTACAACGAAAGGACAATCAAAATGAACGGTAAACTGTTGGAGTAAATTAATGAGATGACATTGTGAATCAAAGTAGAATTACATGCACCTGTTAGTTTCATGTATGTAGTATTCTGCCTTTATCTAATTGGTTAAATAATTAAAACGCAGTACAAAAAGGAAAAATCCCAAATTTAAGCTAAACTTTTATCCAAAATCAGTCTGACATGAATCGTTTCAAAGGCCACCAAATCTTAATCCAACATACAAGAATCCCAGATTGATTTTTTTATTCCAAATCAACCCAACATGAAAAGTTTCACATGAAAAGTTAATCAGATCCTCAAGTTTTTATTTATTTATTTATTTATTTTTCTTAATCAATGTTGCTTTACAAACCAAAAAACAATGCTTTTTGACAACCTGTAGTCACAACAGAGATATGCCTGCATTACTGCTGTTTTCAAAAGATCAGTATAATTTCCAGATTTTTGTTTTGGAGTCATAGTTATATACACATTCTTATTAAGACGAAATAGTTGACTTCACTGTGAGGTGACATCCCGTGCGTACAGACCGAGATGTTGACTGTGTGTGTGTGTATTGTAACAAAAATTGCTGTAAGAATGTGCCTTCAGTCGATTCAGGGCCAAACTCAAAATTTATTACACTAATAAATTATCAAAGATAATCTACCAGTTGTTAACAAACAATTAACACGTTGCTGTGGGCCACGACCTACACCGCTAAAAGTATTTAATTTTTAAAAGGAATCTCTGTCTGTTTATTTGCTTCTCTCTCTGCTTCACAACAACAAACAACACTCCCCCTGTGTCACCCAGTTAGGCCCACCTCATCTCACTTAACAACCAATCACCAGCAGCTCCATGCCTGTCCTCCATAGGCTGTTCGACCAATGTGACATCCAGTGCCTCCTACTCCAATCGTTCCTGCACTTCAGAGACCTCATTTATTTATTTTTTTTGGGGGGGGTTCAGGGACCAGGTTCCTTATAATTCAAAATATTCAACAACTGATGGCTAGCTACAACGCAATCATGCTAAATTGGTTAAAACAGCCATTAAAGTGGCTTGTTTTTAACATTGATGTTATTTGATTTGCCTTTCTGTTTGTTGATGTGCTTCAATTTTGACTTGGCTGTTATTTTATTTATTTATTTTTTTAGGAACGGGTGGGGTGGGGTGTGACGGCTGCACATGGTTTTGACTTTGCTTATGTTTTTTGGTGGGCTGGCGGCAGGTATGGGTGTCTATAATGTTAAACTGTTTTATAACTTATTAATAAGTTTTATAACTTATATGGCTTTATATTGAAGTTTTAACAGGTTCACTGACTTTAACAATTTAATGCTATAATATAAGTAACGTAATTAATTTGTCAGTGTGATGACCCTAGAAAAATGCACTGAGCCGATAAAGAACCTTGCGGAACACACGCGTGGTTGTACAGCAGTTCAAAGTAACATTGCAGTTAAAATGGAAGGCTCTTTTTTTAATGCCTACCCCATTACCTTTACAGATTATTTATTTATCAAGATTATCCATGCAAGTAATGTTGCATTTTGCCCCCTGAAACTGCATGTTATTCTCTCAAAATTAGAGGGTTACTCCCAGACCCAAAACATTATCTGGAGCTCTGATTACATTATTAAATACATTGTTAAAAACACAGAAAGTAGGGAACTCAGAGATGAGTTACCAGCCATCATTTAGTTAATCATTTACTTATGTCTGATTGTCAAAAACTGTATTAGTAAACTGTGTTTAGATACAAGGTACTGAAGAAAAAGGAGTTGAATTTGCATAACATATGACTTGACCTGGAGTCCTCAAGGGACTTGACTGCCTTTAATATAATATACTGAACTGTTAACTGTGGGAGTTCCACTTCAGCAGTAGGTGATTGGTGATTTGCTTCCAGTATTCTTCTGTGAGTTCATTGAATTCAGAAAAAAAGAGTAAAGAGCAATATTGTAATGCATATTAACACAGTTATTGATATTATTATTATTGATCCACCACTAGATAAGGAAAAACTTAATGACGTGCTGTTTGTTTTGTATGGTCCGTTTTATTTTGATGGGATGTTTTATCTGTGACTGCTTTTGATATAAAGAAATGCAGACTTTTTTGTTTTATCGTACTATTGTTTTTGTTGTATTTTAGCAAACTCTAATTCTATGCTAACAATGTATATTACTCAAAATTATTAGCTAGAATAGCTCATTGGGTAATTTCTAGTTATACAACAATGTATTATCATATACAAAAGTTATTTATCTATTTTGTCATTTTATAACTATATATTATGCAACACCACACCCTTATTTTTTCAGTACATTTTCTATAGTAAAATTATAGCAGAGCCGAAAGACTATAATCCAGACATTGACATTTTTAAAATGACCACAATGTTGGACATAAATGAGATGCATTGATATTAGGTCAAGATCATTTCTGTGTAAAACCCTGGCAGCAGGATCTGAAATCTACAAATGCAAGTACATGTTCCTGATACTGTACTATCTGCCTTTTTTCATTATACTTAAGGATTGAATTTAATTTCTGAGTATGTCAGACCATGTTTTTGCATTTCTTTATCCATTCAAGTCAAATACTGAAGCCAGTGGCTTTTGCAACTTGCACTTGCTCACGTATCACCTTAACAGCACTGCCACTTCACATGCATGATAATGTAATATAAGAGATATGTTACTTTAGAAAGCTGTAAAGAAAATGTGTATTTATAGTTATTGTTTAAAAAAACAGATGTTAGAAAGGTTATGGTAATTTGTTAACTAGCCAGCTCTAATAATAGGTACTATATCTGGTCATTTTATCTCTGTTGTTTCCAATTTGCATTCAGCACGAAAAGACCCGACACTCACAAATGCTATATTTTCATCGCCTCTAGTTTGATATTAATGCACTTTGAACTTGGACTCTTGACAGTACGAGTGTGAAATATGTAATGAGAGAATCCAGTCCTGCCCAGGCTCGCTGATGGAGAAAGTTGCATAATAAACATCTAATGCAGGTTAGGCTAGAGACAGGTTTTACAGTAGCAGTGGATTGCAGGGGGGAAAAAAAGACATTTGGGCAGAAAGGATGGCTGTGAATTATAAAATATGCTAAATATTGGAGGTAGGTGAAAACCTTTGTAAATGGTAATTTAAACAGTGGAATGTGGTGGCGTTCTTTGATATCAAACTGCTCAGTTCAGACTCATTTCTGTCCTCTGGGCCCTGACTTGTTTCTAAGTGTGGCTTTTAGACTTTAAATATTAGACTGCTGAATATGAACACACACCTGCTTTTAAATAACAGATTACACTGCAGTTAACATGTGATCACAGTCTCTGTGAAAACCATATGTAGTCAATACTGAATAGAATAATACTAATTGTTATGGCAAGAATTGTCTTCCCCAAGTCTAACAGATGGCATTTGTAAACACAATTATTTGGCCTCAACTTCTAAATACATTAGGTATAACAAATAAGAATTGAGTAAGTAGCTATTGGCTTCTTTGAAATTACTAGCGAAAAAAAAAAAATGATTGCACCAAAATGACTGTGAGCTACAATTGTCGACTGCTTCAGCTAAGTTTATAATAATAATTATAACTGTAGTAATTATATTTTACAGTGCATTACACAATCATTTCACAGTGCTTTACAAAATGAACATTGTACATCACACATTTATCGATAGTGAAGACCACAAGAAAGCTGTACACTTCAGTCATCACACAATCATGATAATGGCCAATAGAAATCAGAAACTGCTTATACTCTCAGTAGAGAATCAGTTGGATTAATAGCAGTGGGTAGTTGTTCCGCAAGAAGGGAATTTGAGAATAGAGATGCTGATTGTTTCAGGCACAAATTATTGCAAATTCAGAAAGGCTAGGCCCTTTGGTCAACATGAATTTCCATGAATTTGACAACTTGTATTACACATCTAATATCTCACGAAAAAATAGACATGTTAGAAAAAAAGGCAGGGCCCGCAGGTATATTTGATATGTAGACAGTAAGCCAAGGTAAATAAGACATAATTAGGGTCTCTCACTTAAGTTGTTACAAGTGATGAAGGGCAAGTTTAGTAGGTTTATTAAAAAGCAGACAGACAGTCTGCACCACGCTCTCTTTCCGGTATCCCATCGGGGTTCAACGTGTAACATATAATCACAGGTGTACCGATTAGGGTCTCTAGAGAACATTGTATCATATAGTATATATATATATATATATATATATATATATATATATATATATATATATATATATATATATATATATACCCAGTTTCCAGTTCATCTTTAGAAGGTGCCTTATACGGTAAAACTGCAGTGTACATAATACTACTCTCTCTCTCTCTCTCTCTCTCTCTCTCTCTATGCCATTTTGACATCACTACTGCAGTGTTATGCCATTTTTTCGAATGGCTACACACACACACACACATTATATATATATATATATATATATATATATATATATATATATATATATATATATATATATATATATATATATATAATGTGTGTGTGTGTGTAGCCATTCGAAAAAATGGCATAACACTGCAGTAGTGACGTCAAAATGGCATATTTGATAGAAGATTATACTTGACCTTTGACCCATGTTTGACTCCTGTGCACCCAGACCACTTTCAAACAACACCCACAATCTGTGTTTTTTATGCACTTTTAACAAATCTATCTTTGTGAAGATTTACAATCATCCTGCACCAAAGGCAGCATTAACCTAGCGAGCGAGAGAAAAATTATCTAGACCTGATACAGCAAACTATTGAAACATAGTGTCTTTTCCTTAAAATGTATTATTTCTAGGTCAATATCAAACCCAGTATCAGTCATCAAGGAATTAATTATCTCATATATATATATATATATATATATATATATATATATATATATATATATATATATATATATATATATATATATATATATATATATAAGATTCTTTAATATTGACTTAATTTATGTTGTTGTTCATTAAATTCGCTTGCAATTTGCACCTTAACACCCGTTCTATTGTGTTTTTTTTTTTTTTTGTTTTGTTTTTTAAATTTATCACAGATAATATCCATGTATTATAAAAAAAATAATACATGGGCTTCAGTGAGTTAAAAGAAAATCATTTTTATAGACTTGACCTAACGGTCTCATTGTTTATGACATCACATAAACCCTAGATGGAATTATTTTCCTGTAACTCACTGAAGCCCATCTGTGTGTGTGTGTGTGTAAGAAGTAACCCACGACAGGGTGCACGCCCTGGATGCGTTGAGGCATGAGGCCGCAGGCCTGGTGCCTTCAGCCACCCAGGAAGTGTGGTAAGAATTGTCCATTACACAAAATAGCTTTTTTATGGAAAAAAAAGAAATATATTATGTATCCTTCCACTGAGAAAATACTTCCCTGAATTTGATTCTAACAGATATTTGATTGTAACATATATTTTGTACTTTATTTGTCATAAACATTACATTGAACATTGTCATTTAAGTAACATTTTAAAGATGAAATAGCATTTGAGAATTGAAAGCAGACTGGTTTCCCACATCTGAGGGAGGAATCATGTAACAGCCAAACACTGTACCTGACATCAAGAGAGGGCTTCCGAGTGTTTTTTTTTTTTTTATTGTTTTACTCAGGCTTTGAAGTCTTCAAGAGAAACTGACCAATAATTTCGTAGGCTGTTTTCACACCAGTGACCGGTAACCGGCATAATTCCCCTAGATTGTAAACCAGCATTAGATGATGTGTGGACTGAACGACTTCTGTGTCAGTTTGAGCAGTCCTTCCCGTCCACGGCGAGCACAATAGAATTCTATTCCGACCCCGACCTTGTTTTAAAGCCCAACGGTTGTGTCAGCAGAGAGCAGGAGAGATTTTAATTTTGTTTTAAATGTTTCTGAAATCGGAGGGTAGTGGCAAGATTTATGCGTTGTGTCTAGTTTAAACATTGCATACTCGCTAGTCAGTTTTATAAAGTGATATTTAGTTTAATAAGTAGATGCCGCTGCTGTATATACCATATATATTACATGCTGAGTGAGATGCGTGATGATTTTACAGATTGCTTTTGAATAGTGCTACTGCTACTGCTTGCCTCTGAGTTTTCTTTGTTATGTAATTTTTATGTAATTCTTAGTTATACAGATAAAAAAAAAAAAGATTGAGTGATTAAATGCTATTTCAGTTGTATGTTGACATTTTTACCTAGAGAAACACTGTTTAGATAATTTTTACTATTAAGGTGTAGTAATATTAATAAATAAGGTAAGTAAGTTGGTCTTGGATGTCGTAGCCATGCGTTAAGACAATTATTACCGCACGGTCATGTGCTCTTGTTCAGCCAATCGCAGTATTTAATTTATCCAAGCCATTATATATATATATATATATATATATATATATATATATATATATATATATATATATATATAAGCCCTGCTCATAAGCAGGGGCCTTCTGTGATTGTCTATTGTAAATACAAGTGTTGTGATTGTAGAAATAAATAATAGTGGGATTTGTGGGGAACCTGATGCTCTGTGTTTAGCAGCCTGACTGCTGTGTTTAGTTGTAGGAACGTGCAGCATGTGTTTTTTTACCAGCTGCAAGCTCTTAATCAGCAGGAGGGGGGCGTGATGCAGCAGAGTGCCAGGATATAAAAGGGTCTTGATTATACAGATTGGGGCTGCTGTAAGCAATAGGGGTCAGAGCACTACTTCTGCCGAAGCATTGGTCCATCTGTGCTGAATGACTGGGTCCAGGAAACGAAGGTTTGGTTCCGGGAGAAGGACGCTGCAGCACAGCAATGATCAAATGTAGATCCGAGGATAAAGTTGGGAGAGCTGCCTGAGGGACAAGGAGTTAGTTTTGGGATAGTAGATACCACCCAGTATAGCAGACAGATGTGGAAGCGGTATGTCAATTTGTTAGCAGAGTAGCACAAGCTGTTTTCATGGCACCTTAATTTTGATATATTTTTGTAGTGTTTATTTTGCTTTTATGTCCCACGTGAGCTACCATTGCTGGTATAGCATCATGTGGGGTTCCTGTGTGTGTAAATAAGCCTGCACGCCTGTGAGCATGTCAATCCCAACTTTCTGTCTCCATCTCCTGTTAATCCAACAGTGAACACGCATGTATGCATCCATTTCATTTAATCAATCATTCATTGCAAGTACTCCTCACATCACAGGTAGGTTCCTCACCCCTGTTTTTATATATATATATATATATATATATATATATATATATATGTGTGTGTGTGTGTGTGTGTATATGTGTATATATATATATATATATATATATATATATATATATATATTCTATAATATATATATTATATATACGGTATATCGAAAATTCTTACAGAATTGTGCAAGAAATTGTTTTGATAAATTTGTCAACAACCTCTGCGTGTTTAAACACCATATCTGGAAGTGCCGTTAGGAGTGCCTTTTTTTGGGACCAAAGTATTTAGTGAATTATTTACATTTATATTCACGTATGCACTGTTTATTTTTTGCTAACTCAAAAGTTAAACATGCACAGTCAGGCTTCAGGTGGTATTGTGTTAAACTGTATACAGTATATGGCTATGGGAAATGATTTTCTTCAGTCTTTGTAGATAATGTGACCAATGAAAAAATGAGCAGAATCCATTGTACAATGTTTGAAATTGTACGCTGGCTGATCCTTGGAACACGTTTAATTTGTCTGCCCCCTGTTATCAGTTGTTCTGCACATACTGCTGTTGTGCCTTTTGAAAGTTATAATTCACAAAACTGTATTTTATTAGTTAAAACAGATTTCAGTATATGTGCAGATACATGCTGTTTCAGTAATATGTTGCGTGTGGTGTGTTAAATGTTGGTGTATAGTCATTGGTACACGGGATATAAACGGGTCTGTGTAACACAACAAAAACAAAACAAAAAAATGTCAGAAGACACCGTCAGGCTGAGGGACTGGATCCGGGACAATGCTGGGCCATGCCCATAGCCACCCGGGTCCTGTGGCTGATGGACTGGGAGCGATGGGAGGCATACGAGAGGGAACACACCCCAAACTCCCTGGAGGAAGGTGTGGAGTTGGTCCTCTGCTACCTGGAGGCAGCTATAAATAGAACAGCAGCCCAGGTAGCAGGGTCTCCAGCATCCAGACAGGGGGGACAGTGGTGAGCCAAAGCCCGAGAGGGAGCTGTTCCCACTTCCACCAGCAGAAGGTGAGTGCCTGCTGGGATCACTTCCCCTACCGTCACCACCTGGAGAAGAGGAGCAGATGCTTCTTCTGCCTCCATCACCTTCCCATGCAAGTGAGGGAGAGCCGCACCAGTCCCACGGTAATAAGGGTAGACTACACGCCGCTCCCACCTCCGAGTGGAGTGAGTGGAGAACGGGATTGGAGACGGAGGTAATAATTGCGATAAGAATAATCGTATTTAAAATATCTGCTCACCGTGTTTTGTGTAGTCTGTTTTGTTTATCTCTTTTGTTTTGGCGAATGTGCCGTGTCCTGTATTTTTGTTTATTACAACCTTTTTTATTTTCTGTTCTGTTTATTAAATGCTGAGCGAAAGCATTCGCTCAGCTCCACCAAACACCATCTCTCTCTGTTGCTTATTTCCTGGTTCTGATCTGATGTCACACGTTCCGGCCATCTTTCTTACACATGCACACGCAAAAAAAAAAAAAAAAATTATTCCTACTATGTTGAAGATCACGTCTCTGTTTGGAATACAGAATAAAGATGTTGCAGTGATATCTTTTGGTTTTTCCCCTGGGTCCCAGGTTCACATTAGCATCACCATGACATTTTGGAGAGGGAGCCCTTTTAGCTTCCAGTGTCAGCTGCATGCAAAGTGTAGGTTTCAAGGCACTGGTAATGATTTTTTTTTGTAGATGAAAAAAGCAGGAACCGATATGTTCATTACTTATATTCCAGTGCATAAAATAACTACATTGTAAAAAATAAGCTTTGCTTATGCAGCACTCAAGATACTTCAGTCCTCTAGGCTCATTGACAAAACCCCAAATACTGTTGTGCTTTTGTTGAAGGCTAACCAAATATATTCTTTTAGTTTTATTGACAATAGACAACCTGGCCAAGAGCAGTAAGAGACCATGTGGGTTGTATTAGCATTTCCTTCAGACTAAGCAGACTTTTCTTAGAAAACCAATCCAGTTGGATTGCAAGTGTTTCCTGCAGAGTGGAAACCTTATTAAACTCGAGAAATAGTTTGGCATTTCATTTTAAAAGCTTCTAACATTTTATTGCATTCTTGTTTATTAGCTTTTCATTAAAAATGCTTGACCTTGAAAGCTCCAGCTTTTTACATAAAGACATTTTTAATTTGTGTCATGTTATTTTTGTGTTTTATTTGTAAGACAAGCTACATGATTCTGCTTTTTGAAATGCAGAGGATCTTTGTGACCTAACGCATCTGATGGCTTACAGTCATTTATAATTCTCTTTTAATTTGTGCCATGTGCTTCCTTATTTATTAACTGTAAATACTGAACCACATTATTCCTAATTGTAAGACGTCAAAAGCTTTGCAGGAAGTGAACATTAATGTGTAATCTTTGGGTTGTTATTGTGGTAGAACAAAAAGGGGTGACTTACAGGAGGAGAGAAACTGTCAAAATGAAGTAAATTAAACGCTTGGAGACTCAGAAAAATTGCTACCTTTAAGCAAAAAATATTAACAGAGGAGGGGGGGGGGTAGAAAAAAAAAAGTTGCCTTTTATAGTGTTCATAATGATACGAGGAGACTTGACTGCTATTACATTAGCTGCTTTAGATTTTTTGGGGGTGTCTCACAACCTTTCATGTCTATACTCTTGGGAAGGCATTTGATTTAAGGAAGAAGAGGGCTTTTTTAATGTATTAAAAAAAAAAAAAAAAAACTTTACATACATGTGTAACTAACAGGAGTAAACCACCTGTCAGTACTCTCTAATGAGTCAATGAATTACCACTGCTATAAATTGAAACTTTTACTTGCAGTAGATTATGTTGTTTTGAGTGAGAGAGCTGGTCCTCTTTGATTGGCACCATCTGAAAAGAGGCCATTGGCCAATTGGCATAACTAGGTAGTAGTTCAACTGAAGTGGGCTAGAGTTCTGCACAGCCAATCCTAAGGCATTTCCTGGTCTCCAAGGATTTGAGCAGTTGCTGTTGATTTCACAGCAGGTAATTAAATCGTATTTTGCAAATGCTGGTTTAGAGAAGTGTATGTTATCCCTTGTGGGAAGCTTCCAGTCTGTTATCCGTGCCTGGAACCTGGTGGTCTGTGATCAAAAGAAAAAATCAAAACAGATGCTATTCATGTATGTGCATCAAGAAATATGTTTATTACAATTAAAATTTCTCTTTATTAAGTTGGCACTCCATTGTTAACAGTAGACAGCAATCAACATATTAACCTTTCTGACCTTGAATATGATACTTAAAGATATGTGGGGGGTGTGTGGAATGTTAGCAGCACTGTGTAGCAAGTGCGCATCAGAAAAGCTGTTCAAGAGTAAGGCTGCAGGGGTTGGATCTGGTAATCCCTAGTAAATCTGGTTTGCAACATGCATTTTTAAGCAAGATTTATATCTGGGAAACCCCTTGATTTTAATAAAGATGTGCATATGGATGTGCTAAATACAGTACCTGCCATGGATGTAGATCATAGTGGTCTACTTTAAATTTCATTAGTGATACCTGATTGCGTTTTTTTTTTTTTTAAACAAAATAATACTGGCTAAACTACTTAATGTGGTCCCTTTGTGACATTGCACGTTTTGGGAGTAGGTATTCACCAGAATTTTTCATGACATGCCTATACCAGCAGACATGTAAAGTAGAGTAAACAAAAGTGTATGCTTTTGAATACTCAGGGGCTCTGCAGGGGAGAAGAAAAATCTACAAGCAGAGGTATTTACTGAAACCCTGAAGAGTCTTACTTTTGTTAGGTAGAATTGAATGCACTACCATTGTGTCAGTGTCTGTGGGAACCCCATCATTCTCTTCAGAGGTCTGGCACAATTCCATCTCTACATGATTCCAGCAATACAGGGGCCAATGACACTTACACGTTGCATGCTGGGAAATGGAATGTAAGCCTTCAAGAAACAAATGGAGGAACAGTGGGCCAAGATGTTTCTCTCCAATTAATGTGGTCACAAGGGCTTACCTGCCATATTCACGCTGTCACAGGCCTTCCTGGTAAAGAAGCTACACAGAGAGCCAGAAATACGGCTTGAAATAAACTGCCATGTGAATAAAACTATGCTGTTCTAACTTCTGCTGCCAGCTCATTACTTAACACATCAGTAAGTACCACTACATTTTAGCCAAGTTTCTTACTTAATGTTTACTGTAGGAAAGTTGTATTACTTGGAAACCAGCAGTACCAACTAAGCAACTGGATTGTGTTTCATTATAAACAGTTGCAATGACCACTGCTTTCATGGCAAAGGAATCTTATAATTTTCTTGTCTGTGGTAAGTAGGGCTTATTAAAGTGTTTATATAATTATATATGTTGCACAGAGTTGACTTTCAAGATATATATAATGTCCCTCAAAAAACATTAAAATGGAACCAACTCATGGAAGGTTATACTCTTGCCCTGTTTTTCTAGTGCAGCTGCTAGTCTCGTGAGGGGTTTAATTATCCTCAAGGGTTTGCAGTGACTGTTGTAGAGCAAAGAGTCAATTCTAATGAAAAGTGCAGGTCTTACTTGTCAGCCTGCTAAGTGCTACAGTAAGAAAAAGGGTAATCTTCAAGTCCTGGCTTTACAAGGTGAACAGTCTTGTAGACTTTCCAGCTTCATCCTTAATCATTTAAAAATGGCTTAGAAATTGGAGTGATGGATACAGTGATGGATAAATGGGAACATTAATGTCTCCATTAATGGGATCAGTACTATTACGATAGCCTTATTGCATTCCTTTTAAGACAGAGCATTAAATGATGCTGTGTGGTTTGATGAAAAACAGAACAGAGTAGGCTATGTGTTTTTAAGTAATTAGTTAAAAAACTTAACTGAACTTTTACGAAGGAAAAAAAAAAAAAACTTGGCACGAAAGGCTTAGCGTTACCTGCATACAAGCACATAGAAATTCATTATTTCTAGAGGGTCAGACAGCAACCACAGCAAGAAAAAAATGTACATATAGTTAACCATTTCTGCAATGTGTAAAGCTGTTATTGTATATTGGTTCCACAAAGCATCCGATAAACTATATAATAAAGTAGTATGAAACTCAGTAAAAAAAAAAAAAAATTATATATATATATATATATATATATATATATATATATATATATATATATATATATATATATATATATGTGTGTGTGTGTGTGTGTGTGTGTATGTGTGTATATGTGTCACGGTTGTGCCACTATAGTTAGGTTGAGTTGGGTGCTCAATGTCAAACCCCTAACTTTGCACTTTAATAGTTTTGGCAGGGTTTGTCAGAATTGCCCACAGATTTGTATGTTTCCATTGACTTGCAATGGAATGAAAGTGAAAACTTTGATGTAGATTTTTCTTCTGTTCGCTCATTTTGCATTTTGTTAATTGATAAATATAATCTATTAACATGTCTATTTTTGAAAGCATTCTTACTTTACAGCATTTTTTCACACCTGCCTAAAACTTTTGCACAGTACTGTGTGTGTATATCTATCTATCTATCTATCTATCTATCTATCTATCTATATATATATATATATATATATATATATATATATATAGATAGATAGATAGATAGATAGATAGATAGATAGATAGATAGATAGATAGATAGATAGATAGATAGAATACTATAGATAGATATAGATAGATATATTTTGCTTTGAGATCAAAAGTACATGCAAATATATTAGTATTTTTATAAGGTTGATACGGTTCTGCAGCCTGAAGTGGGTGTGTATGTGTTGAAGTGTACATGTATATCCATTGCTACAGCACCAGTGGACCATGATGATGGATGTCTCTTGTGTCATCTGGAAAGAGTTGCATGTTCTGTGTCTTAACTGATGACGGCAGTCTGCAGTTGCTTGTGTTGTCTGGTTCCCTTGGTTGCTTGTATGAGGGTGGGAATGGTTTAAAAACCCAAATGCCACATTTCCTTGTTTTTGTGGTGATGAGTTCAATCCTAACTTATGCATTAACATAGTTTTTTGCTATATAACTGTTCTATGGAAGTGGAACACGTAGTTTATATAATATTGTATATTAAATGGCCTTTATAAAGTCCTTCATATTCACTCAGCCCAAAACAGTGTCCAATACCAATGCATGTTACCCTGTGGTGATTTAATAGCTGATATTTACTGACTTACGTCACAGCATTAGTTAGTGGGGCATCAATAAAATGTACAAGACTTGGATTCATTGAGTGTTGATTTGCTACTGGAAGTTTACAGCAAAAGTTGTAAGATTCTGTATGGAAAAGACCTTTATATTTAAAAAAGACTAATTAAGCATGAATGTGTTTTTGTTTTTTATCCCATATACAGTACTTTTTAGTGTTCCAAATAAGTCTAAACATACATCACTGAATATTTTTGCCTAGAAGCACAGATTTTAGTTCGATTTTAATGAAGCAGAGCACCAGAATACTGAATTACTTTGAAAATAAACATACTTTGACATTGTTGCATATTTGTTATAAAACAGCATAGTCTGTAAACACGTTTTGTGATGTCAGTTGTTATTCCATTGGTACCTCAAAGTGTTCCTTAACTTTTTCTTATTTCAACACTTAATTGGTGTGACCCAGGAGAGAGGCCAGACTTGGTTTTTAACATATATTAGGCCTGTTATTGCTGTTAATTATTGTTGACAACTTTACTTTTGTAACTTCGGTGCTGTATCTATTATTATATGATTACTGTTTTGCATGCCAGTGGACTAACCAGGTCTGTCTTCAAGTGTCCTTCCAAGTATGTTCCTGCAGAGAATATGAAACTTGTACCCTTAACTCCAAAATGTCTGACATTCCTAGCCAAGCCTTTTTATTATGCAGTACCTGTTACAGGGAGTACGTGTGGGCTGTTTACAGAAAATCTGTTCACTAAGACAGGATGACAGATTGCTGCTTATTCCAGAACATGACTTTATAATCGCAACATGTGCTCATTAAGAACAGTTTATAGAAGTGCTGTTTGCAGGGACCCTCGATTAAGAAGTATATGTAATACAATGTAGTGCAGTGGATATAATCAGTCTAGTATATTAGCTTATTCATTCATAAATATCAACATAAATAATAATGCATATGGCAAGAGAGAGTGTGTGTGTATATAATAGTTGGTAAAGAAGGCCCTAGCTAAGATGGAAATGTAGACATTGAGTAGCATAACAATGGCTAGCTTGTTTTTGGTCATATTTACAATAAAGCTATAACAATACAATGAATTAACTAGCTCAAAAACGTGTAATGGTCCTGATGGATTATCTTTTATGCCTTTTAAAAACATAAGTTAGTCATTAATGATACAGTAAATGACTTTCAAGAGCTACCTATTTGGTGGCAAAAGAAGGTTCTGCGTTGTTTTTGGAGACACGTCACAGTTGTGTAATGAAGAAGTGTGATTCCTTCTAGTTACCAGGACAAATTTCCCAAACTGAAAGCATGGCTACATCGTTTGTTTGTGCGGCACCCTATGCTACAAGTGAATTGAAGCAACAGAAGTGTTATTTCTACTGTACGTTTCTGAATTAATTTCAGCATTCCACCATTGAGAGAGAGAGAGAGAGAGAGAGAGAGAGAGATATGCTCGCTTTGAGGGTCTTCTGCATTCACGAGAAGTCCCCCGATCACATTAACTGCTTTGTGCAGGGTCTTTGCCCCCAAATTCTACTGTGCAGTTTAGTAGCTGCCACGCCTAGAATTGTAAAATTAAAAATTCCTTAACTTCTTCCGGACTTCAATTACTACCTCATTCTTGGTCAACCGTTGTATTTCAAATAAATGAATGCATGTAACGCGAGAGAGAAAGAACAGCTTTGAGATCATACTTTTTAGCCTGCTGCAGATCAGAAAGAAACCAGCTCAATGAAGTTTTCTATTTAGCCATTGAGTCCTTACTGTGAAAGTCACATGCAGGGCCATTTAATGCAAAAGTTAACTTGTTTAAGGATATGCTTTTATGGCTGTGTAAATTGTTTATTGCTAATTTCAGAGTTAAACCACTGAAATTTATAAAGCTGTTTTTAAGGTCAAAGGATGACATCTACAGTATGCTAGTTTACAGCTTATTTCAAATGCAGTATAAAAGTTGTTAATGAACCTTTCGAGAAAAAAAAATATAAACGGCATATGCTTTGCCAAGTAAAACAAATACAGAAATTCAGTCATTTATATAATTTTTCACTTATCATTTATATAATATTATTTTCATTTAATACTGTGCTATGTAATGCCTGTATACTATAAACTGGAGTGGCAGATAATATGTCATTCTGTCAGTAGACAGCTTTAAAATGATTAAGAGTAAACAAATAGAGTATACAATGCAAGGGAAATCATAAGAAAATAACTATTACTTCTCTATCAGTTGTAAATGTAAAACAATCAATGCTACGGTATATTCACTCCAAATAAAGACCAGTTTACCTAAACGCTATGGGCATGTTTTATTATAATTTTTATCATCTTGTCTTTAGAAATCCATAGTGGCTGAACTACCGAGAAGATGTCTTTAGAATACTGTTAGTGCGATAGAGTCCCCAGAGGATCCTGTTATATTGTGTGTATACACTAGGGAGCTTTAAAGGGTTAGGGCCACTCCTTAAGATGAAAATCATGATGGTGCCTTAGATAAATGCACAGCATTCACCAACCTTTCACTAATTAGGTATTACAATAAAGTGTTGTTTTTTCAAAAAGTGGATTTTGAGTAATTAATTAAAGTTTCATATTCATGAAAAACCACAGACAACAGTAAATTCATTTTCAAACTGTATTTATGCTTTTAAAACAGATACTAAAGGGTCTTAAAAAATGTGTGTGTTTTATGTCAATAGGAGCCTAAAGTCACTGCTATAAATAATGACTCAACTCTAAACTTGCCATCAGTTATAGGGCTTGGGCCATCTTAATTTATTTAACATCACCTGAGTTAACCTGCCAGTGACTAACAAGCAAACTAGCTGAGTCGATAATGAGGTAGTTAATTAGAAATAAGAAAAACCGAGTACCTCAAATTGCGTGTCATTGTTTCGGTTGTACTAAACTGTGGTAAGGTTGGTGGGTCAGGCATCAGTTTACATTTAGCACTAATTACAGAAAAAAATCTTAACAGAAGCTTTAAGTTAGAATACTTCTCACAATATGATCAAAGAAAAGTCTCAACATAACAGTAATGCCTCCACCATTTAATTATGACTGAAGCGCTAACTGGATTGCGAGGCGCTTTCAAGTGTTTTCCCTCAATTAGCCAGTCATCCTTGACTAACTTAACAAAAATGTATGTGTTTTTCATGAGGCTTCTCTGTTGGTGGCTTTGATGTGGCCTACCTGTGTCACAGTCTAAGAAAGAGATAAATGTGACACTTCAGATATAAATTAAAAACAAACAAAAAAAAAACATTCTGTTCATTGTTCTGGTGCAGCACAATGCAAATTACTGAATTCAGTTTTAAAGGCTGTGATATGTATTATGTCACTGGTTTACCAGATTCCTTTTTTGATTAGAATCAAATAGCTAGAAACTAAACTGTTATAAATTGGATCATTTAGATAACAGATGGACTTCCATATTTATTTGGAATTTGAAGTAAAAATCTCAAACCTGATCCATATTAAGTATGGTTAAATTTCCATTTCCTGGATTTGCCAGATCTGATTTTGTATCCTCCCTGATCTCGGCCTCATTGCAGAGTTTCAAGTGAGAATGATTCTACAGCCTGGAAATTCTAGTCTGAAAAACACTCATTTGATTTGCCAAGAGATGTGTCACATGCAGCTTGAAGTCTTAAATTACAGAAAGTCATAGCAGTAACATATCTATCTATCTATCTATCTATCTATCTATATCTATATATATATATATATATATATATATATATATATATATATATATATATATATATATATTTTTTTTTTTTTTTTCTCCGGTGCCACCAACTGGTCCAAATATTACATTATCAGACAAAAAATAAAACACGAGGAAAACAGTAAAATATTTAGAGTGATTTGTGCATTATTCATTTCTTTGCACTTCAATATGTGTTTTATCAATTAAGATTATTTTTCAATCGTTTATATTTAACAACAAAGCAGCAGTGTTGTTCTTGAAGCCTTCCTATTGCTAAGCAGTTCATGTACTTTATAGAGTGTGGATGAATCACCCACATTTATGCAAATAAGTACTTGTAAACTCTGGAATACAAGTAGTCATTACAAAAATTGCTTTTTTGTGTAAATATTTTTATGGTGGACATTGAAATACGACAAGCAAAAATATATATAAATAAATAAAGAAGAAAATCCTTTTAATAATTTTTTTAGCAAGTATTAGCAAAATGGTTTGTTAATTGGATACACTGTAAAGCTTCGTGTTCTAATACATAGTCATATTTACATTTATATTCTATATTATTGTGTGCAGAGTTTTGCTATTTGTGTAAATGGTTGTATAATTAAAGGGTTTCTCCTATTTGTATTTGTACTTTTACTATTAAGATGTACCTTCATGAGCTGTGCACAACGTAAAAATAAAAATCACAATATTTAGCATTTGCTTTGAGTAAATACCTTAAGTATATGTAAATACATAACTGAGTTTGAGTTTGTAACTGAATAGAAAATAAAATTGAGTGGTTAAAACATGCACACAATTTCCAATACAGAGAGGATCAGTAAAGAAGAAACAAGGACTGCATTGAAGAGCTTGCGTCTTTATACAGTAAATTGATTAGTTGATTGATTGATTTGGTGTGTAAATAGATTTTCTGCCACAGTGGAGCAGATATACTGGTTTCTGTATATTTCTGTTTAAGGAATACCTCAATTTTCTATACTTTTTGCGCTAGAAAATGGCTGACTGGCTTTTTATCCTAAACAGTGTTAGTAAGTGTTCCAGCTCTCTCTCTTTCTCTCTCTCTCTCTCTCTCTCTCTCTCTCTCTCTCTCTCTCTCTCTTTAGCCCGCCTTCTTGACGTGTGTGTGTGTGTGTGTGTATATATATATATATATAATTTATCATTTTGGGCTAATTATATAAGACTGCTAAAAAAATGTTTTTAATAGCCGGCTGTCTTAAGTGAATGGTTTTCTTCAGCGCTCCCCCTGGGGCTTGACTGAGCAGGTCATTGATTTTTAACAAATGCATGTGACTTCAAACAAAAACTGCTTTTGCATGCCACATTGATACCTGGACAATAGCTTTTTAGCAACAAATAAAAAGAGAAGTAAAGCAGGCTCAGGAAAGGCTTAAGTATTGCGTGCAAATCTTCATTTGTTGCAGCTTCCCACAAGGCAGTCTTTGTTTTTATTTTGTTTTTTTGCAGGAAAAAGATTGCTGGTGACAATTCATAAAGTAGGGCAACATTTTGCAAATGTAAAAGGTCTGTTGCAAATCAGTTGTGACCTTATCAATAGTGTGGTCTCATTCATCGAGCGCAAGGGTTCTGTCACAGAGCATTTTAAAAGATTAGGACTGCTGCTGTACAAGGTTTCTAATAAATCTTTTTTTCTGTTTGGGAATGTTTAAATGTATGCTTGCACTGAAATAGATGTTCTTACTTCAGTATTTGTTTTAGCAAGCATTACAATCCAAGAGTAGCTTATATAAATATATTTCATATAGCTGACTACACTTCATAAAATCATTTACCTTTTCTTTTAGCGCCAGAAGTCTGTATTATGCATAAACTCTGATTTTAAAAATATTAATTCAAATATATACAAACAGGTTAAGACATTTGAGACAAGTATAACATGCATCAGTATATTTTTAACGAAGGCTTCTTTTAGTGACAGAGCATCTTTGTACACTTGTCTTCTAAAGTTGAAGTAGGAAATGTGAAAGACAGAAGTGACACATTTTACTTTACCTATCCAGAGGAAAGTGAACATTTCCCCCAGTTTGATTAATTGTGGTTGTAAGTAGCATAATTAGACATCCAAGGTAAAAGAAACGATTTGACATTTTTACATTCTATATAAGAACATAATGGCAGTCCATGCTATTGTGCCTCTCTCGCTAAAGTAGCTGAACTCGGAATCTTAAATTAGAGTCAAGTGCAGTCACAACACAGGTGGGAATGAATTAATTAACATCGTTTTATGTGTTCTTTTAAAAACTCTTCAGACTGTGAATAAGGGCTGCAACAAAGGGTACGTTTTGACCTTCGAAGGTTCGGAACACATTACCGAAGGAAGGTTCGAACCTTCCATGGTACTAATTTGCATAATTTACTGGTGATGTCACCATAGCTACTTGTTTATTTGATTGAAAGTTCTATTTTACAGGTAAGCCAGATAAATTGAATAAAACATTCAAATGCAGTTTAAAAATACATTATATAGAACAGTAGTCATGGTTTTAGAATTTAAATAAAAATACACGTTTATTTACACGTAATTGATGCTGCTTGCGAGTAAGCTTGCATTGCAGCGGCACGAACTGCAGCGAATTTAGACAAAGCAAAGCTTTATTTAGCAGTTACCATTCCAAGCAGGTTATCAGTCACATTTTACTACTACTACAGTGGGCTCTGGGTGGCGTGCTCTATACCACCCCCCCTTTTGTTTTGCATTTTCAAATTATAGTCCTTTGAACCGGTTTTCATTTACTTAGATAATGACCAGTCTTTGTTAGCACCCCCTTTTGTTTAGGGGGTGCCGAACTGAATTTTTTCACCAGTTGCCTTTTAGCAGCTGGTGCACACCAGCTGCCAGTGGGCAGCTGGTGTAGTCCCCCTACTGGACACTAAATAGGACTACTACTACTACTCCTACTAATATGATGATGATGAACTTACGATTGTAAAGTGACCCCAGAAGTTTTATGTGCCTCCATGATACTACATCAACAGTCGCTTGGACAGTTTGCATTCAATTATTTATTTTTTTTGGTCGTCTGGGCAATCCCAAACAGCAGAGGGGTTTAGAGACATTTATTTCAAAACAGTTTACGCTATACAATGCTTTGCTATCGAGATGGAGAATGAAGAAATTTGCCTCTGGTTAAAACGAGCTGGATGGGGGAGGGATGGACGTTTCTCAGTTTTTTTCTAAATTAAAATATTGTGTTAGTGTATGTTTCAAACATATTCTACCATAGCACTTCTCTTACATTGTGTCGTACACTATATTCAGTACTTATTTTACTGAAGCACTATAACCGCTATAGGTACCGCCCCAGTGCTTTGGATAATATACCCTGCTATAGAGTTGCTACGTATAACGATTTTAATACTTTTATTAAGGTAATATGCATTATACAAATAAAAAGACTGAGTTGTGCATGCGAGTCATTGAAGATTTCTTACAGTTCTGAAGTAATGTTTGGGGAGGGGGTCAAGAATATGATTTATCATTTGATCTCCAGTTTATCCAAAGTCAGTTGTTTTAATCTACCTGTCAGAACTGACAGGCAGAGGTGAATCTGAGGTGCCTGAGGTGGTTTTAAACTTGCTGTGTGCAGATGGACACCCAGGAATAGTAATGCTGTACTTCAACAGCCCTGCCAACTTTCACTGAAAGGTTAAGATCCACTCCCTTTCATGTGCAGGTGCCCTTTTTATCTACAAAAAAAAATAAAAAAAGCTTTCTGTTCAGCTGCCTGGTGGATTTTTAACAGCAAATGAACTGTCTCTTCAATTACAATTCAAAGTATCAGACAGATTGGCAGGCTTTTTGAAATTTCAGCACATGCTTGGCAACCATAATAAATTACATTATGTCCATTTATAATTCTGAATCTGTTCGTTCTGTTTGGGAAAGGGACCCCAATTCCTCAGTAAATGCTTTTCACCCATAACAGAAGCCAAAAATATTACCACTGAAAGGTCATTTTTTATTAAGAATGTTCTAGAGCGGGGCACTTTAATTAATTTGAAGTTCCTCTTTTGTTTTTTTGTAGGTGGTATTGTGTGTTGCTTTCTTTACATCGATATAGTGCTTTTGTTCTTTGAAGATGCTTTTTAAAATGTCTGCGAAAACTTTTAGTTTTAGGTGTTGACGTGTGTGCTTGATTCACCCATGGACTCATTTGTCTCTCCATTTTCTATATTTTTGTACAACCTGTGAAACCTTTTTGTGTGGGAAAAGGAACCCCTTATTTATGTGGAAGAGTCCTGGTGAGAGGAGAGGTAATTCCACTGGAGTTTATTCTCTTATTTTAGACAGTACTGTACATCACCCTTAGAGGAAAGTGCAAGAAGGATTACTAAATGGTGTGGTGGCGGTGGTGGTTTTGATATCTGGAGCTGTTCAAACTATAGACATTGTTTTGTGGTTGAAAGCAGAAGCATGTAATATGCAGTTTATTTTATAGGGATGCACTATTTATAGAGGTAAACATTATGGACCACATTTTAATTGTATAACTCTGGCATGTAAGAACTTTATAAATATATAGTTGCTCCTTGTGTTATATGCACATGGGTCTATTTTAAATAAGATCAAGGCAGTTTTTCAAGGTTAGAGATAGGAAGTATGTTAATAAACATAAGCTCCTTTCACACTGGCACTCCTACCCAGGTCACAATCCCACGTAGTTTGAAACTACGTACCTTGGTCGTACATCAGGATGTGAGTCAACACAATTTGACCCGGGTTGAGTGGGACAAAATGCATGACGGCCGTTTGTGAGCCGACCAGAATAACAAACAGCCACACCTGTGTGGAGGTTTCACTTCTGCAAGGAACATTTCTGTTTTTTCTGTTTAGCCATATTTTTGTTGATTTGAGACACAGCATGAGCCAGACTACAGCAGAGTTGTAGGAACATTTGCTCTAATCAACATTTGGGCCGACGGTTCAATCCAGAGAAGCTTGGATGGAAGCGTCAGTAACAAGTTACTTCCGGGGCATTGATACACGCATTATGCACTTGCGTCTGTCACCCAGGTCAACCCTGCTTTATCAAAAGCAGTATGAAATCGCGTACCCAACCCGTACACCATGTTCTGACCCGGGTAGGTTCAGCCAATTGTAGAGCATGCCATTGTGAAAAGGGCTATACATTTAAATATTTGTTTTATAACCTTGAAACGTAAAATATACCTGTATATTTAATATTTTTATTTTAAGCTGTGCATATTAGCCTTCAACCTGGATTACACATATGGAATATGCTTTTCAGTTGATGGAGGAGGTGGGAGGGGGGGGTTCTATGCCATACAGAATTGAAACCAGGTGCATCAGTCACAAAGTGTCTTAGCTAAGATTACAACTTAGCACAAAGAATGGAACCCATCAGTAGATGACACCAGTGAGGGGAAGAAAGAGAATATCAAATGAGTAATCTTTCCCTTCTGCTGAGATTTAGACTGCCGAGAAATGTTTCAGTGTTTGTTTTCCGGAACAGTGTTGTTCACAATGGCAAAAAACAAAAACAGTTGCAGTTTCTTCATGTTGTCATAATGTTTTCAACTGTTGAGCTGTCAACAAAAAATACATTTATGCTGATGAAAAACTAAAATAATAAACACAAATGTGTACGTGCGTGCGTACGTGCGTGTGTGTGTCCACATCTGTGGGTAAACAGATTAATGCCAGTAAGGTTGTTTGTGTGGGAAGGTAGAGAAGTTAATAAGTAAGAAGATCACTTGAGTGACTGATTGTGGATTGGTAATGGTATCATAATTCAGCCAGACAGCTTGCTCAGAGTTCCTTATTTGTTATATCATTGAAATCTTCTGACAACATAATGGAAATCTGTTCCAAACCCTCACAGTATAAAGGCAAGTTAAATGAAAACAGTCACTCTAAATAAGCCCTTGCAGTACTAAGGCTATAACTGACTTGACGTAGCTAATTATTCATTCCTTCAACAGCGACATCTCATGCCTTCTCTTGTATGGACATTTTAGACGTTTTTGTCTGTGACCTCATCTCTCTCTCTCTCTCTCTCTCTCTCTCTCTCTCTCTCTCTCTCGATATATGTTTTTATTCCTGGGGATTTTTAATTGTTCTCAGCTCTTAAAAAGTTGCAGATTTCAAGTTACTTATTGCATAGTTAACTTGAAATCTGCAACTTTAAGAGCTGATAACAATTTTAAAAGTCAAATTAAGCAAACTATTAGTTCAATTAAGGGTTTAGTTAAGTAATTTTGAGCTCTGGAAACAAGACACTGAGGTCCCAAGGACCGGGTTTGGGAAGCCATGGTTTAAATGCTAAGTTTTGGGTTACATGTAGCAGATAGCACTTTTTTTTCATCATTTGGTCGGTGCCAAATATGATCAAAATAGGAACTTTAAACCAAACCATTTTTCAAGCTCTGTGACTCAACCTTGACAGAAACTACATTTATTACAGTTCAGTAATGCAGATCACATTGAAAGCCATGCTTTCACCTAGAAAGATATGTTATGCTAGGATAAACCCAAATGCTGGGAAGAGCACACAAAAACACATTAGTCCTGACATTCTGCTCGGGCCTAAATTTAAAACCCGATCCGAACCCAAGCCGAGACCTTTGAAATAGTTACATACCTGACCCGACCGTCTCCACAAATATATTCCAAACATACGTTATTGAAACGAAGTACCTTCTGTGTAGACTATTCCCGGTTTCCAGTTAAAACGTAATAAAGAAGAAATCACTCTCAATTAATCATACCTCATTTACTTCCTTTCCTAATAATCCAACATTGCATGATTTAAAAAACGACAACAGGCTTCTTCAAAACTTTGTTACAATAAATAGCCACACATTGAGATGCCCTTGCAAACTTGCATGCTCATTTTGGACAAGCCAATGAAACCGCAAAATTAACCTTCAACAATAAATATTACACCACAACTATGGCTTTTAAAACAGCTACAGGACAAATACATGCCTTTTCAGTGAGCTGCTGCAGAGATGAATTTCACGTCTTTTTGCTGTCATATTTCAGTAATGTTTGCATTGTACAAAGCCACATAGAGTTTTATTATCGCCGAATACAACAATGTCGCAATTTTTCAAGCAGTTTTATTTAGACGTAGCCTTTCCAGCAACGGAACATTCCCCTGCTACTCCATCAGCCTATATTCAGATGAACCCGCTTCTTATCATGATTGCCATGCAGGCATGATTCGTGATATAAAGCGGTCATGATGTAAACCGAGTTTGACGTTTGCCTATGACAGCACATTACGAGATGACAAAAAAAACTAACGGTGCAATAAAGAGCAGCGTTTTAATACTTTACACTTAGTTATTCTTTAAACAAATGCTGATAGTTTACTACAGGACAAATACATTTTGTATTATTAACTGGAATGAAACAGTTTCTGTCATCTAAAAAAGGCCTGAATTGTCGACTGATGAGAGCTGTCAATTAGGTGTTGCACTTGGTGGGATTATTTTTGTGTGCATTTGTTAAAAAAAGACTGTTAATATTTGGTGACGTTGGTGTTTTCCAACTGAACTGTATCCCATTAAGACCGCCCTCGCAGCATCAGACAGGCTGCACAAAATGTCAATTTATCAGCCGAGATGATTACTGGTTGTTAGTTTCATTGGAAATTTAATTCTATCCTGCAGTTATTTAGTAAAGCCCGGCCATGCAGCATTTGACAGACTGCACAAAATATGACAATAAGCGGGTTTGTGAGATGATATTGAGAGGTCATTTCTCAACAAACCTATAATTGTTTTAATAAACGGGATACGATATTAAGTGAGGTGATATAAAAAGGGTTCATCTGTATTTATGTGTAGAAAATCTCTCCTTTGTACACATTTTTTGGTTAACTGACATGCACATTAGAAGTTCTTGCCACTCTATTTTGAATAAAATCTGATTAGGAAAATGGCAGATGCTTTAAAAATATAGATACATGTTTCTTAATGTTTAATTTAAAAGCTGGTTACCCTGATGTGCTTATTATTACCCTGATTATTAGCCTTATTATGTTCATTTTAACATGCATTTTTGTAATTAAAACCAAAGGGGGAAAAAAACTGAAACTTTACCATTTCTTCTTGTCGTCTTTCAAGCTTGGTGTGGGATCTAGAATTGTTTCTCTCTCTTAGAGCTTTGCCTTAACCATTAGACCATACTGACTTTTGTTTCCTGGACTCTCCCTTACTTATATTAGGAATTTCTGATCTTTTCCAGTCTAAACCAGGATATGATAAGAATTATTTGAAAACACTGGCATGTTGGGTTGTGCTTGTACTGTGATAACTGGCCACTCTCACATATAAAAGGTTACGACTGTAACGCTCCCTGGCAAGCCTCCAGAAAAGTCTGGCATTCCTCTGAGAAGTAGAAGAGCCCCCACAGAGCCTACTTTTCTGCTTTTGCTTCCTGTGCCTATTGTGGACTAAAAGAATAACTCTGAGCATTTAGGAGGAGGATGAGAGTCAATATTGTTGGGGGATCAACCTTTGATTAAAGGACATCTACATTCAAACATGATTCGTTTCTTTTGAGTATTGACTTATGATTACAAAAGCAGGATTCATCCAACCAGGCCGTCCCTATAGAAGATTGATTTCCACCTCACTGATTTAGAATTTCCCACAGGTTTCAGTAAATGTGATCAGTTGTATTCTGCATGCCTGTCAGTTTAATTGTCTGCTCTCTTCGAAAATAAAACCCTGGCTTGTACATAAATTAACTGTTTAAAATGGCTGTATCCCTCTTTTTCTTGTCACGTCGATCCAGTTGTATTGTGTCTCATCTGCTTGCAAATCTAGCTCCTCTTGCTCTACATTTCTTTAAATTGGCCAATTCACTGTGTCATACATTTGTATTGTTACTGTTTGAGACAGAAGTATGTGACCTAAGCAGAAAATCAGTTCTGGGGACTGGGCATCCAGCTGCCATTGGCATTGCCAGGCGAGCCACATTTAATATTATGCTACTATGAATATGCCAAGCATACAGCTGTAATATAAATGTAATTTATCATTGACACGAGAAGGTCAGCAACAAAAAGAAAAGTAATGTTCAAGATAACTAAAAGAAGCATTTAAAAATACCAGTCTACAGAATGCTGTCTCACTAACAATACAATGATCTGTTGCAGCTGCTTCTCCTATCCCAACTAATCAAATGACATACTGTACTACATTTCAGTTCCTTCTAACAGATGGTAACCACACAAAGTTAATACATTTCTAGTCTGCATTTTTAATAAAAGATTGATTAAAATTATTGAGAAACCATTGCCCATTCTGCTTTAGTAGCTAAACCTTGACCCCCTTTTTATGGGTGAGTTGCTGTGGGAACTAAGCTATGAGATCAAGTGGTTTTTCTACAAATGGGTGGTTAATTCACCTGAAAAAGGGGTGAAATTGCAAAAGGGAAGGACCACCAATCTGATCAAAACCAAACCATTCTGGCATTGTCATAAACGGAAGTTTTTCTATGATGGACGATAATTGTAATTAACAGACACCTTAGTGACTTTTAAAAGGAACAAGATAACCAGTGTCTAATAATGAGAAATGTAACTTTACCAGGATTGGGCTTGTGGCCATCCTAATTAAATATCAAGTAAAATGCGTCTGCTCTAAAACTTAAAAGCCTTTTCAGTAATTGCGGTGGTTTACGGAACAGCGTAATATCAGACACACACATTTAACTGACCTTTGGGCTGTTTTATGTGGCCTCGCAAAGGTTGCATTGATGTGGTCGTAGCAAGTTTATGTGGTGTGAGTAAATTGCTTTAATTTGGGTACCGTTAAAAAGCTTAAAACGTTATTTTAAAAGGATAGACATTGCTGTTCAGCAGGGAGTACTGCTTTTTAAGTGCTTACATTAATTCAGTTCAGAAGAACTTGAATTGCCCACTTTGCAGGTATCCCATAGGCAGAGTATGTGCCATAGAGCCGGTAGCAGCAGTAGACCCTGGGTGAAGGGGATGGTATACAAGGTAACGCATGTCATAGTGAGTCATTCTCTGTCGCTGGCCCACTGTTTCAGGCCATGTCTGTGAACTTGTGAAGTGAATCTCCCTGTAAAAATAAATGCATAATATCAAGTCAGTTGACCCCGTTGTGCGCTGTTGTGAAAAAAAAGAGACGCTATAACATTACTCCCAACACCGTTTATATAAAGCTCTGTATAACTGCTGACTTCTGTAAATATTGTTGCATTAACTGCTGTGCTTTTTCTTTTTTAAGTTTTAAAACTAGTATACAAAACCAAAATAAAATAAAAGCAAGACAATACGTATTAACTCACATGTCCTGCCGGTGAACAGCAAATACATGTCTAAATGTCCACACAGCAAGCAAATTAAGAACATGTGGGCTTATCAAAAAAGCTGAACCAAAAACCAAAAAGATCTAAATGAAATATTCTAAATGAAATATTCAGAATCACAAGGCCCACCGTTTCAGACATCCACGAAAGGAAAGCTGCATACTCAGGAGCAAGCCTGAATGCCAACAGTAATCCTGCATGAAGGTACAGTATGAACACGTGAACAGCTTTCTGTGGGAATGGTTTAAACAGGCGCATGATAATAACAGGTCAGGATTTTGCTGAGGCATTGTTGTGCTTAGTTTGCTGAGACATTGTGTTCGTTATACTGTGACTGTACATTTAATAGTGTTTTGTTCTGTTTTTTTTTTAACCGTTTTATTAGGTGCTGTATTAGATTGATTCCGGATTTCTCTACACTAGTATTTCTAGCCAGCTTAACAAAGTGCATGTGTATGTGAATTATATATAGTATGTACTGTACATAGGGTTGAATACAACCTGGATTGAATTAAGTTAATTTGCTAGGTACGACTATAAATGCATCTTGAACAACTGATATCTGTGACTGCATTTGTGGTGTCAAATATCCTAAGGATTGAGTGGTAAGGTTATCATGAACACCTATGGCTCATCTGTGTCAATTTAGATCTTCATATAGTTTAAAATGTTTAGCCAGAAGTCTTTGTCAGTTGAGACTGGTTGGAGTTGAATAGAATGTCAGGCAATGAAATCCGGTACCTCAGTTCTTAATGCTCTCAGACTTTTAGACACCAGCTTGCTTTCGATCACCGATTTAATTCCAGAAAGGCTTATCTCGATAGATTTTATTAAAAGCCACTAGCATCACTGGTATGCTTCTCTCAAAACTGCAGTAAGTGAACACCGAAAAAGCCTCTAACAGTTTTCTGTCCATTTGCAGTCAAGTTCAGCTTTGAATTCACATTGGCATTGATCAGTTGCTGTGACAAAGCCAATGCATCGCCAATGTTAAGTGAGTGCAGGGAGCTGTTGCAATGCAGTCTAAATTCAGCTATGCTGGTCACAAAGATGGACTCCATTAATGTAATGATTTTTAAATTTATGGAAGAGGTGTAGCAACATTGTATCATAGAGTATTAACCAAGCGTTCCTTGGTACAGTTACCATAAATCACTGTCAGCTTCCTTCTAGGCTTGCAGTGCTGCACCTGTCACACTGAGATGCAAGTTGTTGTTGAAAGTCTCAACAGTAATTAATTTGTGAATGTTTACAACAATAAGCAACATATTACAATGTTTAATATCCTTGAAGACTTAGATGTTAATTGAGGATGTTTGTTTGTGTGTGTGTGTGTGTGTGTGTATATATATATATATATATTAGTTTTAGTCAAAAGTTTACATACCCCAATGGAAATTTATAATTTCTAGAAATTTCTCAAAAAAAAAAAAAAAAAAATTATAGGAAAAATCTTTTGTAGCAAAAGTTTTGCTTTTGTGGATGAGGAAAAAAAGTTACAAAAAAAAAAGTGATCAACAGTCAAACATGTTTCTTTTTATATTTTATATATATATATATATATTATATATATATATATATATATATATGATTCATTTCTTAATTTATAATTTCATATATATATATATATATAATTAAGATAGAATTCATTAATACAATTAACAAAGATTATATATATATATATATATATATATATATATATATATATATATATATATATATATATATATATATATATATATCTCTTCTGCTTGGTATTAGCTTCAGATAGTGTACAGTACTGGGGCAGATATTTGCTTATAAATGTAGACAGAATATAGAATTGTGTCTGTACTGTAATTTGAAGCTCAGATGTTTCAGTAAATCTGTATTTGAAATGATTGACTGACGGGGTGTGCAATATAGGGCTCCATATTGATTAACATCAGATAGAATGTATCATGCCTCTAGATTCCCATACATTACAATTCCAGTCATCTGAGCATGGGTTTTAGGAGCTCAACTCTCTTGCCTTTTTTTTTCCCCCCTGCAAGGGCAGTCAAAGGATATCGCTTAGTTATTCTATTATGTACTGTGTTAGAAATCCATTAAGATTTCCAGAATGTGCACTGAAGGTGTCCCGGTTTTTCTTTTGTAATTCCTGCTGTGGTGTAGCCGCATTACCTGGCTCCATTCTTAACTCTAAATCTCCTGCATGACTGGTCAAAGAGAAGCTCTCACTGCTCTTGCAGCATTATATCTGCAAGCCTATTGTTATGTATAAATATGCTTTATTGGGAATCTCATGTTTTATTATTTTCCCAGCTCTGGTTCTAACATTTTTCACGGGTCTCTCTACTGAAGACTCTCATCTGACCACCTGGGGCACGTAAAATGGGCTTATATAAAAGCCAAATGCAGCTTTTTTTTTTTTTTTTTTTTTCTCCCCCTGAGCGCTTCAGTGTCCAGTGCAGTCAAGTAGGACGAGCTGCAGAGTGATACCTGCATCTTTATCCTTTCATTCTGTTTATTAAAGATGTTTTCCCATGGGTGCCCCGTGGCTGCAGACATTGCATACTATACTACCGCCCACCCCCCACCCTTGCTACCCGCTATGGTAGTTTCCATTATTTAGTCCACATGCAGCACAAGAATGCGTCTCACTTGTTGCTCTATTCTCTAGACTTGTTAAATTGTTCAAGATTGAAAGCTTAGGTCTTCCTCAACGATAGTTTAAAAAAAGACAGGACTAGTGCTGCGATAATTATACCCTGATCCAAGCAAATTACTTTTTGCTGCTGTTAGTGTTTTGGAGTTTTTAAAAAAAAAAAAAAAAAAAAAAAAAAAAAGGGGGGGGGGGGGGGGGGAGGGGCTTTGCACAATATTTATTTTGATTTGTTAACAATTTTTCCAGGACAGTGTTAATCCTTATTTGCTCTGTTTATGAAACAGCTTATACCAGTTATGAAGTTAATTGAATCAGACACTTTGTTAATAAAAATTAAACATTTTCAAATGTTTATGATATGAACTGGCAAGTTCCTGTAGTGCACCGTGACTCATTAGAAATGCTTGGCCTGGCCATCTACTTGATTCTGATGTTTTTGCTCAGAAGAACAGACTCTACTAACACTTTTAACTTCTAAATATAGTTTATACATTTACAGATTAGCCTATGTACAGTGGGTGTTGCTTAGGGCTCTTAGTTTTTATTAAAAAAAAAAAAAAAAAACTGTTATTCTGAACTGGAAGAGGCGGGAAGAGGTAATGGGTTGAGACCAACTACTCTCATCTGAAAGCAGGCTCTTCTTTACAGCCCTGCACTTGCTATGAAAATTCCAAAATCACAGATCTGCTTATATTGCTATGTGACTTCAGAAGCATGAATAATACAATTGTTTTATTTTCACAGGGCCTTTTTATAGTAACACATTTGTCTTAGATGTATTAAATCATAGCCTTGCATACATTTAGCTTTTTTTTTTTTTTTTAAAAAGGGTCAGAGAAGCTGGAGTGGCAGCATGCAGTGACCTGTATCCGAAGGTCACAAGCTTTTATTCCAGGCGCATCTCACATCGGATATGAACATAGTGTTTCGTTGTTTTTGTTACCTTCCTGTCTTGGTCAACCACTAGACTGCAATGAATAATACATTAAGGTTAGATTGTTTTTAAATTCAATATAAATAATGTAATGATAGAGTACTTTAGATCTGTTATTGGAGACACAATTTTGTCAGATTATGTCCTATTTTAATAAAATGTTTACAGAGGTAGCATCAAAAAGATATACGTGTGTGTTCTTGCATTGCCAGGAGAGTATTAGAGTGTTTGTGAAGTGCGTTGTTCAATATGTCCTGGACGTATCAGACAAATCAGTAAGTTCAATCCGTCTCTTACCTTGGCCACAGTTGTATTTATTATAGTGTTTTACAACTCAAGAAAAGTGGCTCTGTGTCCTTGTTTTGAAGTTTTGTTATTTTTTTGTGTCGCCTTCAGGACCTTTTTTTTCTGCTTCATCAGGTTTGCGTAGGCTGCCGCCACATACATTTTTTTTCAATGTTTGTTTCTTTTTGTGACATTATTTTGTAATAACTGGACAGCTTGGGTGAGTTATGACCACTTTTTAATGATACCTTCAGGTACTATTTTAATGGACAGGTCAAGATAAAAAAAAAAAAAAAAAGGAAAGAGTTTGGTGGAAGGTTGTGTAAACTGAGGTTGTGCAGTTGAGTTCTAAGCATTTAGAGTATAGAACTGTAATTTTAGATATTTTTAATATTAATATTTGACTTCATGTTTCCAAGATTATGATTACCTAGGATTGTTTGTTTCTGTTCATAAAAAGTCCAATTTGTAGTTAAATGTGCTATTTTTGTCGTGCTAGTTAGGGTGGACGCCAGGCTGGGTATCCCAGTCCCTTACATTATCTAAAAGGTCATGTCTAGAGAGATCTTTTCGCTTTATGGATGCTCAGCTTTTCTTTTCCTTTTTTTCGACAGCCTTCCAGCCACAGAGTTTCTAAAGAAACAATTTTCTCTCCTATTACCTTCTTTCTTAGAAACCCACTTACTTGAGTGAGAGCGTGATGTGTAGGCATTCCTTTTCCATTCATATTGCTTATGGGCCTTGTCAGTTTTCTTAAAACGGGCTGCCTTTTCTTCCCTTGAAGCTCTCGAATGCAGAGGCAGAGGTCCATGACAGGCCTTGATCGAGTGTGGTGAGTAAAGGAATTCACAGACAAGGAGGCCATAGTGTACTGATGCAACTTTGATTACTCTCTGAGTCCTGAATTCTTATCAGGGCACTTGTTAACGTAGTTTGCTTTAGTGCAAGTTTTAAACCTAAAAGGGATGAAAACAGCATGAGATAGCTACAGCGTATTTTCTACTAATCACTTTACTGTTTCTTCTTTGCAGGGCTAGTTGATCAGTTAAAAAAAAAAAAAAAAATCTTAACCTTCACAGATTTTGCCCCACACAGCTTTTCTTCAAGGAAGCTGATTTTGCAAATGCCAGATCTGCTCTTGTCAATGCCCCAAAGACATAAGAATGCCTGAAAAAACTGAGTCAGAATTAGTGCGGGACTGTACAGTATTAAAATGGGTTATGCAAGAGCGGGTCTGGTAAATAAATTAATATAATTATTCTCCATATATTCTAATATTACTATATTCTTTGCTCTATAGATATTTTCAGAACTAATCCATCATGTATTTCTTCACCAAGGAGAAACCCCTGGCTCCTACGCATGCATTGTTATGGATATTCAACCAATATACACACAGAGTTTGCATTTAGCTTCAGTTTATTTAATTATCTAGTAACCTCGCAGAAGCTAAATTGAAGAACCATGGAGGGGGTCTTGTGGAAATTAAACAACTAGCATGTTGTGTTTAATCACAAATTCCTTTTCAGTCAGTGGTAAAATATAGCCGATAGGGACGGGATTTATTTAGCACTACTGCACATCCCTAATTAATATGCCTTTATGTGTTAACAGCAATATGGCAATTACTAAGTCTACAAAATGGGTTCTCATCTGTATTGACTTATCCAAATCAAAATTGATATGTCTACATTCTGTAGATATTACATTCTAAAGATATTATTGCTTCTTGTTGAGGTTGCCAGAAACACCAGAACCTAACCATTTAAAAGGTTAAGAGCGTTTGAGTATTACATGAATATGTTAATTAAATCTTAATGACCCCCACCCTTATCCAGGATCAGAATGTATAGTAGGTGAAGTCCTAAGTGTATAATAGTGTTGGACGATAATGACATTTTCAGCTATCGATTATTGTCTGTAAATTATCACGATAATCGTGATTATCGGCCAAATAAATAAAATATAAAAAATTATTGTAATTGATCAAATTTTTACTTAAGCAGCATAACAAGTGCCAGTCTAAGAGTCATTGAGTTTAGAAGAAAAAAGACTAGACAATATATGCGCCGAGTTTTTAAATTTCTGGTGGGTGGTCAGAACAAACGTGAGTATAATGATACACCTATTGTAATTTGTATATTGATGCATTATGTAGTTTTCCAATAAAATAATACATATATGTTTTAATTATTTAAACATTTTTGTTAATTTGAGAATGTTTACTTTCATAAAACAAAGTGCCAGCAAATGCATTAATATAACAAAATCAAATTCCTGACGTTACCTGGAAGCATTTGTTTTCTTTACTTGTGTGGCGAATCTGCCATTCAGAAAATCAAAGTAGGTTTAAAAAATAATAATCAATACTATTGAGAACATACTGAGTTTTGCACATCATGTTTTTGTTGGGCCCAAAAAATTAAAAAAAAAAAAAAAAACTCTATTTTCAAAGTGAACACCCTATCAACCAAGCTGTGTAAGTAAACAAAGACAAGTCTGGGAGGTTTGCTGAGGGCTTGACTGTCTCTGTACGAAGTTTGGTGTAATTTACCTTAATGACAGAAGCTACGAAGGGACGCATAGTGCAAAATCAAACATAGATAACGGTGGCTACCCAAAGGATAGGGGAATCAAACATAACCAGTAGAGGATGGAAAGGGGTTAAAAAAAATAAAATAAAATACATCAGTACAAAAATAAACATATACACAGGCAATCAGAGGTAAGGATTTAAAAACACTTGCAGTAATAAGATCATGTCACTTCGTTGTTCAGCTTCATACTTGTGATTGTATTGCAGTGTCTTAACTGCTGGAATGTGCTATATGTTGTTTGGGTCCTGCAACCCTAGCTAGACTAAACAGAAATCTAACCCCAGTTGCCCAGCACTTCAAAAAGTAAATGTAATTCATTGCAGTTTATTTATTAAGTTGCACAAAAGGCATGTGTGAGTTGCAATTCTTTAGACAGCATAAGTCTATTGATTTTTTTTTACAGTGAACATTAATACAGAATTTGATCTCTGTATCTAAATTTACTTCAGCACATGCTTTAACTACAGTTGAACAAAGTAGTCTTTTACAATAGTGTCAGAAAAAGAGTTATATGTACACCATGCATCTAAGGCTGTTTGCTCATAATCTGAAACACTTAGTCATGAATTAAAACCTTTTAGTAGAAACTAATCTTATAATTATGAAAAGAGTTGGAAAGTCATTTACAAAATACCGGTATTAAACATTTAACACATCGCAATCTGACTTGCACATAAAAACACTGAAATATTATAAACCGTGAATCAGTCAAGTGCCCATTTTACTGTCAGAATTTAGCCAAATGTGAGAATTATTAAATTGTGAAATAGAGAGAGAGCCCTGTAGTTTATTGTACTTTTTTGTTTCTGGTTTTGTCTGTTTTACAAAGATAGCACGACCCTATAATTTTTATGTAATTGTATATTTCTGATAATGCCTTTATCACTTACAGTATAGTAATACTAAAAATTATATTATTTATTTATTTTTACTTAATAAACAACAACAAAAAATTGGAATTTGAATAACGATCTTGTTCTTTGTTGATCTGTGCATACTACAGAGCTTGACCCTAGTTTAGCAAAAACATGTTCACTTGATACAAGTCTGTCGAAATCTGCTCCACTGTTTTAATGGCGTTAGAATTGTGTAGGAATAAACATACAAGAGTGCTTGCATATAGATACTGTTTCTGGTAAGATATCAAAGAGATAGTATCCATAATCATGTGGATTGTACATTTATCTGGGGGGGGGGGGGTATCTTGAACGGCATGTGAGCAGAGAAGTCTTTGTATTTACTGAGAATGATACTGTTTGCTTTGAGGAAAGGTATAAGGTATGCATAAGGTGTGCATCCACACACACAACAAAATAAAATGTTTTTCAAAATATTCACCCGCAGTACTCTTCCTGACCTTCCAGGCGCTGTTTTCCCGGGTTTTGACACCACGTGTGACAAGTAGTATGCTGGTTGCAAAACCAGCATACGTTGCAATTGTTCTCTTCAAGGTTTACTTTCCTTTACCACTCGACTCGTTCTGCCTCTCGAACACACTACACAGTGTGAGTAAAACGTGCATCTATATATACTGCTGTGCCGGGATTCAATTACTAATTGATTATTCGCTTGAATCCCAGCACACGAACCCACTGCTCGTATACTATGTATTTTAAATAACTTGTGCTACACAGACCCATTTATATCCTGTGCACCAATACCTATACACCAACATTAACACACCACACGCAACACAACACATAACACACACATGAGCAGGGCACACTGCCACGAAAGTAAATTAAAAGTAGCAAGAACTACCAATTGAATTGATTTCACATACAGTGCAAGCATCCTGGGGCTCTTCACAAGGTCAGCTAAAACATCTCTCCAGTGCTAGAGAAGAAAAGGCTACATGTTTTAAGGCTGTGTTTGCATATCAAACTCTCTATGTGCCAAAATAAGCCTGGAAGAGAATTACAAATCTGAGGGGCACAAGAGCTGAAGGGCATGGCACCATAATATTTCAGTCAGATTCTTACCGTAAAATACCAGTATAGTCCAGCTAATCCTACTTCGTACCCTTTAGCACTCTCACTTCTTGTTGTATTTAGGTGACACACACGCTACATAAAGGTAGCTGTCATCACAGATGAAGTCACTGAAATGTGTTCCCTTGCCCACAAGCAATAACCTGACTGTTCCCTACTAGATATACAGTGTAGCATTTTCAAAGATGGTCCTTCTAATTTCAAATCCCAAAGTATCATAAAGAAGTTTTTTTTATTTATTTATTTTTTTAGTTAGAAATAGCCATTTTCTTTCCCTTTAATTTCTTCCCTATTGCATGCACCAGATGGAGCTGCACTGCAGGTTACGCAAAACAGCTGCTGTCTTTTTCTAATTGGTTACCATGCAAAGCCAACTGTCCCTTCTGGTTTTACAACAATCAGTGTGTCCCAAACAAACTGCAAAGCATTTTTTTTCCAGTTAGACTGGCATGCATCGGTTAAGCAAGTGTTCGGTTAAAGGGTAGTTTACTTAGAAACTACTACAGTACTGTAATTATTATTGTATCTCAATTAGCTTAATCAGACCTTTTAATTGTTCTCATCTCCTAAAAAGTTGCAGATTTTCAAGTTCCTTATGAAATTACATAGTTAACCTGAAATCTCCAACTGTTTCAAAGCTCAAAACAATTAAAGGTATAATTAAGCTAATGAATAGTTCAATTAAGGGTTCAGTTAAGTAACTGAGAACTCAGTTGGAGTGAAAACCAGCAGACAGAGGGGTCCCTCCAGGACCAGTATTGTGAAACCCTGCTTTAGGCGACTCATACGATTATTTGTAGCTTCTTATTTATTTTTTAATTAGGGATGAAATTTGATTGGATATGTGGAGGCGTTACTTTTACTAAATATGTTTTTTTGTCATTTAATACAAAGATACTGCATAGAGACATACAGTATTTTTAGACATGCCAGTAAAAATCCTGTCAGCTTTAAAGTGGTAACGGAAAAACAGGATATCAGTGTCATAAAGATTGAGAAAATGAATTAAAACCAGCTGCTTATATTCCTTCTTCCATAGGAGTTACATTTTGTAAAAAGCAGTACATCAGAATGAACTTGTGATAGTGAAGTGCAGCCAGGGGAGCTACACTGATTGGAGCCAGCTGCCTCTCCTCTCATTTATTACCATCATAAAGGTATAGACAAGATGGATAGAGTCATATTTTATTGGATTAGTAGCATATTTGTGGTTCAGTATCTAAGATCCAATCAAGCAAAAAAAAAAAAAGCATATGTGTTTCAAACTTTGTGTTGGACATTATCCACTTGGTCTCCGACTTCTTTTGAAGGACTGTTCTGGCTTCCAGTAGCTTTTCTTCACATGTAAATATTTGGCATATTTGCAGAGCAGGTCACTAAGAAACCACCCACATGATTGAATTGTTAAAAGGACTGACCTGACATTGTATGATGTGGAAGAAAGAAATGCCCACTCATTGACTTGCAAATGAAATGTTTTCGATCTCTAAATAGTTGGACTGGTTGGTAATGAAAATGTTGATATTACTGCCTAAGTAGCTGCAGGATTCACTAAACAGCTCCAAAGATTGTACTGATATATTTTTTAGGAAGTTTCAGGTAGTGTTTGGAAAAGCAATCCAATCTTTTCACCATGCAAGACTGGGGCCCTGTTTTATTCAATTTTATTCCATGTTAAACTAGACTGGTGGTATTCTTCATATTGTGTTAAGGCTATTTTTACACCAGTGTTGGGGGTTAACACATGTCATTTCCAATATTGCCTATTTTCAAAAAAACTCTGTGATATTGCATTCAATGAAACAAGGCTGTCAGTGGAAGAGGGAAAAAACATAAGCTTTAACTAATGTAAACTTAACATTTAAACAAACCCTACTAGAGCCAGATAACTGGGGATCAGGGCATCATTTCAGAAAAATTCTAAGGGGGGGGGGGGGGGGGGGGGGGCAAAAGTTGTGTCAACGTTAAACATTCTCTGTCCCAAATGAGAAAAAAACAGGCAGTAATTGTGGCAGTTTACAACGAGATATCGTGCTGCACCTTGTCAAAATTGTTCTTATTCTTAAAATAACTTATACAAAATGTGCAATGTAAGTATTTGTAAAAGGATAATGAAATGCTTGAGGGAGCAGGGACAAGGGCATTGCATTGATCAGTATGTCTTACGAAGTCAGTCAAGTCAGTTGAATGAAATCCAGTGACAGGAAGCACACTACAGTTCGCAGGATATCAGCACCCCTGTCATAGACGTGAGGAGGACTTGCGTGGATACAACTAGTGATGAACCTAATGATCCAGATGAACCAGTGTAAGAGAGAAAAGAACCTCAACTGGCACAAGCCTGGAGTTAAATGGCCAACAGAGTGTGAAAAAACTGCGTAGGACACAGTAAACACGGATCTTTGCTTTGCTTTAGCAAGGTTAAGTGGAACAGTTGAAAAGAAGCTGCAAAAAGTGCAAATGCTCTACGCATATGGAAGCGAGATGTTTGGAGTTGAAAAAAGGAAGGAAAAAGTACAAACTTCCTGGAAAGTGTAGACGCCAGCAGGAGATTGAATGCTTAGTTAGAGAAAGGAGGCAGCTGAGGAGGCAATGGAGAAGAGCAGAACAAAGTCAGGAGGGACTCAATCTGCTACAAAGGGTCATAAAAGGTAAGCTTGCAACATTGCACAGACTTGAACGCCTATGGAAACACCTCAAAAAGAAGGAGCTTGCGAGAACTAACTTTTATAAAGACCCAGTCAAATTTGTAAAGAAGTTATTCACCAGTGAGAGAAATGGCACACTAAAATAATCAATAATATAATATAAAATTTTTATTATAATAATATAATAAAAAGTCTGAGTTGGAGAGATATTTGGAGGAAACACATACAGATTAAAAAAGACAGGAGCCTATGTCAATTCCTTCAGACATCCCATTATCAATCCACCACAATACCAAATGGAGGACTGTGCACCTAAGTGGAAAGAAGTAGAGCAAGTTGTGAAAAAAGCAAGGGTGTCATCATCTCCAGGGCCTAATGGAGTTCCGTACAGAGTATACAAGAGTGCTTCTGGAGTTCTACGAATCCTATGGAAATTGATGAAAGCGGCATGGGAAAAACAGATTGTACCAAGAACATGGCACCAAGCAGGTGGAGTCTTTCTACCAAAAGAAAAAGATTCTACAAGCATCGGTCAGTTTCACCCCATTTCCCTATTAAACATAGAAGGCAAGATTTTCTTCAGCATTATTGCTCAGAGATTGTCAGCTTACCCATTAAAGAACTGCTTCATTTACACTTCAGTACAAAAAGCAGGCATTCCAGTAGCCTGCACTAATCGGTTATCCGGTTATATATTGAAAATTGGAAGAAAGTATGTGGCAAACAAAGTCTAAAGATGCAAAGGCTGCTCTTCGAATCGGTGATATTATAGGGTTCAGCATGGAAGAGGGTGTCAACTGCTGCCCCTGACCTATAGCAAATGATTCCCTGCTGGGGATATAGTCACACACTTAGGGCCTGGTTTACTACATTGCTCTAGGGCAGAGTGGACTTTATTTCTTGATTATCATGTTAAAATGCATGGTTCTTAATTATAGAGCAGAAGTTTAGTGAACAATGCCCCGCCTGTGTCTGCTTAAAATGGAATATAAAGGGGAATAATGCTTGAACTGTCTCCTGTCACAAGTGAAATTGGTTTAATGACCTCAGCTTTGGCCCTAGTTCACGTTATTCAACCAGTTCATAAGAACATAAGAAAGTTTACAAACGAGAGGAGGCCATTCGGCCCATCTTGCTCGTTTGGTTGTTAGTAGCTTATTGATCCCAAAATCTCATCAAGCAGCTTCTTGAAGGATCCCAGGGTGTCAGCTTCAACAACATTACTGGGGAGTTGATTCCAGACCCTCACAATTCTCTGTGTAAAAAAGTGTCTCCTATTTTCTGTTCTGAATGCCCCTTTTTCTAAACTCCATTTGTGACCCCTGGTTCAAAGTTGGTGCAATTAAAAGTCTTTTTATTTATTTATTTATTTTTACTTTTTGACAACCAGGACCGAGTGGAAAGGTTGAATAAACTGTCTGTTACTAAAGTAAAGATTAGTCACTCCAGGTCAAGGCTTTGGCACTTGGACCAAGCAGTTTAAAACAAGGCTGACAGTTCACATTACCATAACTAGATGAAAGGCTTAGCTCTCTCTGTCAACCTTTGTTTGCCCACTAATGATTTCCATAGATGCAAATGATTACCCCATAGAAACAATTTAGTTTGTTCAACTATTGTTTTTATTACAGGTTAAGCAATTTCTTCTCCATGTATTATGATTAGAAATTCGGGTGTTAGTTGTATGCTTCTTTCCTCAGTTGCTTAGTGAAATTCCCAGTTTATGACCTCATATATTTAAAGTAGAAAATAAAACTAGCTTGCCATGAATAATTCTTTCATTATTTTGTGATTAGTTGCATCGGTGGGGTTTTTATTATAGCACCTACTTTATACCTTTAGCTGTTGATAAACAAACTGCATCAGAAACTAATCAATTTGTCAGATCAGAATGAGATGTTATATTAAACATTAGTGTAAAAGTCTTTATATATATATATATATATATATATATATATATATATATATATATATATATATATATATATATATATATATATATATATATATATATACACACACACACACAGTGTGGCATTTCAATGTCGTGTGTTAAGCTTAAATGAATTGTGTGGTTTCTTTGCAATCATTTGCAATAGTCAGTGGTGCGTTATATACTTTTTGCTATTGGAACAGTCTTTGGGTATTATTTTTTGAATATCTGTATTACAAGTGTCATTAACTCACGTAATATTTTTAGAATTCATAGCAATGCACCAGTGCAGACTGTAAGTTGTCTGTAACCTGACCAGAGTCACAGTACTGTATTTTCAGTTTTTGTACATGGCCCATAATCTATAATACTTTTTTTCATAGCAATTTAGTTTGTAATGAATGAGAGGAAATGGTTGGTGGCCAAGCCTTCAGTTTGACAGGTACAGTGTGGTACATATGCCACATTGTTGCTGTAATGCATGTTATGTGACATTGCATGTAAAATCTTTTTATTTTCCATCTGTATGGCAGACCTATTTTAAAGAACATTAGAAAAAATCAGGAGAAAAAATACACAAATGATTATTAAAATCTTGGGTTGAAGTGCTGTAGTACTGTATCTACAAACGTGAAAGAATCCATGAGCAATACAAATGATGTGAAATGCATTTTTGATTATTTATTTATTTATTTATTTATTTTTAACTGTTATCTCTTTCTTAACCTCTGAGCCATAGTGCCTCCAATGTCTTCTCTGTATTCAGGAGTAGAACAGAAATGTTCATAGAGCCTGTGTCTGTCAGGTAGCCTGCAAAAGCATCTCAGTCAGAGCATGATTTCTCCTGTTAAGTACCTACACAGCTCTCAGAGGTTATCAGACTGAGGTTGCATCATTAGAATGCAGACAGTTGTTTTCTGTAGCAGGACAGCCTTAAAAGACATTAAAGGAGCACCTTTTAAAACTTCTTTCTGGCCGTACCGGTGGCTAGTTAAAATGCACTAGGTGCCTAAGCTGCATTCCAATCACAGCCTTGTTACTTGGGGAATAACAGTTATTTTGTGCAAATTTGCAGATTTTTTTTTTTTATATACTTCACGAGATGTCTTCTCATTGTTGTCATGGGTTAAAACATCAGCACAATTAATTGATGGCAATATTTATTTGGGGGTTCTCAAACTGGGGGTCAGGATCTGCTGAACAGTTTTTGAGGGACTCGCAGAACAACCACATTAGTAGCAACAAGTCATTTCAGCCAATGAAATCTTAAGCATCCCAGTGTAATGAAGTGGCTCAATCTAATCATTTGTGCTGAATCACATGTGTAAATCATTTCTGCTTGCTCAGTGGGAGATAAGAAGGCATCAATGTGTAAATTGCTACATTGCAAAGCAGCACGACTGTTGAAGACATTGGGCCAGATTTTCAAAATTGTTATTAGCACGGTTCCTTTTTTTTTTTTAAGGAAAAAATGCAACAACTAAAACGCTAAAGCAAATAAGAAACCGCTTATAAGGGTTTACGCTAAACAGCTGTGTTGTTTTTGGTTTGGTAACTTGTCTTGGGTACATTAATGCAGGACAGAGCACAGAATTTTTAAAAATGTTTTCCCTTCATGCCTAGATGTATTTCAGTTATATATTGATAATGTTTACATAGGGGATCACAACAGACTCGTCACTGCTATTCTTTTGTTGTTGTTGTTGTTGTTGTTGCTTTTTGTAAGTAAATGTCAAATTGCAGATTCGCATGAAGCATTAAAGGAAACTGTGGATTATGATTTGGTGCTGGTATAATTCCATGGTTACACTGGGTTGTGTTGGTGGTTATGTCTTGTAGTGGCTGACTACAGCAGTTGTTATTGCGGTTTGTATTTACTTTGATCTTGCTCCATGCATGATTACAGGCCATGCTGGCTTGGTTTGCTTTTGCTCTAAGCTCTGATTATGAGCCCACAGACTGATTGATTGATTAATTGGTTGGCATACGCAATACCAAAATGTTTCTGAAATATACACCATAATGTTTTTAACTTAGTGTATAATGAAACATTTGTCTCTTGCTGATCCAGCAAAAGGACAAACCATGTGTGAGTCATTTTTTAAACGGGTTGGGATACTTTACTATATTGAATTGTTGGAACAAAAATACTATTGCTGCTATTCTAATAACAAAGATATTAATGATATCTGGATTCCAAGGCTTGCTCAATGATCTGCTTACATTCCGAATGCCAGACTGAGCCTTTGCACACCATTTGCACTAAAGCTGTATTGTTTCAGCTGACTGCCTGTGACAATATTAGCCGCTTTCCCAGCTTTATTAAATGCCGTCATCTTCACACATGCTCATAACATCTAAAGTAGTCTGCTGCTTGTTTTTTTAATCAGTTTGGAATAAATCAGCAGTATTCCCAGGTCAGCTCGGAGGTGTTTCATCCGGTCCCAATTCCCTACATTATCATAGGCGTCATAGCTGTTAACCCTGTCCAGAGGACTGCAGTCTCATTACCTCGCTCTAGTACAAATCATATCCTAAGCTCTCTCCCGCTTGACATGCATCACAGGTCCAATCCTAACCCAACCTGCATGTGATTCACAAATGCACCAGCCAAACTCGTATAGCTTTGCAAACTTACCCCAGAAATTAGCCACAAGTTTCTGTACTGGCAAAGTAAGTTGTGTCGTTACTGTGAAACAGCACATGTTTTTCAGTGCTGTTAATACCATTTTTAAAGATTTCATTATCATTTTTTCAGTTTGTTACCATTTCACGATTTTGAATTTCTCAAAATAACATTGCAAATCTGAAAATAATTGCACTGCTATTAAGAGGAGGAGCTGGAGAAAAACTGCAGTTGAATTAAATAGTACAGCTGTGTTTGCACTAGCAAATAGTGTAACCTTCAAAGCAGCATCAAAACACTTTAAATGGGCCAAGTGCAGGTATAGTAGTAGTGTTGCAATTAGAATCGTGCTTCTGCTAATTTATGCAGCCACTGCTTAACCTTTATTTGTTTGTGCCTTATTTTCCCTCTCAAACAGGCTTTGAACTCAAATAATTCTTTAATGCAAACCAATGTTATACCAGTGGGTTCCAGAAGTGCTATTTGCACCCTCCTTTTTACTCCACACTTCATTTGTATTGCTCAAAATATTCATAGAAAACCTCTACCCAACATACTGTACTTCAATTGCATGCTTTCTGTCTATGAACCATCTTGGTGCTTTAATTAAGAGATAATAAATGGCAGATGGTCATTGTCATTTTTACAAATGTACAGATGAAATACAACTTTGACTTGTGGCCTTTGAGTTCCAAATGAGTGCCTAGTGGACATGATTTGTTACTAATGGCATATGTCTTCCTGAGTAGCCACAATTTCCGAGGAGTTAAGTACATTTAATATTTAAATGAATTTGGATGAAAAATCTATATGATTCGTTTAACTGTACACATTTATTGAAGCACTAAAGAGTGTTAGCTTATCACTGGAGTCTATTTAAAGCACTTTCACTTTGTTTCTTAGAGATAGTAGTGTAGTATATTAATCTTTGTCCACATAGATTTCCAATCATTGTTACTGACTGTGAACTACAGCAGTCCATTATAAGAAAAAAAAAATTAAAAAACTGCTTTTAAAGGGGCATCCGTCTGCTGCTGTTTACAGATGTTGAAAATAATCGAGGTGCTGTATTTTCATGGAAAGTTAGTGGCAAAAAACACAATTTTAAACATTAATTTGTAAGGTATCTTTGGTTTGCTGGCTCGAAATCCATGACAAGCAAAGAACAGTTCAGCAGGTAACTTGCTATTTACTGCTTCCACACATAGCTTTATACTAAGTATGTTTACTATACTGCAATTGTTTTTAGGAAAAGGTCTATAGTTGGGGATTTTAAAATGTAATATTCAGTTTGGGGGTGGGGCAGGGGGTTCTGATGTCATGCATATTCAGGGTTGCTACATTATTAACCCTTGAAGAGTTTTTAGTATTTTGCATTTAATCGCTTAAGACCAAAATTGCAATACTGAGAAACCGAAGACAGCAGACCTGAGCAGCCCAAATGTTCGAGACATTAAGGAAACAATAGCTTGTGAATTCAGCTACACTGTTGTAGTGAACAAATTAAGGCGACAAATGATTTTTTATTCAAAAATACTTTATATGAACGATGGGTATACCTCCGATCTAAACACATGTGCACGAGTTACAAACTGACTTCGGACAAGGCCTCAGTACAGCTCAGTGCATGATATGTTTGTATCAGAATTCACAGATATCCATGGAGTCAGTTCTAAAGAGCTGAAAAGACTTATTGCGGGTGGGTCATGAGAGTAGTGCAGACCCAATAAGAAACTATCATCATCTATGGTTGCTAAAGAATAATAATAAAAAAAAAAAATGGTGCCAGAATTTAATGTTGCTGGTGGTATATGAGGTACCCTGGCGCTAGAACCTAGTGCCAAATTTATATACTGTATCTCCTTGTGGAGCACCAATATTGCTCTGGTGTTCAGTATAATTGTATGTCGAGCACTGGTGGCGTGGTATATATACTCTTTAGCAGTATGCTATAATTGACATTTTTTCTATCAATAAACCCACAACCTCCTCCTCTTTTTAACCCTTATAAATAGTTTCTTTATATATTTGTAAATTATCTTCCAGAAGAGGACATTACCGTAATTATTATTGTACAGAGATTTTAAAAATTGCAATTTTTGTGGAATTTTAACTTGAACCAAAAAAATGAATGAAAGTGATGAAACAGCCTAATTTTGCTATAAGTCAGCAAAGGCATTGCCTATTAAAAAGCCTATTAAATACAGCCCACTTTAGGTGGATTTCAAAATCTAGAAGCGTATTGTTCTTTAATGACTGAACAGTGAATTGGTTCATGCGACTAAGCACCGGAAAGATTGTAGGCTGGAGCTTGTTGTTCTAACATGACCGTGACCCAGAACACATGCCTGGGTGATGGATTGGCTTCCAGATCAAACCCTACTGAGCAGAGTTGGCAGGAGCTAAAACAAAGTGTCAAGACAAGGTACCCATCAAAACTAAGGGATATCGCCAAAGGAAAAATTGGCCAGGCTCAGAGTGCATATCCACCAGAGATTTGTGAAGTTAATGCACACCAGGCTGTAGGAAAGGTTCAAGGGCAAAATGAAGCACACTTAGAGTTTACACATCAGTATATTGACATACTTTTGACATATGCAAGTTTATATTGGATTGTTTAAAGGGTTTCATAAACAAATGAAACGATTTCTTGTTATACTTGATGTATTGTCACTTTCGGTTGTAATGATAAAGTGGTTTTCAAGAAAGAATAATATATGTCTGGGTTCAGCTGGTGCCTCAATACTTGTGACTGCCGTTGAAAGAGATATAGATAGATGTTTATTTTTTTTCTGTTGCAGCTTTGATAGCTATTGGCCAGTACAGCACAACCATAGAGACGGTGGATGCAGGCTGGTGTAAAGAAATCACGGATCAGGGAGCCACCCTGATTGCTCAGAGCAGCAAGTCCCTCAGGTATCTGGGACTGATGAGGTGTGATAAGGTAAGAGGCTTTTAGCAGCTGTTGACTGTCTGAACAATGGAAAGGGCAGATCAAGGATTAATCCACAGGTTGGCCTAATTAGCTTGTTTACAGAGATTGCATTTCATATGTCACATCAGGAAATGGCACTTTTACTGGAATCCTGAAATAGGACCTCATTATAATATCGGCTACAGCAAGAGAAGAGGATGTGGATAATTAATAGACAAAAAAATGCCCTTTGTGTTTAGACCATTCAACAGCTCATTACCAGCGTTTCAGAACAAGTTGTTCTGTCACCACAGTACATCTCCAACTTGAATATTAACACTCAAGAGTGCAGAAAACAACAGTTTTCATTGGCACTGAAATATGTAGTTTATACAGAAGGAGACTTGGTTTTGGATCACAAGGTCACATAATCAGATGCTGCCAGAACTTGGACATCATTTATGTTTCAGCACCCAGCTTGTAATCACAATACTGACATCCATCATAAGAGATGTAAATCCTAGACAGTAATGGTCACGTAGTGTATGTTGAAAATGGTCAAGAGTTTTAGCCCAGATCCCTTCAGTAAATGTAAGAATGTCAGTGTAAAACCCCAATAATAATAAAGTATGTGTAGATAATATTTTTTTACAGTGTGCTTCAGTTAGAAACAAAGGTTACAAAAAGGTTACCCAACAAAAGGTTGTTCAGCCTTCTAAGTAAGCCAACATGCTGGCCATAACACTATGTATCTTCCACCATTTTCAGAATAGTCTGATATTACAGCCGACTAGGGATAGAACATCAGCTAATTTGACAGTCGAGTAGCTAAAGTAAATATAGTCGACTTGGTCAACTGTGTAAACGTACTATTTCATAATACTTTGCTGTCTGTGCATGATATTTTTTTGATTGTTTGGAATTTTTTTAAACCTATTTATTAATGCTCTTGAATATCTTTTATATAAAATAATGGATTGCAACTGTGCTTCGGTTCATCTGAAACTGCACGCTTCACAATTACTCTGATTAGTTGACTACCGCTTTGAGGTCAACTGTCACTTCTCTATTTGACAATTCTGTGATACTTGTCCAGAATTACAGAATACCATCAAGCCTAGATATTTGCAGGTCGTTTTTCAAAGGAGCAGGTGCAATCAAAAGTATACAGAATATGATGAAATGGTTGCACTACCCAATTCAGATTGTAGGTAGGGGATCTCCTGGATGTAAAGGGAAAGCAGTCTGTGTGATCTAAAAAAGCAATAAAGTTTTCTATCCACAAATAATTGTCATTGGTTAACAAACACCTTTATGTTTTGTTCTGTTTTTTTTGTTTTGTTTTTGTCCAAACATGTGGTTATATTTCATGTTTCAGACTTAATTTTAACACCGCAGTATGGTTTAATTGAAATAGCTTATAAAACTTGCATTTGGTACATTCTCCAAATGTAATGCTCATTATTCATATTATTCAAATATGCATATTCATATTAATTTCACAGAATGCTTTTTCCAGCTATTTGGGTTTCTGGTCATAATTCTACTGCCGTGAGACATGGGCCCTTTGGGAATAGACCCTTACCTCTGGTGACTCGAACAGAATATCTTAGATCAATTCCTCGTCTCATAACCTGCTGACTTGCCCATGTCCACTACTGTACTTACTTACTTGTCAACCATAAGAGTACATTGGATACAGCATGATCCAACGGTAATGCAATAATACTCAAATCAAAGGTACCAAAGAATGAAATGAAAAACAGTAAAGTAAAAACAAAAGCTTTAAAAACGTTAACAGTTTAAAATAATGTAGCCCTGTCTCCTGTGCATTTTTAGTATATTACAAATGAACTAAATTGATTAATTCCAAAGATGGACACACTCTGACGCAGTTACTTATGTGCAAACACATTTCCAATTTAATTCATTGGAAAGTCATTTGAGGTAACATCAATTCATGAAACATCTCAGATTATGTAATATTAGTGGTACTTTAAAATTACTATTTATTCATGATTCATTATATTAGTAATATGCCAATAGTAACCAGTCTTGCCCACTAGGCACGCTCGTCACTTAACCTCTCATGACTTAGTCTGTCAATGTAAACTTGGAATATTTATTTATTCTTTTCCTTGTTATAAAGTTTGTGAAAAAACAACAAAAAGAAACATTTAACACATAGTAAACACCACAATGTGCTCAGTGGCTGCTGGTGATCTCGGTGTCAGGGGAGGCACAAGTACGGGGGGTTAAAACTTTTTTTCTAATATTATTTTTTTGCCTTTCCCCCAGCATTCTAAGGTCGTCCGTAATCACTTGTAAAGGGATAATATTTACAATAATATTGAACATTTAAACAAAGTAGTTTCTTTTAGTGTTCAGTATTATTAGCATTACAGAAATGGGGATTTTTAACATGATTTCTAACATGGTTTTCAGCTTGCACACATTAACTTTGACAATGAATTAAAGCAAAAACAGGTTCATAAATAACAGTTAGGGCACCATCAGAATTTTGTGATTTCAGTTTTTACCATTTATAAAAAATGCAGTTAGGTTGATTTTAAATGAACTTATGTACACCACAGAACAACACAAAAGAGTAAATCTAGTACAGGCTTCTATTTTTTCCATTCAGTTTGAGTTGATGTGCATTGGAGTAAGTCATTTTATATTGAATTGTATTGAAAAAATTGTATTGTTAACTTTAAAAACGGGTTGTATAAGTAAAAAAACAAAAAAAAACAAAAACAAAGCATACTTTTATTTTTCTACTCCACAAAACAAATGATTGTATTTTGTTTATCCGTATTACTCAGTCATTACAGTAAAAAAAAAAAAAAAAAAAAAAAAAAAAAAAACCTGCAACAGGGAACTGACTGACTTACTTGCAACATTAGAGCTAGTTTTTTTTTTTTTTTATTATTTCTAAGCCTTTTAGCTGAGGATTTTCCAGTTGTAAAAGTCCTTTTTGACATTCTGAAAGGCTAACTTTGCTTACAGTGGGGGAAAAATGCACAGTACATTGAGTCGCCTCTTAAGTTACCATAGCAACAACCAGCAACATTGTTTTTTTTTTTTTTTTTTTTAAGCTAAGACCTGCCCTGTACTGTAGTATGCGTGCCAATTCAAGTTTTACATGTTCTCTTCAAATATGTAATCTCAAACTTAATGCTCTACTGCCATTAAAATGACATATTCTTATTAGCAATTTCAATTTCTGGTTATGGCTTCCCTTCAGATTTTATCTTGAATTTTTTAGTATAATCTAACGTGGCAAATGGAGTCTTAATCAGCCGATCAACTGCGTTATCCTGCATTTGACATTTGACCCCTTCACAAGACAAGCACTAAAATAAAACAATAACAACAAATAGTATGCTTCTTACCACTGATGCGATGCAAAACGAAACAAAGCAATTTCAATTCTCTAACTGCACATACAACTACTTACAGCAGCGATTTAGAAGGGGGCGGGAGGATGTGAATTGCTCCTCCATTTAAAACCTGAGCTCGGATCACTCAGTCTACTAGTGGTAGTGCTGTGTTCCAGACAGACAGGACTCTACTTCAATTAAAACCCATGCTCAGATCGCGCGATGTGCCACTGCTGACACTGTGTTTAATGGGAGAAGGGAGGCTTGCCGCTTGTAAAAAAAAATAAATAAATAACTTTAAAAAGTGAAGCGTTTAATTCTTGCGTGAGGACAGAAGCCTGTGCAGGGTTGGACATCAAAGTGTTCATGAGCCTCTGGAAGGGAGGAGGTCCAGCTTGAAGCTGGAGTGAGTAGCTGGAGTGGACTGTTGCAAGCACCCAGGTGTCGGTGGTGCATTGCCTCCATGCCAGAAGGTGGTGCTTGGTGAACGGGTGCAGGGCCTGAGGCCAGAGCCCGTCAGGGTTGCTGCTGCTTTTGCTGGTCTGTGTTCGGCTGCCGCTGCCTCTGTTGAGGGCGCTGCTGGGGTCTCTGCCGGGCACTGCCCGCCGCTGCCGAAGGTCGTTTGCGGGAGTACTGCTTGCTTTGCCCAGGTGGAGCAGCACCAAGGACAGTGTGCACAATGGTCTGTGGAGCAGCAGCTTTGGGTCTCCATCACTATTGCCCCTGGTGCTGGGTATGAATGGGTCGCGGAAACAGCTCTATGAGCTGCTTTGACGAGTCACTTGCGCAGTAAGACCGCTGCAGCATCTCTTCCACGGCTGGCATGAAGGTGTAGCTGGGGGAAATGGGTGTGTTGGTGGCGTCGCACAACCACAAGGGCCCCCACGTTACATCTGATAGCTTGGCCACTGTGCTGAGCTGTGCGGAGCAGCTGGTCATTCACCAGTCTCAGCTCATTAATAATGAGGAGAAGGCTGGGCAGACAGGTCCTACAATAGCTGCGATTGCTCCTGAGACTGCGGGCAGGGAACAGTGATGGAGCTGGGAGGGGGGGGGGACCGAGCACTGTGGCTCGCAGACGGCTCATGCGAGGGGTTCCTCGAGAGTGTCAGCAAAGGCCTTGAAGAGCCAGAGAAGGTGGAACAACCTTCAGCTATGTCTGCCCTCTTAGCTCTGGACCTCTTTTGAAAGCTGGCGCACACAGCACAAAAGGTGGGATCAGCCAGCGCTCGCTGGGCATGATTGGCACCCAGGCATTAGACGCACAAAATATGGCCGTCCTCTGGGGGGAGGCTGGCACCACATCTCACACAATCGTGGAACGACATTGCTGTACCGAGCTGCTGTACAGGATAAGACACTGGTGATATGCATGGGAGTGCTAAGTACCGAGGTGTATCAGGCACGGGGACACTGAGGAAGTACACAGGGATACACAGGAGTGCTATGCACAGGAGTGTTATGTGTACTGGGGCTATGCATGGAGGAGCAGATAAGTGCACGGAGCATGGGGCACCGAGGGTGCAATGTACAGCAGTACAATGCACAGGGGTGCTGAGTGTACCGGGGCTATGTATGGGAGTGCTATGCACCTGATAATGCACGGTACACGAGGTACCTATGGATGTGCGGGGTACTATGCACGGGAGTGTAATGTACCACCGAAAAAGGCCCAGAATGCACTGGGTTAATGTGCTAAGCTGCCGAGCCGGAGCTACGAGGCGTGGCACACTAACAACTGTAGCCGGTTTGAAGACAGGAACAGTACTTTTTTTTTTCTTTTTTTTTTGGAAAGTCAAAAACAAACTCGGTTTGGCAGAACGCGTGAATGCGGACCAGAATCTGAGATACAAAACAATTTATGACAAAATTGGACAATTTTGGACAAAATCCAAAATGGACGAGGCTGGAAACAGCAGCCGCCGTTTCCCAGCCACCAAAAAACACACAGCTGTGTGATTCAGACTAAAAAAGAATTACCGTCGCATCCAAAGGAAGGGGCAGGCCGGCTTCCGAGGAGGGATAGCGAGGTACTTTTTTTTTATTTTTACCAAAAACAGTCTCCGAAGAGAAAGAGATTCTCTTGGAGCAAGTGAAGACGCATCTGCTCAGGTTGGAGTGAGGAATCAAATGGCAAAGGTTGCTGTGTGATGTAGCGTATTGTTCCAGAATGCAACAGACACGTGGTCACACCGGACCTGTCAGACAGCTTTTTAAATATGTGCTCAAGTCATGTGACACTAGGGTCATTTCCCAACTCGTAAAGGTTGACATTTCGAGATTGAAAGGGAAACTGGCACTACACTGATATACAGTACATTCCTATTGAGACAATAGCCATCCCGTTGTGCCAGAAATAGATACCGGAAACACAAAGACCCATTTTTTTTATTTTTGTCTGAATTGTTTTTCTTTAAAAAAATAGAGAATAATTGGAATAACTTAGCAATGTTGCTTTGGGACTTGGTCATTAGAAGCCAGTGATGGGCTATAAGAGGACCACGACCATGAGTGATAAAGCGTCTTGTAGTGGAGGCTGGTTTTGGAGAAGGACTCGTCATCCACATTAGAAAATGTAAATAGAATTTCACTTAATTGGGTAGATATGTAGGTAGATAGATATGTGTGGGAAATGAAGAGGAGACTTAGCAGGAATGCTGGGATGTTATTTTGTACCAAGATATGTACATTTAAGCCCAACATATGAAGCCTATACCTTAGAACCATCTGCCAATAAGAAACTGCTGTTTATTTGGAAAAATGGGCACCGAAGGATGTAATTCTGTATAGCAAATCAACCTGCTTTTCTTCTTTCCTGCTTTGCTGCAGTCATTTCTGTTTAATCTCAGACAGTCATGTTTTAAAGGCATGAATTATGATTAGTTTTTTGCTGTTGCCACTCTTAGAAAACATACAAGCAGGCATTCACCTTGACATGCCATGAACAAAGCAAGTTGTTTTGTTTTTGTCATTGTTTGTGCCTTTGCTTAGAAATGTCAGGAGGTGGAGGATTTTGTCAATGATTATGACCTATTGACATTTGTTCTGTATGTATTACATTGTTTCAACATGACTGATTTCATGTTTTGTGAAAATGTAATTATATATATATATATATATATATATATATATATATATATATATATATATATATAATATATATAGATAGATAGATAATAGATATCTATCTATCTATCTATATATATATATATATATGGATATATCTATATATATATATATATATATATATATAGTCCCGAATTAAATAAAAACATACGACCCCCTAAAGGGGAGGGGGGATTTCCCCCCTATGCTGCAGCCAATGGGGGGGATTCCAAAATTTTAGGGGGGAATGGCAAAAAAAATACACTTTTGCATATAAAAAAAACTATATATATATATATATATTACTGCATCCATCATCATTCACACTGATATTGCTTTAAAATAAGCTGCTTTCAGGAGACCTAACAGCTGTTTATCCCTGTGAGACAGAGCATTCTCCATTGCTTTTGCCATTGCCAGACGTGAAGTTTTTGCATGCAGCAGAAGATAAATCTGCTTTTCTTTTTAACCAGTGATCCATTTCTTTTTTTAACTCTACACTCAGCCCTATTTCCACCTCTTTTCACTGTTTTCACTAATGTATGTTTAACTACTGGAGATTGTGTGCTGCATGCATATAACATATCAAATGAAAGGCCTGGATCAGGCAATATGTGGTAGAGGTAACGTTTTTTGTTTTGCCACTGCTATATAATATATTGTAATCACACAGATGGCTAAAAAAAAAAAAACAGCAAAATTGAACCTCAATATGAAATGAACAGGGGGGGGGGGGGGTTGGAAGCTGAGCTTCTAAGCTAAGCAAAACCTAAGCTTTGAACTCTGTCACACAATGAGAGGCTTAATTTCAGGCAGTCATAGTTCCAGCTAGGAGTACAATATACACAGATTGAATACGTCTTTGGAAAGCCCAGAGTCTGTACTTTTAAATCATCCTTGTAGGTGGCTTCTACATCACCGCTTGCAAAACAACACCTAGATAGACTTAATATCGTGTCTTTATTTTTTTTCAAACCTGTTTACTTACTACAGTGTACTGAGTTTCTATAAGCTGTATGGAAGAGTGGCAAGAAGGAAGCCATTTCTGAAAAAAGCCCATGTAAAATCCAGCTTGGAATTTGCAAAAAGGCATGTGGGAGACGTGGCAAAAGATTCTGTGGTCCGATGAAACAAAAATGAAACTATATGGCCTAAATGCAAAGCGTTATGTCTGGTGCAAAATCAACACAGCACATCACCCAGGTAACACCATCCCTACTGTGAAGCATGGTGGTGGCAGCATCGTGCTATGGGGATGCTTTTCATCGGCAGGGACTGGGAAGCTTGTCAGGGTAGAGGGCAAAATGGATGGAGCTAAATACAGGCAAATCCTTGAGGAAAACCTGCTTCAGTCTGCAAAAGACCCAAGACTGGGATGGAGAGTCACCTTTCAGCAGGACAATGACCCCAAGCACACAGCCAAAGCGACACTGGAGTGGCTTAATAAACAAGAAAGTGAATGTCCTAGACTGGCCCAGTCAAAGCCCGGATTTGAATCCGATTGAGAATCTGTGGCAAGACATGAAGATTGTTGTCCACCAATGATCCCCATCCATCTGGACAGAGCTTTAACAATTTTGCCACGAAGAATGAGTGAATATTGCACAATCCAGATGTGCAAACCTGGTAGAGACTTACCCCAAAAGACTCTCAGCTGTAATTGCTGCCAAAGGTGGTTCTACCAAATATTCAAGGGGGTGAATACTTATCTAACCAAGACATTTCAGTTTTGTTTTTTATTTATTAACTGTTGTTTCACAATAAAAATTCTCTTGCCTCTTCAAAGTGTTGCATTTAAATGCATCTAGATTTCAGGTTGTAACACAACAAACTGTGAAAGTCCACGGGGGTGAATACTTAATATAGGCACTGTGTGTGTGTATGTATGCATATTGTAAGGTACCAGGGAGGGGGTTAAAATCCTTCCCTGCTAAAAACCTTGTGAGAATGCACATTTGGGTGTTATGGGGTTTAATTGTAATTGTTTTAATGATTTAGTTAATCCTCGGCACCTGATCGTAATTATAAATTAGAGACAGGTGCAGGGTATTTGAGAGGCAGCCAGACTGATCGGGGCTGAGTGAAGAGCCCGACTGCGTGTGTGTCCAGTCGTATTGAAGAGAGAGTGTTGAGAGAAGCCCGTTTGTGTTTTGGTGTTTGTCAGGTAAACGGCTTAGCCGTCCTGTGTGTGAGTCAGGGATCGGCTGGTGTATAGTGAGAGCTCCAAAACGGAGTTAGGTGTTTATTTCTGTTTTGTTTTATGTTTATTAAAAGTGCGAGTCAGCGCTAAAGCAATTCCGTTTCTGTGTCCTGGGTCTACTTTGAAAGGGGCAACGAACGTGAAAAGTGAAAGGATCGTTTACAATATATATATATACATACATACAGTACTGTGCAGAAGTTTTAGGCAGGTGTGAAAAAATGCTGTAAAGTAAGAATGCTTTCAAAAATGAACATGTTAATAGTTTATCTTTACCAATTAACGAAATGCAAGGTGAGTGAACAGAAGAAAAATCTACATCAAATCAATATTTGGTGAGACCACCCTTTGCCTTCAAAACAGCATCAGTTCTTCTAGGTACACTTGTGCACCGTTTTTGAAGGAAATCTGCAGGTAGGTTGGCAAAAAACATCTTGGAGAACTAAGCACAGTTCTTCTGTGGATTTAGGCAGCCTCAGTTGCTTCTCTCTCTTCATGTAATCCCAGACAGACTCTGATGTTGAGATCAGGGCTCTGTGGGGGCCATACCATCACTTGCAGGACTCCTTGTTCTTCTTTATGGTGAAGATAGTTCTTAATGACTTTCGCTGTATGTTTGGGGTCATTTTCATGCTGCAGAATAAATTTGAGGCCAATCAGATGCCTCCCTGATGGTATTGCATGATGGATAAGTATCTGCCTGTACTTCTCAGCATTGAGGAGACCATTAATTCTGACCAAATCCCCAACTCCATTTGCAGAAATGCAGCTCCAAACTTGCAAGGAATCTCCACCATGCTTCACTGTTGCCTGCACACACTCATTCGTGTACCGCTCTCCAGCCCTTCGGCGAACAAACTGCCTTCTGCTACAGCCAGATATTTCAAATTTTGACTCATCAGTCCAGAGCACCTGCTGCCATTTTTATGCACCCCAGTTCCTGTGTTTTCGTGCATAGTTGAGTCTTTTGGCCTTGTTTCCACGTTGGAGGTATGGCTTTTTGGCCTCAAGTCTTCCATGAAGGCCACTTCTGACCAGACTTCTCCAGGCAGTAGATGGGTGTACCAGGGCCCCACTGTTTTCTCCCAATTCTGAGCTGATGGCATTGCTGGACATCTTCTGATTGCGAAGGGAAGTAAGCATGATGTGTCTTTCATCTGCTACAGTAAGTTTCCTTGGCCGACCACTGCGTCTACGGTCCTCAACGTTGCCCGTTTCTTTGTGCTTCTTCAAAAGAGCTTGGACAGCACATCTGGAAATCCCGGTCTGCCTTGAAATTTCTGCGTGGGAGAGACGTTGCTGATGCAGTATAACTACCTTGTGTCTTGTTGCTGTACTCAGTCTTGCCATGGTGTATGACTTGTGACAGTAAACTGTCTTCAACAACCTCACCTTGTTAGCCGAGTTTGGCTGTTCCTCACCCAGTTTTATTCCTCCTACACAGCTGTTTCTATTTCAGTTAATGATTGTGTTTCAACCTACATATTGAATTGATGATCATTAGCACCTGTTTGGTATAATTGTTTAATCATAAACCTGACTATATGCCTACAAAATCCCTGACTTTGTGCAAGTGTACCTAGAAGAATTGATGCTGTTTTGAAGGCAAAGGGTGGTCACACCAAATGTGGATTTGATTTAGATTTTTCTTCTGTTCGCTCATTTTGCATTTAGTTAATTGATAAATATAATCTATTAACATGTCTATTTTTGAAAGCATTCTTGCTTTACAGCATTTTTTCACACTTGCCTAAAACTTTTGCATAGTACTCTGTGTGTGTGTGTGTGTGTGTGTGTGTGTGTGTGTGTGTGTGTGTATATATATATATATATATATATATATATATATATATTGTGCTTGAAAGTTTGTGAACCACTAGTGTAATTCTAGAAATTTCAAGTTTTTACTATGAAATCCTTGTTTAATCAAAACCAGTCTTTGCTTTACTAAAAGAAAGGGTTTATATTTACAAATTCCATGTGTTTTTTAGAGGCATTGATGCATGTAGTAGAATAAAGATAAGAAAGGTAAATAAGAATCAGTGCATGTGCAAAAATAAGTGAACCTCAAGTTCCATTAACTCAATCAAGGAGGTAACTATAATCACGTGGGTAAATAATTGGGTACCAAGTTAACCAATCAAAGAATAGATCTCCAGGACAAAGTTTGGGTGGCGCTCTCCTATGTACTTGTCAGTTTGGTCTTATCCGTACAGGTCGGTCTAACACACGCCATGCCACAATGTAAAGAGACCTCTGAAGACCTCAGAAAGAGAGTTGTAAGTGCTCATCAGTCTGGAGAGGGTTACAAAACCATTTTGGGCTCCATCAGTCCACTGGAAGACAAATATCTACAAATGGAGAAAATTTAAGACCACAACCTAGATGTGGACGTCTTTCAAAATTATCCCACAGAGCAACATGAAAAATCATAGAGGAGGATAAAAAGAACCCCAGAACCACATCAAAGGATCTGCAGGCCTCTCCTGCTGCAGCTGATGTCAATGTTTATGCTTCAACAATAAGACACAAACTGAATGGCAATGGTATTCATGGGAGGATAGCCAGGAGGAAACCTTTGCTCTCTAAAATGAACATCGCTGCTCGTCTTAAGTTTGCAAAAGACCACCTGGATGATCCTGTAGACTTTTGGAAGATTGTTCTCTGGATGGATGATTCTAAAATTGATCTTTTTGGGCACAAACACAAATGCTACTTTTGGCGAAAAAAAAAAAAAAAAAACACTGCCCTCCACCAAAATAACCTTATCGCACCTGTCAAGCATGGTGGTGGGAGTGTCCTGGTTTGGGGCTGCTTTTCTGCCTCTGGCCCTGGACGACTCGCCATCATTGAGGGAACCATGAATTCAGAGTTATATCAAAAAATTCTGCAGGAGAACATCGGGCCATCTGTCCGCCAGTTGAAGTTGCGCTGAAAATGGGTATTGCAGCAAGACAACGATCCTAAGCATTCTAGCAAATCTACCAAATGGATTAAGAGGAAGAACTGTTGTGTTTTGGATTGGCCAAGTCAAAGTCCAGACCTCAACCCTCATGGATGTGAGAGACTGATTAGTAACTACAGGAAATGCTTTGGTTGAAGTCATCACTGCTAAAGGAGGTGCCACAAGTGATTGAATCAAAAGGTTCACTTACTTCTGCACACAAGGATTTTTGAGTTTCTGTTACATAAACATGTTTTGTAAAATAAATAGTGCAAATCTATCTCATTTTTTGTGTGTTTCTGTTATTCAGGTTATCCTCATCAAAAATTTAGATTTAAATGAAGGATTTATAAGGTTCTTTGACTGAAATATATGAAAAAAAGACCACTCCATTCACATACTTTCAGGCAGCACTATAATATATATATATATATATATATATATATATATATATATATATATATATATATATATATATATATATATATATATGTACACACACACACACACAAGGATAAACTGTCTCAAGAGATGTGTAATACTTTAAAGAGATAGGTGTGAAGCAGTACAAGCATATAGTGTCTCTGATTTGTGGTAGAATGCCAGTTTGTAACCTTTAGGCTCTCGGTTGAAAACAGTGAATATATTTAGATTGGCTTGAAAATAGGTGTTTCAGATTCCCCTACTACTGTTGCTTATAGCAGTGGTTGTGCAGTAGAAGAGCATTATAGTCTCTGCCCAGACTCTCTGTCTGTAGTAACATTGTGTAATATTCTATTGAATGTAAAATTTGATCTAAACCCAAAACAGACTTTTAACATCTAAAACATGCCAAAAAAGTTATTTGTTTTGATACTAAAACATTATTATTTAATATTAAAAACAGGGTTGACATTTTCAAAGAATAAATAAACTATACAGGTGTTTTTGTTTTTTTTCATAACATGTATAATGTATCTAAAGATATACAGGATAATAGGGTCTATTTAATTGATTTAAAAAGTGTTAGATAAGTGCTGCTCATGTTTGAACAACTCTTTTCATAAAACATTGACATGTTTTATTATTTAAACAGTAACTATGTTAAAATCAGTCACCATTTAGATGAACTGAATTGACCCACATGTACCTAAAATCTTTCTTTTTCACAAAATCAACCCTGGAACACCCATAGTAAAAATATTTTAGAACATTTGACGGCAAGTTTCAGTTAAACCAGCTGAAGGGCCTTGGAATTTCTAAGATATGCAGTTAACATAAATTAGAATGAAACAGGCGTCAAGAGTCTACCCCAAACAGATCAGAGCGACTGCAAGTCCGGAGAAGGCAGGCTCTGTTTGACTCTGTTGATTATGCCACTGCCTTCAGGCAATCGAGCCTCAGTGGAAACAGAATGTTATTGATCCAAACCATGAAAATAATCAAATCAATTCATTTCTCATCACATTTTCATTGCTGTGACCTTCTTTTGTGCTATTTGCCACGTCTTTGAAGTTGCATATTATGAAAGGGGGAAAAAAAAAAACCGTTTATTTGAAAGTACACATCATTTTATTTACAAGTCTGGAAGGAAATGCCAGCTTTAAAGATTACAGTCTATAGCCATAAGGAGTTTAATATACTGAATGACCTGCCCCTTAGAGTTTTATTTAAGGAAAATGATGGTTGTAATTGATTTAAGTTCCAAAAATAACTAAAGTTCTGACTTTCTTACAAAGAGAGCAGTTTTCCATAGCACTGCATTGTTGTATGGATATGAGGTAGTTGTAATTTAGCAGTAGTGAACACTACATTATTCTGATACTGCTATATTAGTATTAAATCGTAGCACATGCCTGTAGTTTACTACAGGAATTATACTACAATGTATTTTTTTTATCTGATTCATTATACACTAAAATCCAGTCCTTTAAGGACTGTTTGCCATCGCTGATGATGAATTTATGCAGCATATGCATATAGGATACAGAAGATCTTGTTGCAATAAATAGATATCGGAGACTGACATACCAACACAGCAGTCTGGTGCCTCTCTGCACCTGTCATTTAAATTACTATCACCACTACAAATGTGTTGAATTGTACAGCATGATTTATTACTGAGATGATGTGCTTAAACTTCTGTCAAGCTTAAAGGGCAAAACTAATTTTAATACCATGCAATGCTCTTTTTAGACAATGAAAGTTCCATATGACTGGACTGGTGCATTTGGTTTGCTTCCAAGCTCCAAGGATTCACAGTTCTCCTGTAAACTGTTACTATGGTTGTTTTAGTATAGAATGCTACCCTATAGCTTCAGGTAGTGGATGTGTTAATAACTGAGCGGTTTAGAGCGAGAATTGTTCCGCTCACTCGGATCACTGATGAAATCTGCTCTGAGCTGCTCAGGGGGAGCGGTACTGAGCATGTCGTTAAGTGGGCTCTTCCACTGAGTGGCTCACTTACTTAACACCCATTGATTCAACTGGTTTCTACTTTGCAAAGCTCTAATCCAGTTTTTAATTGTAAAAATAAGCTTTCACCTGATGAATGAACCTGATTTGCCATAAAAAATTATTTAGTTAGTCAATAATAAGAATAACTGCAGTTGCTAGGACCCTTGTGACCAACACAGCAGAATCACACTGTCTTTAGAAATAGACATGATATGTGCTGTAAAGCATACCTAAAGAATGCTTAGTCTATTAATAATGTAATGATATATTTATTTATGAATTGTATGTGGTTCTGAAGACCAATATAAGAACTATATGTCCTGCAGTACATGCTGTAGAGAGTTATGCCACATGTGCACTGAATTGTTTAAATGTTATAAATCACATGATAAAAATAGGTGTTCCAGTAATGTTGAATGTAGATAAATAAGATACTGTGCAGCGATGCAACAAAATGAATAGAAACTGTACTTTTTAATAGGTATCTTTCACACCACAGATGACACAGCAGGCGACGCGGGGGCGACACCATGGCGACACTGGAGCAATTTGAAATAAATAGGATTGAATCCTATTTATTGCGATTCCTTCATGCGACAACTAGGGAATTGAGCAATTACAGAACACCTTCACCAGGGCGAAGCAGTATCCATAATGACAGATGAAAAAATAATACTGGTACTTGGCGTTGAAAACTACTCAGAGCTTTGTGACAAAGGCCATTGCAATTATAAAGATATAGATGAAAGATAATATATGGTATGAGTTATTGCCATATATGTTGAAATACCATCAGAGAAGACACTCATAATTTCCACATCATGTTGATGCATATGTACCAGTCTTGATCATAGTCTTGTCAACAGCAATTTTTAATAGTTTTATAGATATAGCAGTTTTCAAATCTGTCACATCACGCCTGTGTCACTTCAGGTGTGTGGTCATGTCACTGCAAAAGTATTGGGTCGTATGATAAAAATTAACTTGTTTCATTCTACAATTAAATAATGTCAACCATAAGGCTTTATTGTGTATGTGAAAAGTGAAGAGACAACTAGTTTTCTCTGTTAATCACAAAGCTCTTGGCTGTTTTTTGTTTCTCCTGCTTATTCTACAGTAATCCTTCGCTTTCTACACATTACTGTCTCTTTGTTAAATTTGTATTTTATTTTAAGCTAAAATAGTAATTATGAAGAAAGCTGCCCTGTTCATATATAAGGCAGGGCTTTCAGGTGAATAGCTAAAGACTAGAATATTGGATTGAATAAGTCTTCCTTATCTGTGATATCTGCCTCAACCAACTTACAAATCGGTGACAAATTAATCTCCTTGCTGCTCTGAATGAAAACCAGCCATATCTGATCGAGAATAAAGGAAGTACATATAACTGCCCAGACCATGTGAGGAAAGGAATTTTCTTAAAATGATGCCTTTTAATTGTGAAGACATGGGTTAGATTACCTGCTGGGGCTGCATCGGCATAGATATGAGTCTAAATTGAGTGCTGTGTCTCTGGGGCTTGTTGTCAGCTTGTCCAGTACACAGGCATAACTAACTGGCTTGAACAGTCATCATGGGGCTGAAAGCTGCATGATTTGGTAACTCCCTTTGAAGGAGGATGAGCACCTCAGGCAGTATAAGCCCATTGATACTCAGCATGTGTTCTTTTTACCAACATTACCAGTAACACAATTTGAAAACCGAAAAAAAATCTTTTTATGTCAGTTAAGATTGTGTTAGTTGTTATGATGTTCTAGCTCTCAGGCAGCGAGTTGAGGGCTGATGAACAACATTTTTTACATGAAATAATGAAGAACACAATGATACATCAATGGTATTGAACAAAAAGCAATTGCATGTCTAATAAATTAACAGATTTTACCTGCTCTAAAATAAAATACTGTGCTTCGTGTCAATACTGATTCCCTGGCAAAGCAAGTCATGGCTGAAGACCTTTTTTGTTCTCTTTGAAGGCCATCCCTGTATTGTCCCACTCATTTGCACATTTGATTGAGACACTAAAACTGTAAACTGGCTAAAACAGTAAATTAGAATAGTTTGCATAAAAGAAATGTAAACAGTTTCAAGACAAATAGTCACACAGTTCTTTTGTGTTTGTATTGTATGGTGTGTGGTAAATGAAAACGTGTGTGCTCTGAGTTAACTGCTGCTGGTTAACATCTTCCAGAACACTATTAATTGAGATGCTGAGATGCTCTGGAGTTCTCTCCTGCTAAAATGCTTATGAAAATATCTGAAAGGGTTATTAACTTCCTCCCACTGCATTACAATGCCTTTACATTAGTTCTCTATTTTTGGTCCGCTCATTGCCTTAGTTGCTGTGTTACAGTGTTTGAAAACCAGCAAGAGTTCCTTTATGTAATTGTTCCCCAATCATTGCAGAATCAACGACTTACTCATTTTTTTGCAAGGTTGCCAGGTCTCTCAATTTCAATGTACACAAGATGAGATTACTGGATTTAAACATGAAATACCTGGGAGTTTTTGGACAGGGATGGGAAGAGCTATCAGTGGACAGACTAGTGTCTGCAGACTGCATTTCAAACTTAAACATATACAGCCTGGTCTTATCTGATGTAATAAAAAGGTTTGCTATCAGTGTTTAAAGTGAAAGTTTAATAAGTTTAAGCAGCTGCCTTTTGATTTATTTATTTTTTGTCACCAGATGGTAATAAACTACTTAAGCTGGAGTCTGCATTTGATAAAAACAAAGCATACCAGAGTTTTTTTTTTAATGTTTGTTTACCCTATATTCTTTGAAAACACTGCACTCTCATGCTTTGATCACAGATGATGACATGTTCTCCTGATTTTTATCAGAGATGTATTTTTTTGCTCTGTAATTCTTGCCTTGTGAAAATCGAGCAGCAATGAGTTATGAGAAGTTTGTGTTCCTGTGTTGAACTGAACAGGTACCAGTATAAACTTGCATGTATTAGCATGGCAGTGGGCCCAGAAAATCCTGGCAAAAAATCTGCAAGTGTACAGTGTAATCCTACTTCAAAGCCAGTTATCATCATGCTGTCAAAGAAAACAAGCAACGTGATTTGGAGTTATAGATTGAATGTGATAAATTGTCAGATATTTTTCCACCTATTTGTCCCCACTATAGACAAAAAGCATTTATTTTTATATCAATGCTCTTGTATCAGAACCTAAATTGAGTACTTCAAATTGGAACATATATATAATGTTTGTGTGTGTGTGTGTGTTTGGGTATAAAACACCTACAAGGAGCATTTTCATACATTGAGGAAACTAAAATATTTATGTACCATATTATCTAAATGTTACATGGTAAAATAAACGCAGAGGCACCAAATTGAAGTAATACGGTAATTGTGTTAATTAAAATACCAACTGTTCCAATTTGAAATACTACCTTTAAAATCCAAGATATATATATATATATATATTTATATATATATATATATATATATATATATATATATATATATATATATACACACACACATACACACACACACACACACACACTACCATTCAAAAGTTTGGGGTCACTTAGAAATGTCCTTGTTTTCCATGAAAACATACATGTAATGAGTTTGAATAGGAAATATAGCAAAATGAATAGGAAATATAGTCATTGACAAGGTTAGAAATAATGATTTTTAATTGAAATAATAATTGTGTCCTTCAAACTTTGCTTTCGTCAAAGAATCCTCCATTTGTGGCAATTACAGCCTTGCAGATCTTTGGCATTCTAGTTGTCAATTTGTTGATGTAATCTGAAGAGATTTCACCCCATGCTTCCTGAAGCACCTCCCACAAGTTGGATTGGCTTGATGGGCACTTCTTACGTACCATACGGTCAAGCTGCTCCCACAACAGCTCAATAGGATTGAGATCCGATGACTGTGCTGGCCACTCCATTATAGACAGAATACCAGCTCACTGCTTCTTCCCTAAATAGTTTTTGCATAGTTTGGAGCTGTGCTTTGCGTCATTGTCCTGTTGTAGGAGGAAATTGGCTCCAATCAAGCGCCGTCCACAGAGTATGGCATGGCGTTGCAAAATGGAGTGATAGCCTTCCTTCTTCAAGATCACTTTTATCCTGTACAACGTGTGTGCTCTGAGTTAACTGCTGCTGGTTAACTTCTTCCAGAACACTATTAATTGAGATGCTGAGATGCTCTGGAGTTCTCTCCTGCTAAAATGCTTATGAAAATATCTGAAAGGGTTATTAACTTCCTCCCACTGCATTACAATGCCTTTACATTAGTTCTGTATTTTTGGTCCGCTCATTGCCTTAGTTGCTGTGTTACAGTGTTTGAAAACCAGCAAGAGTTCCTTTATGTAATTGTTCCCCAATCATCTTTTCATTTGGTCTGCGTCTCACGAATGTTTTTCTTTGTGATCACTTTTTTCCAATCTTCCTCTGTCCAGTGTCTGTGTTCTTTTACCCATCTTAATCTTTTCTTTTTATTGGCCAGTCTGAGATATGGCTTTTTCTTTGCAACTCTGCCTAGAAGGCCAGCATCCCGGAGTCGCCTCCTCACTGTTGACTTTGAGACTGGTGTTTTGCGGGTACTATTTAATGAAGCTGCCAGTTGAGGACCTGTGAGGCATCTGTTTCTCATACTAGACACTCTAATGTATTTGTCCTCTTGCTCAGTTATGCACTGGGGCCTCCCACTCCTCTTTCTATTCTGATTAGAGCCAGTTTGCGCTGTTCTGTGAAGGGAGTAGTACACAGCGTTGTACGAGATATTCAGTTTCTTGGCAGTTTCTCACATGGAATAGCCTTCATTTCTCAGAACAAGAATAGACTGACGAGTTTCAGAAGAAAGTTATTTGTTTCTGGTCATTTTGAGCCTATAATCGAACCTACAATTGCTGATGCTCCAGATACTCAACTAGTGTAAAGAAGGCCAGTTTTATTGCTTCTTTAATCAGCACAACAGTTTTCAGCTGTGCTAACATATTTGCAAAAGGGTTATCTAATGATCAATTAGCCTTTTAAAATGATAAACTTGGATTAGCAAACACAACGTGCCATTGGAACACAGGACTGATGGTTGCTGATAATGTGACTCTGTACGCCTATGTAAATATTCCATTACAAATCAGCTGTTTCCAGCTACAATAGTCATTTACAACATTAACAATGTCTACACTGTATTTCTGATCGATTTGATGTTATTTTAATGGACAAAAAATGTGCTTTTCTTTTGGAAACAAGGAAATTTCTAAGTGACCCCAAACTTTGAACGGTAGTGTGTGTGTGTGTATGTGTATATATAAAAATATATAAAATTAGTGGATTATACAACAGTTAGTTGTGGATATTTCTCTGTAAACTGTCCTGGTTGCACTAAGTCTATGGAATACTTTGCTGTTCTTGTCAGTACAGATTGCTGCAGTTGTCAGGTACAGCTTTCACCTCCTTACTTCACAGAGATCAAACTTGCAGTTTAAACTGTCATAATCAAACAGGTCAATTGCAAACTGTGAAATGACAACTTAACTGTCAGATACACTAAACTACTAAAGCCGAGTGTGCATAGAGATAAACTGTAACGGATGGCTAAACAAAATAAAAGAAACTACATTTAAGTTCTGGGTTTGCATGCAGTCCACATATATCGGTTCAATGCGGTTTATGATATCTCTCGGTTAAAGTGTGACACTTGCTTTGAATCTGATTGCCAGGTATCTTATATGCTGTATGCAGTATTTTCTAGGAACCATGCCAGTGTTGCTTTATGTTATTCTTATGGTCTTACTATATTATCCTTCTCAGCATGTTGTATCTTAGCATATGAAATGCTGTTGCCACTGCTCCAGAAGGCAGTGTTATAATATCACCTCTCCCTGCTGCTATCGCAGTAGGATAGCAGTGCTTGACAGTGTCCTGTTAAAACGATACCACCTTTTTTGTAACGCACTTTATTCAGGTTGAAAAAGCACCTTTTTTTATCCAATGTATGGGTAATATTTGAACATCTCTAGAAAACATATGCTGGGCAGTTCTAAGCAACCATAAGACAGTAAAGAAAAACATGAACCTGTACCAATGAACTTGTAGAATTGCCCATCCAATAGTTATCCAAGCCTTCAACAGATTTGGTAAGTGACTTACACTTTCTGTGGATGATAGAAGAGCTTGTGGGCATCTCATTCACCTGCCTTTCTTTTGCCAGGTGAATGAAGAGACCGTGGAGCAGCTGGTTCAGCAGTATCAACACATAACATTCAGCACAGTGATGCAGGACTGCAAGAGGACCCTGGAGAGAGCCTATCAGATGGGTTGGATACCCAACACTTCCACTGCATCATAACCTCCTGCCTACAGAACCCATCATTAATCTGACACACGTATATCCAGCAGCTCTAATGTGTAAGGTTTTTAATAACACATGTACAGTAACAAACCATCAGAAGCCAGGAGTCAACAGTCGACCGGGAACACATTTAAAATAAGCAGAAAACAGGCAATAAATAAATACATAAACAAACAAACACTGTTGAAACTTTTCAAGCAGCATTAAAACGGGATTGAAGTAGCTCTATTTGTACATTTTGTAGCTGTACAACCATAGAGTCAAAATGCATTGAAATACAGCATGTGTCTGGAAAACGCAAAGCAACTGTCAACCAGATGCCTGCTTAGTTTTGTATTTCTTGGTTAAAAACAATACAAGCTCGACAACTGTTGCTACCAGACATTAAGGTTCTTTGTTTTTTTTTTCCAACTTAAAACTAGTTTAGAGATTTTTGTTTTTTTGTATAATCATTTGAACTTTGTTTTTGCCAGATAGTGCTAAGTGTGATTGCAATACATGACTAGATAATAATAGACCAGGTTTACTACCTGTTAAGTAAAACCCGTTTGCCTGAACATGTATAGTATTTGTCGTATACCATGGTATTTTATTATTATTACTATTGTTGTTGTTTAGTAAGAGAACAGAGGAAGTAAACACCACAGGGAACTACACACATTGTAAACCTGGGGATTTTTTTCAGCATTTTAAAATCCTTCCCTTTATTGTATCAGTAAACAATAGTTGTTACAAGACACTATTATGCAAATAATCTGGGTATATTTGTTATTGTTTAAAGTAGAAAAGGCTTGTGGGAAAAAGTGGTAATTAGTATTGTAATTATATAAACTGAATACAGTACCTGGGGATTGTGAAGGAGATGTACGTTTGTGATGGCTTTGTAGAATATCATATTACCCAGATGATCTTTCAGCCTTACCTTTAGACTTTCACCTTTTTGCGGGATATTTTCACACTTGATCCTATTTTTTTATTATTGTTAATGTCATTCTGTGTCCAAGATATCATCAATTGGCATACCTGTCATGGCAATAAATCTCTTGCATGGTTTCACGTCTACCATTTCCAGCATTGTGTTTCAGAAGCAAGGGCTCTGTTTTATTTCCCCTAAAGCCAGAAGAATCCCATCATATTCAGTAGACATTCACTAGCCAATTAAAAGAGAGCCCCTTGCTACCTGCATTTGTGGTTTTGTCTTGTGTGTACTGTCCAGTGCTTCATTAATGTGTTAGTTTGCATCAACTGATTTGGTTCTTGTAACATACCTTAAACTTAAAACTCAGATGTTCATATTTGTTAAATATTCCTAGAACTCTGGAAATTATATAGGTGTCCAAAGGGCTATATTTGTAATTGTGACCTATTTTATTTCTTCCCATAATGCCACCAATATATACAATACATCTAATACTTTTAGACACATTTCGTAACCCCCCTAAAAGACAGCATGTATCTGCAAAAGGAATACTTGACTTGTTTTGTTTGGTCATTTCTCTCTTTCAATAAAGCACACTTAATCTATCCTTCTAATTCATTTAATAAAAAGGTAAAATTGAGACTGATAAATATATGTTCATAGTAAAAGGTCACTGATTACATCTTTTGAAGGATGATACAAATATATGTGAATGAACTCTATAGAACTTATGGGGGGGGGGGGGTCTTTGGGTCAGGTTCCATTAAAATGAAGATATTCCACCTACAGTACAAGTATGATGAAACATTTACTGAGGTTTGACAATAGGCCATGTGCAGGAGATGATTGAATGGGAGTCAGAGGCATAGCATCCATGTGTAGGAGATTATTGAATACAGTGGTGGGTTTCAGGACTACCTTTATTTAAGTGTATTATATAAATTGCCAGGAGTTTGATGTAAATGTACATCTATATCCCTTATACTTTTTCAAACTTCTGGTACCTGGTCACATCAATAATATACAGTACCTGTAACTAACTTAATAATAAAACATGGCAAAATCCTGCTGTGCAATAGGAGTCAGCTTTACAGCACCATAGTTGTCCTTGTTAGAATAGCTGAATAAATGCAGCCTTGTTTTGGTCATGCTTTTGTAGAAAACAGCTTTGAAACATGAGCTCCCATTGAATCATTGCTTGTTTTGATCCTTTGAACTATGTAAGAAAGATCCAAGGTTTTCAAGGAGCATCAAGGAAACGGACTCAATTTACACCATTTCGTTTTGCATTCGGACACAATGTTTGATTATGTTGTTTGAAAGCAAACGTCTTTCCAAGAAGTGTTTTATTGTCTTTAGAGATGAGAAAAGTGTATTTTACTGATGAATTGTTAATTAAATTGTTTGTTATGCACTTATTTGGAAGGTTGTGTTGACACCTATGATTTGCACAGGGAATTACATTAAAACAATCAATACTCCTCCACTTCCAAAATGCAGAAAGTCAGCACATTCGGTTTCTTTTGACTAATGTGTTCTGCGAATGTATTAGATATATCATACCCCAATATGAAACATTGGTTACATGTCATATGCATTTGCGGTCCATCCTTCTTGTCAGTTGTTGAGTGCGACAATGTGTGGACAAGAAGCATCAGCCAGTGCCCAGTAACTCCCAGTTAAGTGTTGTTGTTGCTTGCATAGTTACATTATAAACCCCTTCCTTTTGAGTGGTGTTAAGAAAATCACAGCTGCCAAGGACTATGTAAAGAAGTGTCAAGTGTTTAATAATGGATAAGGATGAACAGTAGTGTGAAAAATGTATTAGAACACCTCAATATGTGTCATTGATGTCGTTTATATACAGTACCAGTAAAAAGTTTTAGTACACTTGCTAGTAACTGGGTTTTTTTCATAATTGACAATGTTTTACGTCGTATACGTTTCTGTAAATACTTGCAAATGAAAACACGTTACAATATACAAAACAAAACATAAGGAATATCAAAGCAATGTTCAAGAAAATTGTCTAAATCTTGGATTCCTCAAAGTACCCACCCTTTGCCTTAATAACTGCCTCACAAACACGAGGCATTCGGTTAACAAGTTTCAGCAGGAAATCCCCCGACATGTCTTCCCAGCTCTTCTGCAGCAATTCCCAGAGATGTAGGGCACTTGTGGGTCGCTTTGCTTTGGCTCTTCTATCCAGTTCGTCCCATACAAGTTCTATGGGATTGAGGTCTGGAGACTGGGCAGGCCAGGTCATTAGATTGAGTTGTCCTTCACTTTCCTTCTTTGCCATATAGTTCTTGCACAAGTCATAAGTACATGTATCATATAATGAAATATTAAGTGTTTATAGACAAGTTTATACAGTTAAAAGCATAGAAAATCATGAAAAACCTGGTTTCAAGCAGGTGTACTCAAACTTTTGACTGGTGCTGTACCTACCTGCATGAAAACCTCGGTGTGAGAATTTCAGTTTTCAGTCTGATATAAACAATAGGCAGTTGTGTGAAAATGTTAGACCACGTTATGCTTTAAGTAGGCTTCTTAATCAACTTATAAAAAGCCTCATGCATTTTACCATTTGTGGCTATGTGCTCCTTTTCTCTTACTATTTTAAATTAATTGCATGTCTGGCTTATTATAGTCATCAATTCAATTAGACAACCACCAATTAGCCTATTTTGACAATCATCCAAGATTTTCAGTTACAGTGGTTTGATTTTATATGCACAACAAATCAAAACAACAGAAGCAAGGGGGTGTTCTAATAAATTTGCACACGACTGTATGTCACTTAATTTAGGGCCAACCTAAAATAAACCTACTAACAACCAATATTCAGCACAACTGTGAGCAGACTGTGACTAGCAGTATTTCATTAAAGAATATCTCTGTTTTAGTCACAGCTGTGATGACACAAACATTGTAATTAGTAGTTTTCCACACATTTCTAAATATGTAGTTGAACAGAAAATAATTAAACTTTGGGCATGTCATTTATTTTTTTCTATGTAGAACATTTGTGCAATGAAATAGAATACGTAGAATAAGCTGTAAACACGCAAATAAACGGTAATGCACAGCCAGTGGTATTTGTGTATGATTAATGTATATATGAATATCATTTCGTACAAATATTACAGGGAGAGTAACGAGATTATGATCTTTTCCTTTAAAAATTGGATGAAAAAATGAATGGACATTAGACATGATCAAAGGTTACAATGATACAGGTGTTTTTTTTTGTTTTTTTTTGACAGATGTTTGAAACCAATTGTTTTAACAAGTTAAAAAGGTCACAGAATCATCTTGACAGGCAGTCAAATGTATTATTTAGTGGGGATCAGAAAGCAAAGAGCTCCGACCTTGAAATCTTCAGTGCGGTCTGTCCACTCCCAGTTTACAGCCTTTGTCAGTTGACCCCCATGTATCTGTGTTTCAAAACTGCACAGATCAAGGGTTATTATTTGCCTAATTTGCACATTGTACCCTGGCAATGTTTAGGGTGGTTAGAGTTATCTGCAATTGTTTGATATGAAATATGCTTGGAGGAAGTGAGACGAGGATAGCAGAATGCAAAGATTTATTTTAATGGTTTTTGGTGTTGTAAATATGAGGGAATGTAGTTTGGGTTGGGGTTTCTAATGTACAGCTATGGCCAAAAGCTTAAAAACAACTCTATAAACATAATTTATGTAGTCAAAGCAACTACAAAATGATGTTGCAAATGTCTACTGGAAGCAATAATAGTAGTGCAGTATTTCATGTTAGATTTCTAATTTTTCATTAAGTATATGGAAAACTACAAAGTGATAGGTAACGTAACACCATGCATATTTCATTTAACTTTATGAAGCAAATTTAGTTAATTTTACAGGGTGATGCAAAACAGATTACACAAAAATACTATTAAATCCTTAAAAGTATGGAGTAAAATAACTGTCAAAAATACTTGTGTGCGTGTGTAAAACAGACAGTTGTACCTGTGATAAAGATGTTGCTGCTTGAGGTCTAGTATAGCTGTATTTCAGTTGCACTGTGCACAGTCTCCTCAGCTGGACATGTACTGTTCCAACATTTTATTAATATAAATGTATATTAATAGTTTATTTTTATATTCGTTGTTTTCAATTGTCTCGGTTCGAACTTCCAGTCATTTGCCACTATGAGGATGATCCCAGGTGGTATATTAAAAGGAAATGGTTTAGGTCAGGGGTCTCCAATCCTGGTCCTGGAGTACCAGTGTCTCCTGGTTTTTGTTCCAGCTGTACCCTAAATTTTACAGGCACAAATCTTATTTTACAAGTGTACACATTTATTTTACAGGCATTTGACAGTTATTTAACGCCATATAAAAGGTTTTATTTTTAGCTTTTTTGTTACATTTTTATTTTCCCACCTTGTTTCAATAAGAATTCCTCTGCCTCACTGAAACACATAACATACTGTAACCATTAAACATGATACACAACACAATTATTGGGAGAATAACTAGAATTCAAGTTGGCTTCCAAAAAATAATAAACCGACAGTATCAAAGCAGCCATGCAATGCGAAACCAAAAGGAAAACAGCAGATAACATGCAGGGCATGATTTCAATAAGGAACACATAGAAAGAAGCAAAATGTCACCGGAGTATATCTTTCTGAAAATGAAGCCCAGAAGACATTTCTTATCGCTGCATTGAAGACTACAGCACAAATACCAGCAATTCCATCAAAACGAAGCTTACGCAAACCTGCAGATGTGTGGCTGAATATGTATCTCAAAGGTCCAAAGGAAAAGAAAAACTTTGGGTTGCACTACTCAAAACAGATCTGATTTACATTAGGTTTATAGTTTTTCTCATCATGGTAATTTAGGGGAAAATTACATTTAAGTGCAGTTAATTGTGGAAAATTTTACTTTCTGTAAATAATAATAATAATAAAAAAAACTAGTAAGCATTTCATACTGTGAGTTTAAATTCGTTTTTGTTGATATGAAAAGTAAGCTGGAGGGTACTTTTTTTCACAAAATAATTAGCAGTTACTATGTTACTGGGATGTTATTTTGTACCAAGACATGTACATTTATGCCCAACATATGAATCCTATACCTTAGATCAGTCTGCCAATAAGAAACTGCTGTTTATTTGGAAAAATGGGCACTGAAGGATGTAATTCTGTGTAGCAAATCAACCTGCTTTTCTTTCCTGCTCTGCTGTGCTCATTTCTGTTTAATCTCAGACAGTCATATTTTAAAGGCATGAATTATGATCCGTTTTTTGCTGTCGCCACTCTTAGAAAACATATAAACAGGCATTCACCTTGACATGCCATGAACAAAGCAAGTTGTTTTGTTTTCGTCATTGTTTGTGCCTTTGCTTGGAAATGTCAGGGGGTGGAGGATTTTGTCAATGATTATGACCTATTGACATTTGTTCTGTATGTATTACATTGTTTCAATATGACCGATTTCATGTTGTGAAAATGCAATTATATACAGTACTGTGCAAAAGTTTTAGGCAGGTGTGAAAAAATGCTCTAAAGTAAGAATGCTTTCAAAAAGACATGTTAAAAGATTATATTTATCAATTAACAAAATGCAAAGTGAGTGAACAGAAGAAAAATCTACATCAAATCCATATTTGGTGTTACCACCCTTTGCCTTCAAAACAGCATCAATTCTTCTAGGTACACGTGTACAAAGTCATGGATCTTGTAGGCATATAGTCAGGTGTATGATTAAACAATTATACCAAACAGATGCTAATAGTCATCAATTCAATATGTAGGTTGAAACAATCATTAACTGAAACAGCTGTGTAGGAGGAATAAAACTGGGTGAGGAACAGCCAAACTCAGCTAACAAGGTGAGGTTGCTGAAGACAGTTTACTGCCAAAAGTCATATACCATGGCAAGACTGAGCACAGCAACAAGACAAAAGGTAGTTATACTGCATCAGCAAGGTCTCTCCCAGGCAGAAAAGTCAAGGCAGACAGGGGTTTCCAGATGTGCTGTCCAAGCTCTTTTGAAGAAGCACAAAGAAACAGGCAACGTTGAGGACCGTAGACGCAGTGGTCGGCCAAGGAAACTTACTGTAGCAGATGAAAGACACATCATGCTTACTTCCCTTCGCAATCGGAAGATGTCCAGCAATGCATCAGCTCAGAATTTGCAGAAAACAGTGGGGCCCTGGTACACCCATCTACTGCCTGGAGAAGTCTGGTCAGAAGTGGCCTTCATGGAAGACTTGAGGCCAAAAAGCCATACCTCCGACGAGGAAACAAGGCCAAGCGACTCAACTATGCACGAAAACACAGGAACTGGGGTGGAGAAAAATGGCAGCAGGTGCTCTGGACTGATGAGTCAAAATTTGAAATATCTGGCTGTAGCAGAAAGCAGTTTGTTCGCCGAAGGGCTGGAGAGTGGTACACGAATAAGTGTGTGCAGGCAACAGTGAAGCATGGTGGAGATTCCTTGCAAGTTTGGTGCTGCATTTCTGCAAATGGAGTTGGGGATTTGGTCAGAATTAATGGTCTCCTCAATGCTGAGAAGTACAGGCAGATACTTATCCATCATGCAATACCATCAGGGAGGCATCTGATTGGCCCCAAATTTATTCTGCAGCATGACAACGACCCCAAACATACAGCGAAAGTCATTAAGAACTATCTTCAGCGTAAAGAAGAACAAGGAGTCCTGCAAGTGATGGTATGGCCCCCACAGAGCCCTGATCTCAACATCATCGAGTCTGTCTGGGATTACATGAAGAGAGAGAAGCAACTGAGGCTGCCTAAATCCACAGAAGAACTGTGGTTAGTTCTCCAAGATGTTTGGGCCAACCTACCTGCCGAGTTCCTTCAAAAACTGTGTGCAAGTGTACCTAGAAGAATTGATGCTGTTTTGAAGGCAAAGGGTGGTCACACCAAATATTGATTTGATGTAGATTTTTCTTCTGTTCACTCACTTTGCATTTTGTTAATTGATAAATATAAACTATTAACATGTCTATTTTTGAAAGCATTCTTACTTTACAGCATTTTTTCACACCTGCCTAAAACTTTTGCACAGTACTGTGTGTGTGTGTGTGTGTGTGTGTGTGTATATATATATATATATATATATATATATATATATATATATATATCCTTTGTGGCAGGCTGGTGAGTGGATAGAGGCCCAGAGACAGACTGCAGTTCAAAAAAATAACTATTTTATTATAAATAAAGACAAAAATGAAAGTGCACAGGGGCAAAAATAACAGTATTTAAACACAAACCACAAAAGGCCGAGCAAACCTTACAAAATAAAGGTTTCCAGGCTGGGCAATGCCTTCACTGGATTCAAAAGTTACAAACAAAAACCACCAACCTGCTTCCTCAGCTCCCTCCTCCCAAATGAGATGTAGAGGCCTCCTTTTATGTCAGGTGGCTGGGTGCTGATTGATTGTTAATTAAGTTAATCATTTAATCAACTAATCAACCCCAGCCACCTGAACATAATAAACCCAGGCAGGTAGGGGAAAATAACCCCATCCCTGCCAATTTAAAAAGGGCAGAGCTTTGCTCTGCCACATCCTTATATTAGTTACTTCCTTGTGCAGTTTTATTTCCTGGAGCAGTTTTATTGCTATACTTTTGTTTTACATATATTGAAGGGTTGAAACAATTTGGTAAGAATTTTTCTTGGCTCCTGTTGGACAGCATGGCACTGCTCACATTCACTTTGCTTCTGTGGCCATTCAGATACAGTGGCAAAGTAGTAAGCCTGTTTCACAGCAGCCTGAACAATATATATATAATATATTATAATATATATATATATATATATATATATATATATATATATATATATATATATATTAATATATAATATTATATATAATGTTTTAAAGGCATGAATTATGATCCGTTTTTTGCTGTTGCCACTCTTAGAAAACATATATGCATATCTACTAAACACAGGTTTGTTTTTTGTTTGTTTGTTTGTTTATTTATTTAATAGAAAATGTGTTATAAAAAAAAACAGTTAAATTCAAAAAAAAAAAAATTGTTTAGTTGTGTATTTCATACTAAGGGGTATTTGTCGTGCACAGTGAAATGGAAGGGAGGTTCATATATATGCTGCTTTTTTGTATATCATGCACATTAATGAGGTGATAACAATTCATGTGAAAAAAGGGAACCCTTTGCAGATTTCTACTTTTATTCATGTGGTGAACATCTCCTCCTAATAGGTTGCATTAAAGCATGTGTTAAAAAGAATGAAATTGGGGCCTGTATTTTGATTGAAAATTTAACACCTCAGTTAACCAGAATATTGCAGATGTATACATGATTGTTTCCATGTCCTCACTTTTTATTTGTTATTAAAAGGTTGGAAATTGCTGCTGGAAAAAATAAAAAGGGATATTTGAATAGCATAATCATGCTTCTTTGCCACATAATTCGCTTTCTTTTTCTGTATAACCACAGGGATGAGTATATATTGTAAGTAGTACTATTATCACTTGTATTATTCAATATATCAAATCAGTGGTGCATGTATACTTTATATAGTATGTACTATTAATGACTGAATTATTTCTTATCAGAAGGAGTCATACATAACCAACTACTCTTAAAACATATGGGTTATATTTACCAGGCTTCCTTGGTTGATGTTTTATTATCATAAACCATTATTCCTCTTTATGGGGCTGAAATGTAATACAATATACTCTATACTTCATTGTGTAAACCCTTCATTGGGCCATTGGCTTTCAACACCATATAATGAAAACCTTTAAATATAGGGGAATTTGGAAATCACAACAAAAAGAACAGTAAATAAAATCTAAAAGGGTGAAGCACTGATTCTTTACATATCTACAGCTGTGGACAAAAGTTTTGTATCGCCCGAATGATCTCATTTGCTTTATAAAGTCAAATGAAACCTGCGGAATAATGTTACATTAACATATTCAATTACATCCCACTTTGTAGATTTCCATATACTCAACGAAAAACTGAAAAAATGCACATATGTGACACTTTGATCTAACACGATTTTCAAAAAGACGTCACAAATCTTGTAACGTGTTACCCAGTTAGAAGTAATCAAACGGTGACAGTTAGAAGTGGTAACTAGTAGATTTAAGCTGTATAAGCATGATTTTTACATAGGCGTTGTAACCAGAGCAAACCATTGGAAAGAGTTATGCCTCCTCAGAAACACGTTTGGTTGTCAATGTACTTCATAAGGAAGGTTTTAGCAGTAATCAGCCAACAAAGGTCTTGCCAGCCAAAGAACAGTATCTAGGATCATCCTGAAATATAAGAAGACTGGACGCTGTAAAGCTGCCCCCAGGTCTCGGTGCCCAGGTGTGATCACCACTTATGCTGCTCAAGTTTAAGAGATAGGGCAGCCAGTAATGTCCACTTACTGCAGCAATGGAAAGAAGCTGGAGTGAAGGCCTCTCTTGGAGAATAGTCTGGTGTCAGGGAGGCCTGCTAAGAACCCCTTCTGAGCAAGAAAAATTAACCTGAACTTTTGTCGCACAAAGACCGGACCAAAGATGAATGATGATAGAATTTGTTTGAACACATTTATGAAAAAATAAGAAGAAAAGTGAAATGCTGTCACAATTAAAAGAAAGACATTTAGGGATGTTTGGTTGATATTTTAATAATTCAGTTCTGTGTTTGTAAATCTTTTTTTTGTATTATTATAGTAACTTTAATGTAAGAATGAATGAATGAAAGAATGAATGGAAAGATAGCACATATGTGATTCTCCTTCATTGTCAATACCATAATTAGGGCAGACCACGCCTCTGGTTAGGAACATGACATGACATTGTGGTTCTGACTTCTGCTCACAACCAGGGGCTGTTTTGAAAACGCACTTCTGCTTGTCATATTTAATTTACATAATTACTGTTGTAGTAGGCATTTGATGAAATGAATGGTATCTAAAAATACAAAAATGAAATCTGTCAAGCAGATTGCAGCCTAGCAACCGGAGCAGCTACCTTGTAAAAGTTAGCTCGGGGTAACTTTCGAGTGACAATAATGAATAGGTGCATCCGTTGATATTTATAGGGGTGCACTGTACAGCTACCTGACCAGAAAGAATGAAGACACTTATTCCAGGATTGCATCCAAAGACGTAAACAAGGCCACCAAGCTTCAGGATAGTGCAGAGTTGCTCAAAGCAGTTCATAATTCCAAAGAAGTATGAAAAGATATTTCAAGAGATGCAAGATAGGAAATATCACACCAGGTCCAATACATCTTACAGGTATTGTCATAACCAGGGGTGGAATTCTGCCAGTACTCAGTACTGGGACTTTTGATGCTGGTGCTGGGTAGAAGGACTTATTTTATCTGCTTTTAATTCAACACACATGCATTCTATCCACTTACACAGCCCACATTAGGAAACAGTCTTGTCCAGAAATTAAACAATCATTAAAATATTCTCGAAATGAACCAATGCCAATGGGTGATCTATTTACCTTTTTTGGCAGCAAGATGATGAGAAGTTATTTGGCAGCTTTGGTGCCAATCATTATTAAACCATTCAGTCAGTCTCACCCGCCTATGGATTTATATGATTGGTCAATAATGTTGTCAGATGTGCTGTCGGTACCCTTCCCTGATCGACTACTAATTCTTTAAGCAATAGAAAATAAAAGACTATTGTTCATTGAGTGAATGACATGTGAAGTAAATTTACAGTTATGACGTTTAATTTAGTCTCCTTATTTATTTATTTATTTTAAAACATTCAAAACTATGAATATGATGGAATTTGTAAAATATAGCCGTTTTCTGGGTCATGTGAAATAAAATCAATTTAAAAGTAAAATATGTGTATCAATGCATTCTGGGAACCGCTCTAACAGAGAAAAATAGTATATCATTGTTTTCTTAATGTACACTGAAACTAAGTTACTGAGTTTTTTAATGTTATCCTGTGACGGAAAGATGAGTTCTGGTGATAAATCTTCCTCCCAACCTGTGAGGGCGCTAAAGAACGGGAGGAGAAGCATCTGGAAGGGCTGGCCTGACAGTTCGTTTCCGGGTCAGGGAAGTGGGTCAGCCTGGATGGAAGCGCGACTCTGTTGTAAGACCGTATTGATTTGAGAGATAAACGAGAGGCAGCTGCAAGTAATAAGGCAGCTGCAACCGTTTATCTTGATATCATGCGGGATTACATATAGGGGCCAGGGTAACGCTGGTCTTTTCCTTCGTTTGGGTTAACGCTTGGAGAGAGAAGGAGCGAGAGAGGAGCTCTCGTTGTAAAGAGAATTACGTGTTGTGTTTTGTTGTGTTTGTTTGTAATTGTCTGCGTTTTGCACCACCAGACAGTTAACTCACCGGTCCGGAGCTGTCGACCAGGGTCAGCACAATCCGGATCACCACTGCACGGAACCGTCACGAAATACAGTGTCTTCACCCACCACAAGCACGTCTGCACTCACCCAGGACTGGTGACCGTGTGTTCGTTTTTGTTCGGGACTGTGCTGTATTATTGCTATCCCCGTGCTTTACACATTGTTGTGTATAGCCGGGGATTTATTATTTAACGGTCACCAGACCTGGATTATAAATAAAAGCACCTTGTCACTGGAAACTGTTGTCTGCCTGTCACTCCTGCATCGCATCACCGTTATACCTGTTCCCCTCCACTAGCCACTTTGCCACACGTGGTGTCAGAACACGGGACTATGGACCGCAACGCGCTGGCGGAGTTGCTGCAGGCACTGGAGACCAGACGGGATGCAGAGGAGAGACGGAGGGAGGAGCGCTATACGGCGCTCATTGAACGGGTAGGGCTGATCGTTGCTGCAGGAGCGACCCCTACCGGAACATCATTGATGTCGGCCCCGAAGGCACGGGCCATGAAAATGACGGCGGAGGATGATCCGGAGGCATTTTTGGTGGCGTTCGAGCGGCTGGCAACCGCGGCGGGATGGCCTCGGGAGTTCTGGGCAAGCCAGCTAGGACCTTGCCTGATCGGGGAAGCGCAGGCAGCTTACCAAGCCCTGAGCGACCAGTACGCCACTGACTATGACCTAGTCAAGCAGGCTATCCTCCGTCGTCTCAACATCACCGCGGAGACCCACCGGACGCGGTTCCGCGAGTACCGGAGAGCCCCGGAGACACGCCCCAGGGTGGTGGCACAGCGGTTGTGCGACCACATGGTCCATTGGCTGACCCCAGAGAAGAAGACCGCTCAACAAATGGGGGAAGCCATTGTGGTGGAACAATTCTGCCATGTGGTCGGCGCCGAAACTCAGGCGTGGGTACGGCGCCACAACCCTGACACCCTGGAGGAGGCGGTCAAATTGGCCGAAGATTTTGAGGACTCTTTGACGTCAGCCCGGGTCGGGATCCTGTCAGCCCCTGCCCTGCTCAGGAACCAACCTCTCCCTCCCTCTCCTCCAACACCACCACCATCACCCTCGGTCCCGGCACCCAGACCTCCCAGACCGCCGACCCCGTTGGGCCCCCTTGCCTCCCCCCCATGGAGACCGAGGTTAGCCCCCAGCTGGGGTAGAGGTGTTGCCCCTGCCCCGTTGCCCTACCAGCAGCGGGACAGATATTTAACCTATGCCCCCTCTGTCCCTCCACTCTGTTTTAGGTGTAACCAGCCAGGACATAGGGCCAGGTCATGCCCCGCTGCTATGGAGTGTGACGTGGCTGCATGCAACTGGACACCTGGAACGGGTAAGCAGGGGGAAAACGGTTGGGAGGGGCCCTGTCTGATTGACGTGGTTTTAGGGAATGTGAAAACCCACGCGTTAGTGGACACAGGGTGTGAGCAGACCTTGATCAGGACAGCTCTCTTGGGCGGTATGTCGTGGCGGCCACAAGGTCAGGTGGCCATCTCCTGTATCCATGGAGACACGGCGGCATACCCCACCCTAAAAGTATATTTATCGGTAGGACCGATAAAACGTCACCTTGTAGTCGGGGTGGCGGAAAGGTTGCCGCACCCAGTTATTCTGGGCCGAGACTGGCCAAAATTCAAAGAATTGGTGCAAATAATGGCAGTCTCAGCCACACACGTAAACGTGGCAGAAAAAGGGAAAAAGGAACGGATTGGTGATGTGTTTCCTTTTCATCCTGAAATGTTTTCCCCTCTGTTCCGTCCTAGAAAAACAAATAAGGAGAGACGGACCGCGAAATGGGAGGGAGCGTCTTTGAGACAAGGCTGGGGTCTGGTGGGAGAGTGCTGTAATGGTAACAAACGCCAGTCGAAGGGAGTGGGAACGCAGTGCGACCGAGAGAGCGAGGTTACTGGGCCGACTAGGGCAGAGGTTATTCCAGCCCCTCTCAATATACCGGACCCGTGGTACTCAAGCGCGGACCTAGTGTGGGGCCAAAAGAACGACCCGTCACTGGTGCACGCTTGGGGGCAGGTCCGGTCCATTGAAGGTAAGGATGTTGATGGCGCTGGGCCGCTAGTATATCCACATTTCAGTATAAAGGGGCAATTACTATATAGGGTAAACCTAGCCGCGGGCACAGGACAGCCTGTAACACAATTATTGGTTCCCCCGTCTTGTCGGACCGAGGTCATGAGGCTGGCGCATGATATCCCTTTTGCGGGGCACCTCGGAGCCGAGAAGACGAGGGAGCGAATATTGGCTCGATTCTATTGGCTCGGTCTTCATACTGATGTGTCGAAATATGTAGCCACATGCCCAGACTGCCAGCGAGTAGCGCCAGGTCGAGTGCGCCCCGCTCCTTTGGTCCCACTGCCGATTATTTCCACTCCGTTCGAGCGCATTGCAATGGACATAATGGGCCCGTTGCTACCTTCTGACTCTGGGTATACGCATATATTAGTAGTGGTGGATTATGCAACGCGATACCCAGAGGCAGTTCCATTGAGGTCCACTAGTGCAGCTGCAATAGCCACCGAGTTAGCGCAGATTATGGCTAGAGTAGGGATCCCCAAGGAGATTTTGACGGATCACGGAACCAATTTTTTGTCCAATACGTTACAGCAGGTGTACAAAATATTAAAAATACGTCCCATCAGGACGTCCGTTTATCATCCACAATCGGACGGTTTGGTTGAACGTTTTAATCAGACCTTAAAGTCGATGCTGAGGCGATTTGTAACACAGGAGCAGAAACATTGGGCATCGCTTCTTCCCTACCTCCTTTTTGCGGTGAGAGAAGTGCCGCAGAGTTCAACGGGGTTCTCCCCCTTTGAGCTCCTGTACGGCCGGCAGCCTCGCGGCATTCTCGACCTGCTGAGGGAGGGGTGGGAGGAGCACAAAGGCTCGTCTAAAAATGTAGTGAAGTATGTGCTCCTACTACGAGATCGGCTGGATTTGGTCGGTCGTTTGGCCCAAGACAACCTCAGATCGGCTCAGCACCGACAACAGCAGCATTACAACAAAAATGCACGGATTCGAACCTTTCGACCAGGGGACAAGGTAATGCTGCTACTTCCCTCATCTGAATCGAAACTGTGTGCTAAATGGCAGGGGCCGTATGAGGTGATTCGGGCTATAGGGAAAGTAAATTATGAAATTAGACAGCCCGATCGCCGAAATGAACGTGAAATTTATCATGTCAATTTATTAAAGCCCTGGCAGGCAAGGGAGGTCTTATTTATAGCCCCAGGCAATATGGAGGATGATTTAGGTCCCTGTTCAGAGACCCCGAGCACAAGAGCGATTTCTATGGGGGAACAATTGGTTCCGGATCAGCAAAGAGAGCTGCGTAAGCTTATTGAGGAGTTCAGCGATGTTTTTTCTGACGTGCCCGGCAGAACAAACTTAGTAGAATATGACATTATCTCTCCACCAGGTGTCACAGTGCGAAAGAGACCGTACCGGATCCCGGAAAGTCGACGAAGTGGCGTTCGCAAAGAGGTATGGGATATGCTCGAGCTTGGGGTGATTGAGCCTTCCAGGAGCGAGTGGTGCAGTCCGATCGTCATAGTGGCTAAGAAAGACGGCACCAACCGCTTCTGTGTGGATTTCAGAAAGGTGAACGCTATTGCTAAGTTCGATGCATATCCCATGCCTCGGGTCGACGAACTTTTAGACAGACTGGGAAAAGCGAGGTTTATTTCCACTCTGGACCTGACGAAGGGATATTGGCAAATCCCTTTAACCCGCAGCTCCAGAGAGAAAACCGCATTTTCAACACCAGAAGGGCTGTTCCACTTTAAAACCATGCCGTTTGGGCTACATGGTGCGCCCGCTGCCTTTCAGAGACTGATGGACCAGGTTTTACGCCCACATCATGAATATGCAGCAGCGTATATTGATGACGTGGTGATATACAGCTCCACCTGGCGAGAGCATTTGGCTAGGGTTGCAGCCGTTCTTCAGTCTCTAAGGGCAGCCCGGCTGACAGCTAACTTGAGGAAATGTGCGTTTGCCAAAACAGAGACTCAATATTTGGGATTTTTAATGGGGAATGGAAGGGTGAGACCTGTAGTCACCAAAATCCAGGCTTTGGTTGATGCAGCGATCCCCAAAACCAAGACTCAGGTGAGGTCACTACTGGGCTTAGCCGGTTATTACCGCCGCTTCATCCCCGAGTACGCCACAGTGGTTAACCCGTTAGTCGACCTCACCAAAAAGAGTGCTCCAAATTTAATTAAATGGTCAGCTGAGTGTCAGGGAGCGTTTGATACTATTAAGCGTACACTTTGCCAGGCCCCCACTCTTATTACTCCAGATTTCACCAAGAGATTCATCCTCCACACCGACGCATCGGATGTAGGTTTGGGTGCAGTCTTGTCCCAAAAAGTAGCTGGAGTAGAGCACCCGATATTATACCTCAGTAAAAAAATGTTACCTCGGGAACGCAACTACTCCGTAGTCGAAAAAGAGTGTTTGGCCATTAAATGGGCTACTCACTCTTTACGATACTACCTGCTGGGACACTCATTCGATCTGGTCACAGACCACGCCCCACTCAAGTGGTTAAGCACAATGAAGGACAGCAATGCCCGGATAACTCGGTGGTATCTGGCATTGCAGCCCTTCATGTACCACATGGTACACCGTGCGGGGAAAGACCACCAAAATGCGGATTATTTTTCCCGGGAGGGGGGAGTAATGGGGAAGGTAGATTTAGCCGAGTGTTCCTTCGGCTCCACTCTGAGCGGTGGGATATGTGACGGAAAGATGAGTTCTGGTGATAAATCTTCCTCCCAACCTGTGAGGGCGCTAAAGAACGGGAGGAGAAGCATCTGGAAGGGCTGGCCTGACAGTTCGTTTCCGGGTCAGGGAAGTGGGTCAGCCTGGATGGAAGCGCGACTCTGTTGTAAGACCGTATTGATTTGAGAGGTAAACAAGAGGCAGCTGCAAGTAATAAGGCAGCTGCAACCGTTTACCTAGATATCATGCGGGATTACATATAGGGGCCAGGGTAACGCTGGTCTTTTCCTTCGTTTGGGTTAACGCTTGGAGAGAGAAGGAGCGAGAGAGGAGCTCTCGTTGTAAAGAGAATTACGTGTTGTGTTTTGTTGTGTTTGTTTGTAATTGTCTGCGTTTTGCACCACCAGACAGTTAACTCACCGGTCCGGAGCTGTCGACCAGGGTCAGCACAATCCGGATCACCACTGCACGGAACCGTCACGAAATACAGTGTCTTCACCCACCACAAGCACGTCTGCACTCACCCAGGACTGGTGACCGTGTGTTCGTTTTTGTTCGGGACTGTGCTGTGTTATTGCTATCCCCGTGCTTTACACATTGTTGTGTATAGCCGGGGATTTATTATTTAACGGTCACCAGACCTGGATTATAAATAAAAGCACCTTGTCACTGGAAACTGTTGTCTGCCTGTCACTCCTGCATCGCATCACCGTTATACCTGTTCCCCTCCACTAGCCACTTTGCCACATATCCCCATGATGATTAAAAATTAGTCATGCCTGTGTCTACGCTAGCTGCATAAAGTTTTGTTGTGTTAACTTAAACTTTATAAATCCAGCTGGTTCATGATTCAGATGCCAGTTTTTAGTAAATAATTATGCAATAAAAGTCTAGCTGGAACTTTTTCTTTACAAACGTGATTTTTTTTTTTTTTAATCACGAACCGCTCGTCACTATAATGCGAATCACTATTGTTGATCTAAATGTAAAAAAATAAATATATTTTTGTTTGTAAATCTGAAAGACGGTAAGTCTTTATTTCACTTCTCCAACTGAATGTTGATGAAGTCTGTATGCTGAACGCATTCACTGTTCTCCATTTCTCTTCTTAAACTAAACATGTCGCATTTTTAAAACGGTTGTATGCTGATTCGTAAGCATTTGCCCTACTGACTAGAAAATGTGTTAAAAAAATTCTCCTGAAAGTGTGCGGCGATGGTGGTAAATGCCGTGGTGAAAAGTCAATTGATGAAAGTGTCCTGTATGTGTAAAGCTGTACACTGGAAGTGAATGACGCAAGTGAGGCGAGCAAATTTTGTATCTGCATCAAAGGCAAATATTTTATCAGAAACTTTTACTTGACCCTGTCCTTATCCCCCCGCTGTTCTCCCACCCAATCCCACACAAAACATAGAGTCGGCCCATTAACAACACTCACGCAGCACATACACTATAGAACAAACAAAGGGCATGTTTTTTTATTCACTGGTCGCTCCATCAGTGAGCCTCTGTGGAGCTCAACGATCTGTTGTTAAACTCTTTGAGCCACCAGACTCGCCGAGAAAAAAAGATTCACCGTAAACAATGCACAATCACCGTAAAACAACATGGACGACCCCATGGCATCTGTCAGTGTGGACTGTGGGCAGACTAAATGAAATATATAGTGGACTCGGATACTGTAAATATCTAAGTAATAAAAGTCCTACCAAATCCCATTCATTTAGGAACTTTTCAACCAATGAAGTATTTAAATTATAAAGCAAATATTTTAAGTTGATGCCATTTTTATGATCTAATCTAATACAGTGTCAGAGCGATTAAGTTCATATTTAAAAAAAATAATAAAAAATGTGCGCGCACACACAAACACACTAGACCAGGGGTGTCCAATCCTGGTTCTGGAGGGCTGGTGTCCCTCCTGGTTTTTATTCCAACTGTACCCTAAATTACTTAATTGGGCCAATTAAGTGCTTATTACAAGTTTGACCCTTTGCAGTCCATTGATTCAGCGCCTGTCAGGAGTGTCAGGTCCAATTTATTTTCACATACGCTGTTTAAAAGTAATTTTATTCACAGCAAAACAGGTTTAAAAGGCATTGCATATCAACAGGACGCTCAGTACTGCATCTCCAGCCCTGCCCACTCCTTGTTCACTGTATTTATCACATATCTCTTCATAATAATCTCCTGATCACTCGTTTTATCACCAAACTCCTCAATAATGCTATCCACGTCATTATTTTATTACTATATTACTATAACATCTCAAAAAACTTGGCAAATGTCTGTGATATTCTTTGAGCGCTGATGTTTGTTTATGTCTGTGGTATATTGCTCAGATCCGCCTCCCTTTTTTCGGCTTCTTTCGGCCTCACTCAGCCATTGAAAGCTTTTCTCTGCTTTTTCCAGAGAAAAAATGACTAGGGATCTGTGCTTGATGTCTTTTTGATGATCGACATTGGACCGGAAAGGAAACATTTTAATGTCCGGCCTGGTCTGACATAGGATCGAAAATGGTTAATTGGCCCAATTAATTAATTTAGGGTACAGTTGGAACAAAAACCAGGAGGACACAGGCACTCCAGGACCAGGATTGGAGACCCCTGCACTAGACTATGATTTCTGAGCTTTATTTACTTTTTCAACAGATCCCAGTACTGTAGTATAAGAAATGTATTATTATATAGTGTTTTTCATGTAAAACATATCTTTGTACATTATGTGATGTACTTTTAAGGGGCATTTTTTTTAAACGAGTATGTATATTTTTTAACATGCTTTTTTGGGCTTGCTGCTTGCATTGAAATGTACAATTGCAATCATTACCTCACGAAAAGGATAATTATTCAGCTTTAGATTTATTATTATTACTTTTTTCAGCTCTCAGACGTTCACAGTTGAATGTGTTTAGTTAGCTACGCCCCATTCAATTACGTAGTCTCCCCGGTAATATGACTGGCATTTAATCTAACCAATGAAAGCGCGTAAAAGTTGGAAACGGTTCTTTATTGGCTGATCTCTTCAGACCATGAGGAGTTTTTACCTGATCTACGAAGATGTCCAAATATGAACACCATACCTCTAGATTCCAGTCACTTCTAAATTATTCGCTGGCATCGCTCGCATAAATATTTTCCCAATTTTTATGCAAATATGTTATTCAGAACAAAAAGTTTGCAATCATTTTACCATTTATTGTTCTGTTTCACTGGATAATTAAAATTTTTTTTTATTAAAACTTCATCAATAAATAAAAGTTATATTCAGGGGAGTGTATTTAAAATACTATTTTCATTATCCAAAACCTTTGTCTACTTTGCACTCAGTTTTCAATGGGCTTATGAGTGAGATTCTCTTTTACAAATCTAGATTCTTATAGTTTTACCTCAGATTTATTGTAGCTTTTTAGTACCCAGTGGTCACCACATAACCACCTGATGTTCACTGGCGCTCCCTGACCAGGCCTAACAGTCTTTTGCTTCTGAGACCGGAATTTTGTATTGCCTGTACATGATGAATTGACATACTTACCTTTACTATGTTATTTTCCTTTTTTATTATGACATTATGGTTCAAGTTGACAGTTGTTAAATCGTATGTTTCTCTCAAGTTCTCTACCCTTCATTCAAAAAATGTTTGTTTATACCTCTAAATCAGTTTTTGAAGACGCCTCACAAGTTGTCAGTTTGGTACCTCTTTTATTCAGTATCTAATCCTTAAGCATGAAAAACTGTACAGTAGCAGGACAATTTTCACAATACTTAAAAAAGAGAAAAGGTGCAGACCTCAATCAAGAGAGAAAGTTAATTTCAAGCAGGGTTTGGTAAGAGTCCCCTTTGAGATCCTTTAGTGTAATTGAACAAATTCAGAGATGACAGTAGCTTCATGTGTTTCTAAGAGGAGGTCTCTGTGGGTCAGCTCTTGCATCAACACGATAAGCAAGTTTGTCAATTTTTCCATCAGATTGATTTTTCTCACACGTCTGCAAGGTTTGTCCCATTTCATCTTATTTTCACAGGGGTTCTGAACATTGCACATTGCCATTTACTTTCATATTAAAAAATGTGTGATTTTCTTTTTTTTTTTCTTTTTACCTGATAGTAGTTAGTCAATCACAAAGAGAAAAAGCTTGAGTAAATGAAACAATATGTTCAGGAGCGCTCTCATATTAGTTTTTCCAGCTGGTTTTGAAAAATTATTATTATTATTCCTTGAGCTGAAAAGTCAAAGTAACAGGCTGAGTTAACCCAGGACCTGTTCCTCTCCTTAGCTCCATGTTGACTGAATTATATTTTGATATTTTGATTATGAGTACAAATGAAAATCCTATTGAGCACAAATGCTTGGTGCACTGTTCCATCACTGTGCTTTCCCATCTGCCAGACTACTTGAGATGGTAGCGATCAATACTTTTAATATTTTACAAACAGTGCTATTGATCCTTGAAAACATATTTCCGAGACACTGAACCATACTGGTTCACTTAAAATACACATTATTTTAACCAGTAAGTTGTAGTAATCTGTCAGTTTATTTTTTACTAGCTAGATAACTCACAAAATTGGCTTCTTTATCCTTGTGGAAAATAACTTCAAAATTTGCTCTGACAGTTCTGTGACAGTATTTATGATTAAATCTAGACAGCATGTTTCTAATAGGTACAACAACAGCAATAAAAGTAATTACAAATAAATCAGTTCTTATTATGTCTTAAACTAGACTTGTTCTGAATAATTACAGAGGGCTAATACAATGTAATGAATTAGCATCTCAGCCCATTGAATTAAATGGAAAAGCAAAGGCTGGACATGAACCACAAACCATATAATTCAAACTCGGAGTTTCAATGTCAGACTCATAATCGCAACCACTCACTGACTCCAAGGATTCAGAGCGACTTGAGAGCATCACATGTCTCACAAGCCAACATATTTGCTATAGCTTATATTAATGAAAAGAACGCTGATATTCAATAACCTCTTTCAACCACAGGGGCCTGGATTCTTTCCCATAAGGTGCCACTGTAATAAATTGGTATCTCAGCTCATTCAGTTGATTGGAAAGGCAAGTGCTGAACACTAACTGCTAACCATATGGTTCAAGACGAATGTCTTAGCATTCAGCTAAAGTGCAAGCTCTGTAGTCAAAAAGTAAGTAAGTAAGTCTTATACTGATGTCAGTATTATTAACTCATTAGTCGCTAGGAGATCCATTACAACAGAAATATATGATCTCACAATTTAAAACAGATTCAATAAAATGTCACATAAACAAACTATTCATATCATCTTGCTGGAAAATGGCATCAAAGGAGGGAACGAGTCAGTTTGGTACCTAGATCTTCAAATAATATTCTGCTCTGGAGCTTGACCAAACCGAATACATATTTCTGTAAAATGTAAACTACCTAAGAAGTAACTTTTTGTAGCTGTAACTAATCATATTTTTTCCAAAGTAATAATTTACTGTAGCTAATTACAATGTTGATCAAGAAACTAACGGATTACTTTTAAAAGTAACTTAACCAATGCTGTTGAATACATATCAACTGTTTTCTAACAAATAAAGGTCATCTACCTCCAGTCATTCCTAGTTTAATTTAAACCCGGTAGTAGTCTGCTTGCATAAAAGCCTGCATTCAATTTTAGGTCAAGAACACTTGGAAATCACTGCTTTAACTAATAAAAGTGTATCTCTGTCACATATTTTATCTATGATGAGATTTGTTTCTCACACTGTTTTGCCTTGCCTCTTGTGGTCTCATGCTCATTTATCATAGAGGGTCAACATTGTTTGATTTATGAAGAAATAGTTCATAATCTTACAAAAGCAAGCAAGCTCTTGTGTTTTTGTCTGTCTGATACCTGCATCTAAAGATTTTTGTATACACTACTCACAAAAGAAACACGATCATAGCTGTACTGCAGATAAAAACCTTGAAGGTTAACAGGGTGTGATTTTCAAATGAGATTTATATAAATATAAACAAACATTCATCTGATATTGGTAATGCATTACTGTGTTAGAAGAAACAGGGAGACTGGTTAAAATTCCCTTTATTTCACTGAACTTAATACAGCAGTGCCGTTACCTTCTCTACTGGGAGATAAATCAATGTTTCCCTATCAAATAGGAAATGGAAGCATTAACGTATAGGTGTTTACCTCCTAAAGACCCCGAACCTGAATAGCTATACCAAGGGCTGCACGCCAGTGCCTGTGATGGAGACATGCCCATCCCAGAGGGCATAAGAAGAATGCACGCACAGACACCAGCAACATTTTTCCTTTCAGAGGACTGAACCTAAAAGGAGAGCATAGACAGATGAGTACTTGTTAATTTTATCTGCATTTATTATTCACTAATTGTGTATTACACTGATTTACGTGATAATTATTTACATTGTTTTACTAATTACACGTAATTCTTTGCACATAGCCTGTCGTTTGTTACGTCCCGCAGTGGCCTTGTGCCCTGCGTGAAGCCGGCGGCTCCTGTCGCCCTTTAACAGGGACCAAGCAACTTGAGTTGGCTGACTTGTACTCTCCTCACAGGCTACTTAGCTTTTGTTTTTGTAAACAATTTTATTATTATTATTTGAACTGTAATTGTGAGAGTTTTTCTCTGGTGTGTTTTTTTCTGCAGAAACACGAGTACAGCTGCTGTGCATTGACTGAGATACGCGTTTCGGCGCAGACTGCTTGCAGTCTCTCCTACTGTATCTTGTTGCCACCTTGGTGACTGCAGGCAGCTTTGGCTTTCCCAGGCATGCGTGCCTGATGCGGACAAAGCACTGCTGTTGGATGTACCTATTACAAAACCGGGGCATACCTTAGGTCCCGCGGGAGAAGAGATGCTGCAGCACTCTCACCGCATGTGGAAATTCCATGAAGGAGCTGGTGCTCTTGTTCCATTCCATCTGGTTCCAGCCAGCTATCGACGGTGTTACAGCCCCTGTCTGGTACCAAGCAGGCCTTGTTGAAAGTCCTGTTTCTATCTTTAGCAGCTGAGGCACCAATTGTACATTATTACTGCACATTGCTTGCTATTTGCATAATGTCTGGGTTTTATCCCTGTGGTCAGAGGTGTTATTCAGATCCACAAGACCCTGGCTTTAGAACTATAGTATTGAGGGCGGCTTCTGAGTCAACCCTCTCAACATAACATAGTAGCAAGTTAAACCCTCAATTTTTTAGCCCAAGCTACTTTTTAATGGGGTTCCATATGGTATTGCACAAGGTATCCTGCGGCTTAGTCTTGTAGCATTCCAGTCATTATGCAATATTCCCTTGCGACGACTTTGGTACACTCACCCATATGGTAATGGTTACATTTTATACTTGCTAGGGAACATTAGGTTATTATTATAATCCTGATTCCCTGAACTAGAAATGTAAGCATTAACCTTCAAGGTCACTGTGTCAATGATTGCAGCATGCTTGAAAGAAAGGTTATTCTGGTATCCGTGTGTGACTGCGTCACAGGCGCTGGTGTGCAGCTTTGGTATATCTATTCTTTAGGAGGTAAACACTCACATGGTAACAATTACATTTCTATTTCAGGGAACCAAAGTTGTGATAATAACCTAACGTTTTGGACAATACAAGGACAGATACAATGGATGGATTAGATTTTCCATGCACAGACAAATGTTTAGTTGAAGTCACCTAAAAGGTTCAACCTTATGCTTCTCATTGTTAAAATATCTGAAAGGTTTCCCATGTGGCCTAATAGCCCCAAGGCTAGTCTCAAGTGTTGCTAACTAGCAAAGTAAACATTTCTATGATTTTAGGGTCATCTCTAACTGGTGCAATAATGTAAACCACAGTTTAGTGTCAGCATGTTCTACTTATACCAACCACACCCATCTTAGTAAAAATATTTTGTATTGATACCCATGAGATGATGCTGGGGTCCGTTGTCAACAACTTTAATAAAAAGTTATCATTTTGGTCCTAACAGGTGAACAATTCTCCTCAGATACAGAAAGATTCCTAAGCCTGTTTGTCGCTATTGTGAACCGGCTGTAGTCCAATAAATTCTGTTCATGTAAAGAGTTTATATTTGGATGTAAAATACATAAATCATCCACAAACATTCATATATTAGTGGCTTAATATTTTCGAGTGCTGTAAGTACAGCCATTTAATTTAGAATTTGTATCCTGTGCTTATTCAAAATCATAGCCATATCTGTGACAGATTAAGAGTGAGGTAAATTAAGTCTCACTCATTGTACAGTACATGCTTGAACATGATATTGTTTGCTCTGCAGTGTAATTAAATCTTTCCCACCAAGGCTCTATGACTGGTATTGTCCTTTTTTAGTATTGATGTTTGTTCACGTTAGAACAATTGAAACATTCTTTTTTCCAAGTTTCTATGCCAGAGACTAACAACCAACAACAAACAAAGGACAAACTATTTTTCAGTGCTTACAAACAATTCTTGGAATGCCCCTGTTTAGCCAAGTTGATGGTACTCTACAGACATAATAGCTATCAGATGACAAACATGAGATGCCTAAGGTGGATCCTGACCTTCCCAATTACCAATAATGTTGACACCCTATAAAAGCAGGTGATGGTGTCCTTCGATATTTAGTGTTTGCACTGATGGTGCAATGTTTCCGCTGGCAATTGTAAATGAGACACTCGAAGTCTCTGGCCCTGGGCCTGAAGTGGTGAACAAATTATTCTAAATTTCCAAGGTCTTCCAGTTCCAAAGGCACTTGTGAATTAAGGTCCTGATCTTTGACTTAATAAAGCACTACTAATGCATTAACAATAATAATAATAATAATAATAATAATAATAATAATAATAATAATAATAATAATAATAATAATATTTATTTTTATATGGTGCCTTTCATAGCTGACTACCTTCACAAAGCGCTTTACAAGATACGAGACTAGGGTGTGTGGACTATGCATCAGAGTCACTTGCAAGAACACTGTGCTGTATGTGCTCCATGCGCAACCATTGCTGATACTGTCATGTGAGCTGTTCAGTGTGTTGGTATGTAAATAAATCCTGTTCACCTGCAGGGCATATCAACTTCAACCCCCTTTTTAATCTCCTGCCTGTCACTCAGCAGCAAATGCACGCACCTACATGGCAGACATATAACCTGTCACAAGCATTAATACCCTGTATCTTTCTAAACAAGGGATTTAGGGGAGCGCCCTAATAAAAGCTATATCTCAAAACAATAATTGTGTGAATATCGTAATTGTTTCAGCTTTGTGTAATGGTATTTAAAACAGGATTCATTTATGTGACTGTTACATATCCTCCCTTACTCACACCACAGTCCGATATGTGACAGACTACTATACTGTAGCAAGTTTTATACAAATTGAAATACTCAAGCTAATGTTTCTTGATATTTTAATATATGTTTCCATAACTTCAAAAACTAATCAACTGAAAGGCAAAACTATAAGAAACAAACTCAAGACAAGTTGACTAATGTTTTGGCTAATGCTTTCAGATTTATCCTGCTTTCAATATATGTCTGTCCTTAAATGCTAGTTGCATTACTAGCTACATAGACTGCCAAGCTTTTCAACAGCTTCAAATGCACTAATTTGTATTCAAGGCTTTTAATCTGTCTATACGAACTTCTTCATAATTGTATTTGATATTTGTTTGGGGGGATGAGGATGTACCATCCCTGTAATGTAATTTTCATTATTGGTCTATTACAACTTAAAAAATGATGTCTTCTAAAATGACATACTGTAATTTTCTCCATCTATCTTGAATGTATATGATTCTTGATTATGTTAAAAGTGCCATAATTTCTTCTATTCTAGACATGAAAGCTTTATCATCAGCAACTTTTTTGATAAGTCATATGAATAATTGAAAAAGGACACTAATATAGTATTCATCATGACTCTATAGTCATGACGTTGCATTTCATTATACATCATGATATTAGGGATAAAGTGTCAGTCAAGTCATTGACAAAACACATTTTGGGGGGGGGGGGGGGGGGGGATTTGATAGATCTAAATGCTGTGGGAGATATGAATACAGTTATTAAAATCATCAAAATAGGAATGTTCCTTGTGTTTAAATATATGTTTACAGTTACACTAAGGAGACTTGCATGAACTATTACATGGCATTATACTCTTGGTAGCTTATTTTAATTATCTAGAGTCTCATAATGTTCACGTTATATTCACCTCCTGCTGTCATTTTAGTAATACTTCATCTGTTTTAAGCAACTCAGAGATATAGGATGGAAATATGTCAGAGGCCATAAATGTTACTCAAGACTTAGCCCCACTGCAACCCATTGCTCTTCTAAACTAAACAATATGCTAGAAGGTGTAAGACTTTGACTTAAGAGACACTGCATTAGGAGGGTACTCTACGAATGATTCAAGTTCTAATGACTTATTTTTTTCAAAGAGATGGATTCTTTCTTCAAAAGCAAACTCAATTAATACTTGAAGGTAACCACCAACTTTTTCTGTTGTACCAAACCAGTTTTGTGCCTGGCCAGTTTCTTGATTTAGTTTTCCATTCTCAAACAGTAACTGCTTTTTTATTTAAAGACAGTTGCAAGGCCAAATCAAGTGTTTGTTATAAAGGACATGAAAACAATTCCTTTGAGTACAACATCCATTTTCTGTCCCAAGCGGCGACAGTATTCCGTGCTATTTATTCATAATAGCAATGTTATTTACTTTTCTGAAGAAAAAATAATCACACTGACATTTCTGTTAAGAAAATAATTGCATTTAAAACAACATCATGTTCTGTCTCAAGCACAACACGAGTTCCAGACAAAGAAATCAAGTTTGTTTTGCATTTTAAAAAAGAAAACCAAGGTGGGGGTGCAGAGAAAAGTAAAAGAGCACAGGAGTGGCATACTTTGTATTTCACTGATCCAGCAACAGCAAGCAAGGTTGTTGGATAAATGCTGGCTTCTCTAATTCAAAATTTCCTGCTGAGAAAATACACGAAAGTAACCCAAGGTCATGAAAGTAATGATTGACCCTGAACACACCATAGCTTCTGGACAGGAGCCAGCCAAGCTCTTTAAATGCTTCACATGACAAGTAAGATTCTACAACCAGTCTATCAGAGCAGGTTTGTTCTTGCCCATTATCTATGTATAGCAAAAAAGTCTCAGATCATTACAAACAATCAATATCCTCTAACATGACGATAACATGGATAACATCCAATTCTGAAAATGAGGGTGAGCTTCTTCGCTCAGATCAGTGTTTCATGGAAACTAACTGTGCTATTTCAGTGAGGAGAGTAGGCAAAAACAAAACACTATAGAGGGGTCAGGCCCATCCTTCACAGCCCTGAGTCATTTCTGTATATTTTTTTATATCTTTACAAAGCCAACAGAACAATGATGAGATCCATAGAGAGGAAGACTGAAGTGATTTAGGAGGGGACTAGGTAATCTGCAAATCTCTTTTCATCTGCCCCTGCCTTTTTGACTATGAAAGCTGACATACTTGGAAAAGCCCCTAAAGAATGATATGAGCTGTTGTTCTCTCATCCCTCTCTAGACCCCTAAATGTCAGACACACTGATTGAAAACTCCCTCAGGTTTGGAATTCACTTCATATCCACTGGAATAGGTTCCTGTGAGAGAGATGGGGATACAGTACCTAGCCTTTACAATGCAAATGGTTGTTGCTACTTCCTAGTGCCACATATCCTTATGAAGATTCTTGACAATGACTTACCACTGGGGACTTTTATAATGCACAAAACTACCAGACTTCCACACAAGACACTAAAAGCTCAGTTGTTAGTTCTTGTTTGTTCGTGGGAGGGGAAATGTGCAGCGCACAAATACATAGTGTTTCGGAGAAAGTGAATGAGAATAAAACTGTGATTCCCAGGTTCATGAACTAACATACTGTCTGATATGCCAAAATATCTAGGCACCATTTGCAGAACAAACAGATGTGTCTTTAGTTGCTTAACACAGTCAACTACTGGAATGTTAATTTCACTCATTATGAAAATATGATGTGTACTTAAACTTTTTTTTTTAAATGGATATAGCTATAGTATGAAGTTAGACAAAAACTATGTGACAAGAAAAGTAACAAATATGTCAGCAAGTAACATCCATCGCCCTGGATGTAAATTCAAAATTAGAGCTATCAGTATGATGTAGATGACCATGACATATATCAACAGTATATACTAAATAGCACAGAATAAGAAATAACAGTTAAATGTTTATTCACAATTTGACAAGCAATTCTCCTGATCTATGGAAAAATATAAGTGTCACATGTAGACGCATGGATGAACTGACAAATAGAACTGACCTCCCTATAACCTCAGAATATGATATTCTCAAAAACTTACAGTGAGCAGTGTTAATACCAAGTTTCATGACAACTGAATAAGTGATTCTCCAGATATATACAAAATGTAAATTTGACTATCATATGGATGGATGTACAGACCAACAGGCGCGGCTATGTGTCCTCCAAATCTGATATTCTCAATAACTTGATATGATATTACCAAGTTTGATGGATAAGCACTTCTCCATATATATATGCGAAAATTTAAGTGTGGCATGTGCATGTATAAACGCCTCCACAATATCCCCATGGCAGGGGATTTCATCCCCAGAGAAGATAATAATATATGTGCATGTACAGCCAGCAAATTGAAGGAGGCTGATGGATTGAGGAGCAGAAAGATTGAGTTTTTCAATCCACAACTGATATTGTCTAGTACTATTCACAAGTGTATCATTACTATTTTATTATTGTGCCTGTACACAGACTATATACAGAAATATATTGCTGGTCTTAAATGGGCCATGGTAATGTAAAGCATCCCCATTCTCACCCCTGACTTCCAATGTAGTATAACACGTGGTTAAGAGAAATAATGCTGTGTTTGTTTTATGCATTTTTGGTTTAAAGGACAGAAAGCAACACATTTCTAGGCACACAAGTAGTAGAACCAGGGATGCATTTTTTTTTTAATCTGGAAAAATAATATTTAATGGGAATCATAAAATCAGACTCTAAGAGGTTAAAAAATTTTAAAACATTATGAGAATTATACCAAATACAACTCTATTACACCAAGTTGTGTACAGAATACACATAGTGTTTTTAAAGGGACGGCTGTGCAGTAGTGTACAATAATGTACGTGTAGGGAAAATGATTCCGGAGGTCAATGGGTTAAGGAAAAGCATTGCATACCCAGATAGCACACAGCCATTCCTAGATTATTTATAATGCTTCAAGTCATAAATTTGTATTTAACCTTATTGAAAAACAATGTTACTGTCAACAACAGATAGCACCTGGTATATACATTCTCAATCACATCACTCTCTGCAAACTGACAATGAAAATGTGGAATTTAATGTAGCCGGCAATATATGCATGAGAGCTTCCTACATGCAGGGAACAGAATATAAGATTAGGATCCCCTGAGATAAAAGCACATTATCCACAAATGGTATGTCAACCTGGAATATATCTCACTGGATTCATACTGTTTGGTAATTCTTTGTTCAAACTAAAGACTATACCAGAAAGGTTAACAAGCCCAGATTTACATTTGCCCATTGTCTCCTAATATTAAATCTATCAATTATTCAAACCTGTTTGAGGACAGATATTATTTCCCCCCCAAAAAAAGAAGGGGACACACAGAGTCCAGAGGCCTGATTTAGAAGGCAGTGCAAAGGCAAACACTCATTTTGGTAGAGGACCAAAACAAGTCCAATAGAGTAAAGTAAAACATAGGGTAGAATTGACTTAACAAATAAACTATTGTTTTGAGTAGTTGCTTGTTTTACCCCATTCCAATTGTGAACATTTCCCTTTGCACAATATTGCTCAAGTGTTGTTGCAATAGAGGATTTTAATGAGCCCTCACAGAATGAAGTACTAGTATGTTTCTGTTGATAGTCGATTTGGCAAGAAGAACAGAAAATGTTCAAATCCTAAATTGGTCAGAACCAGTTTTATAGAAATCTGATGAAAACAAAATAGTTCAATCTACTTCACTACTTTAATGTGAATCAGAAGGTTGGTGCACATGGCTTGGTGCTGAGATGTAATTTAATGTATTCTGTTAATCATTGTGATTTATACAGTTTGGCTGGTCTGACTTCTTTACCTTTGCAAAGATTGAAACACTGGTACATAATTGTTTGTAAAACTATTGTTGGCAAACTCCTAATTTATCTTAAAAAATTCTTAATTACCTCTAATAATACATATAATCTTAAACTCAGGGAACACAAAGCCACATTTTAGCTTGGAATTTGTTTTCAGGAGACTAGGTTTCAAGCCACCACATACCAGGGGAGACTTAGGGTTTGATAGAGCAAAGGTGCCTCTCCCAATCTCCTGGAACTAGGCTTCAAGACATAATTCCTGAAAAGTGACTTTCTGTTCCCTCAGCTTTAGATCTCAGGCCCTGTCTACACTATGCCTTTAAACCATATTAGTTGCCTTTAAACAAGCTTAAAAGTGTTAAAAACGGTTAGCATCTACACTACGCAGCGTTTAATACCATACTTAAGAACCGGTCTCGAGACCAGCTCAGGGATAGTTTCGAGTTGAGTTAGAGCGCACGAAATTTGTCAGCTCTTTTAAAAATAAAATTAAGGGGACCAGAATTTGGCTCAGGCATGATATGAAGGTAAAAACAATGATTGTTTTGTAATTATCAGCTTAATTATCTGAGTTTAATTATAAAACAGAATCAGCTCAATATGTTTAAAGGGACATCACCTAATTAAAAATAAAACCCAAAAATGTCAAGCGCTACTTGTGTGTTTGCATTTACTTTAAAATAAAATCCAGTGCATGGTGGGATACTATTGTATTAATTTCCACTGTTCATTTTGTTCTAGGAACTGTTACCAAACTATTTCATTAGTGTTTGCATCGTCAGAGGAGGAGTTGTGAGCGAGTATCACTGAGAGAGAACGAGAGCGAGAGTGATCCAAAAAGAAGACGAATCCAGTGAGAATCAATGAGTCAGAGGGCTGAGCTAGGAGAGACCGCAGCAATAGGAACCAGAGAGAAAAGAGGGTTTTGTTATTTTTGTTGTGGTCTCAGCCCATAGTAACTGAATGTGCAGAGAGAATAAAAAACAGACAATCTGTTTGCACCTGCAATCCCCATGTCTGTCCATTTATTCTACTTTTCTTAAAAGAAAGAAGGAAAAGAAAAGCGAAGGAGACCCCGTGTCACCACAATATCAATGTAGAGATAAGATTTTGTTTTGACCAATGCTCCCAAATAGTTTTTGTAATTTTTTTGTTTTTATTGATTGCGTTCATTTGAATTTGTGTTTTTTGTATGATATGCCACCTTCTGGACCAAGTCTCCCTTGAAAAAGATATTCGAATCACAATGGGACTTCCTTAGTTAAATAAAGGTTGACAAAAAAAAAAAAAAAAAAAAATCATGCACTTAGTTTGAGCAGGTTCCATCCAATTTCTAATGCATAACTTTTTTCGTAGTATCACATTTATCTGCAGCTTTTTAGCTAACATGATACTTTCAAAAAATACAGTGGAAAGGTTTCCGGAACCAACAGGATTATATGTTCTCTACCAGACCATAAACAAACATAATAACTTGACTGCAATTTCTTGATTTTTTTTTTATTTCAATCTTTCTGGCGTCACCCCATTTCTTCTTATCCTCTTTTTCTCAAATGCTCATCTTTTATATTAAACCGGTTTGCACTTTTTACTTTGGTCCCCTTCCCTGGTAACTTATTTAAAATGTTTATTTAACTTCATGTGAAACCAAGGGTGCTGGGGGTGCGGGAGCACCCCCTTGGCTTTGCATGGCTTCCATCATATACAGGGGTTACAGTTTTGTTCAGTTTTAGCACCCCCACTTTAAAAATGGTTTCAGTGCCACTGTGTAAAACTCTAGTTGACTGACTGTTCAGCCATGTAGAACGAGGTTGCATTTTATGCTCTTTAATTGTGCTCACTCCAGGTATTCTATTATCAGCAAACTAAGTGCGGAATAGAAAACCCTTACCTATTGAATCAATAACCCCCTCCTTCCCAATCTCTATTATGTAGAATCTATAGGTCCTAACTCTGCCCATGTGGTTCCTACATCTATCCCAAGGAACAACATTTTTCATCTTGTTGCTATGGAGAATAATCACTTCACTCAGCACCTCATGGGTAGACTTGAGGGCAACTGGAGGTGCCCTCAAGTTTATGGAGGTGTCGATCATGCAGTTCATCTATTATTAAATTGACAACCTTTGTGCCACAATGCCGAAGAATATCTTGCCCACCGCATTTAACATTTAGGACAATTGGACAGAATTGGCTGATGCTGGTAGATTCTTTTTCTTTGGGGATAAAGACCCCCCCCCCTTCTCTGCACCATACTACCTGTTTTAATATTTAAATGCAGTATAGCTTACAGTAAGTGGAAAAAATACAACATGAAATAGGATTCCACAAGTTAGGATTACAATAAGTTCCACATACAGAGAAGATGGCTTGGAGAATAGCTTCTGAATGTCTTCTACTTTGGAGCAGAAGAAGAAGGCAAAGTCATTAGGTGTAAAGGAGGAGGATGGGGTGGGAGTTTGAGGAAGGAGGAAAAGGTGGAGAAAAGTTGGCAGGGGTTGTTAGAGGAGGAGTGGCAGAGATGAGGGCTATCGAGAAGGTGGAGAGGATGGAGCGTTAGTGGTCTAAATCAGATGGGAAGTTGGATCTCTTCCATTTCCACTCAGCAGTGCACAGCTCATTACGGGATGAGTAGAGTGTAGAGGATAGCCAGGGCTGTGGAAGGAAGAGCGAGCAGGACAGAAGACAAGTTCTCAGATTGGAGAAAATAGGAATCCAGTTCCCTCGTCTCGTCCTGTGGAATGGGGAGAGTGAAAGAAGAGACAGCAACTGGGGTAGTATAGTGTTCTCTGGGGTGATCCATGTTTCTGTCAGAGCCAGAAAGTAGACAGCAAGATGAGAGGTGTAGGCAGAGATGAAGTCAGCTTTATTGCAGGCTGACTGGTAGTTCCAGGGGGTGCCAGAGAGAACAGGAGGAAGGAGTAAAGGATGGGGCCAGAGATAGTGAGGCAGGTTGGAAGGATAACTTACTATACATAAATATGCCTTAAACATGTTGGACTTCTGCGTTGTCACCAGAGCTGGGTCCTGAGACCCAAACATTGGGCTCTGTGAATAGGCCAATACACAGTTAAAATTGGATGTATGGTCGTTACATGTTGAGTCAAGCAGTGAACAGCTCAACATGCTGTGTGCTTAAATTGTGTCTATTTACTTATGTCGAGTCTCTGTATAGCCCGCACTTGTCTCCTTTCTTGAGTGGCGGGTATATAGACAGTTGCTTTGATTGATGTGTTTAGTACTGTCTGTATTTTAATTCAATATAAGTATTTAATGTATAACTTCTGTTTTTTGGGGGTTTAACTTCTGATGAATGTACCTGCCTTTGAAATATGCTTTTTTCAGACTCTATTTTCATTAAAAAGTGAAACAAGCCAATTAACTGAGGCTTGTTTATACTCCAGCGGATAACAGAATGAAGGCGGCAGAATAAAATTAGTTGCTCTGCATTTTAAATAGTGCTCTTATAATGCAAACAAATAATCAATCTACGCAGTTATTATGAATTATTTGAAGGACTGGATAAGATGCCATGTCTGAAGATTGGCTATGTGGTCTTACCCTGCTGCACTGTCAGTGATGTTGATTGATCTCTCAAGAACAGAAATTTTGCAGAAATTTGTTGCCAGTGGTCACAAGAAGATTGGCAAACTACATTTAAAATCAGATGGACATAATGGTGTGCAAAAAAAGCTAATCGGAGCTCTGCATTTCCTGAATGAGAAGACTTATATTTCTGTATATAATTGCTGTGTCACATCACTGTACAAACCACACACAGGTCCTGCAAATTTAGAACCTCAGGTACTCAACATTATATAATAGTATCGTATTCAGAAAAAAACAAACAAAAAAAAAAAAAAAAAACCTGTTAACTAAACTTTTGTATTTAAATGAACAACATATAATAATCTCCTTATATCTATTTTTCTTCCGTTATAAAAACTTTAGTGGGGGAGGGATTAGCAGTTAGGAAGTAGCAGAGGCAATGTAGACAGTGTACAAGGCAAATAAGGCAGAGTATAGGTAGGAAAGAGCCCATGTTTTGAGGCAACTAATACAGGGAGTTTATGAACACAGTAACAATTCACAACGGTCTGAGTTGCACCTGGGACAAGTTTAAGACAGTTAACAAGCAATTAGCCTAGTAAATTTTGAAGTAACTGAGATGTAAATAAACTAAGACAGGGTATTACACAACATGAAAACCTCCACCTCTCACCAACATCAACTCTAACACTCACTACTCTAACTCCCCCCCCCCCCCCACATACACACACACACCCACACACACACACACACACACGTGCCTTGGCAGGGCTCTCACCCTGCCACAAAACTATAGTTCAAACAACAGCAGCAAGATTAACAATCAATACCTTGAAAACACAGAAGAGTCTAAACACAACTACAATTCAAATAGCTTACCTGTTACTCCGACTAAACAGCTGTTAGCTAATTCCTCTATAGCCAATACAATAAGTCCATTTGGCAGCATGGGGGTTAAAAGTCAGTTATGTACTTTAACTACTTAATCTATACCCTGCCTTTGCTCATTTTGATTTATTTCCTTTCCCACAGTTTCCTGCCTGGATCTATTGTGCTGACCACATGGTAGTTTAAACTACTTTGAACTGCTTAGGTCTATTAATATTCGAACATTGTTCCTAAAGAGATCCAGTCAAGCCCTTAATTATCAGAAAACTGTTTCCCAGCTGGTGTTCTTCCAGAACACCACAAACACCTATAAAGCTGCCAGGTCTAATGCAAGACATGCTAAGCTATGGGTTCGACATGCAGTTGCTTGGCGTTTCATCCTGGTCTGGATTGTATCTTAACTTCCCCAACAAAAGGGACTAAATTGTCTGTGATCCACAGCAACTGGGTCCCTGGCCAATATTGGTGTTCGCCATTTCCCGAGATAAATACCAAAGACATGATGTTGAGCCAGGGTGCCATCAAGCTAGTAGATCTGTAAACACTGATGCTAGACAGTGATTTATTTTAAGGATTGCTATTTAGTAGAGCCCTGTGTTTTTCATAAATATGAAATAGCATGAAATGTAACTGTGGCAGAGCAAAGCTCTGCCCTTTTTAAATTGGCAGGGATGGGGTTAATTTCCCCTACCTGCCTGGGTTTATTATGTTCAGGTGGCTGGGGGTTAATTAACGATCAATCAGCGCCCAGCCACCTGACATAAAAGGAGGCCTCTGCTTTTCATTTGGAGGAGGGAGTTGAGGAAGTAGGTTGGTGGTTTGTTGTGGTATTTTTGAAAGTTTGAAAGTTTTGAATCCAGTGAAGGCATTGCCCAGCCTGGAAACCTTTATTTTTGTGAATTTTGTTTTTTGTTTTATTTGTGTTTAAATATTTTTTTGTTTTGCCCTGTATTTTTGTTTATTTATAATAAAATTAGTTTTTTTTTTAACTGCAGACTGTTTCTGGGCCTCTATCCACTCGCCAGCCTGCCACATTTGGTGTTAGGAGTGGGATAGCGCCACCTAGAGGCTCAGAGCAGTATTTTGGGGATAATATATGGGGATAATAAATATTTTTTTTTTAATGGGAAAGAAGAGCAGACAGCGGCAAAGGCAGGAAAAGCAGCAGCAGCTGAAGAAATGTAAGCTGCTGCAGCCACCGCTGGAGGACCCGGCCAGCCTCTTCCCCTGGTGTTCCTGGTGCGGGAAGGAGGACCATCTTTGGCGGTCCTGCCCAGATGTGCCACCGGCAAACTGGTGTGGCCGGTGTGAGGAGGACGGCCACAACTGGGCAGGATGCCCCTACAACCAGGCCCAGGAAGAGGTGCTGTATTCACCCCGGGCATCAAGGGCCAACCCACTACCTCCAGCACCACCACCTTCACCACCGTCCCAGGAGATCTGGGACTGGTTGATGCACCCTGAGGCAGACCTCATCCACGATCTCCCCATAGTTATCAACACGCTGTGGCGTCGAGATGGGGAGAGGTGGGAACAGTGGGAGGAACAACACCACCGGGCGTCCTTCCCAAAGGTTGCCCTCATGGTGGTTAACTACCTGGCGGTAGACATGGGAGATGCCCCAGTCACTCCGATAAAGAGGGTGGAGCCACCTTCCCGAGAGCCAGAGAGGGGTGAGCCGACTTCCCCAGAGCCAGAGAGGGAGGAGGTGCCGTCGTCCCCAGAGCCAGAGAGGGAGGAGGAGTTGCCGTCGCTCCCAGAGCCCGAGAGGGAGGAGGAGCTGCCGTCGCTCCCAGAGCCCGAGAGGGAGGAGGAGCTGCCGCCGCTCCCAGAGCCCGAGAGGGAGGAGGAGCTGCCGCCGCTCCCAGAGCCCGAGAGGGAGGAGGAGCTGCCGCCGCTCCCAGAGCCCGAGAGGGAGGAGGAGCTGCCGCCGCTCCCAGAGCCCGAGAGGGAGGAGGAGCTGCCGCCGCTCCCAGAGCCTGAGAGGGAGGAGCCGCCGCCGCTCCCAGAGCCCGAGAGGGAGGAGGAGCTGCCGCCGCTCCCAGAGCCCGAGAGGGAGGAGGAGCTGCCGTCGTCCCCAGAGCCCGAGAGGGAGGAGCAGCTGCCGTCGTCCCCAGAGCCCGAGAGGGAGGAGCCGCCGCTCCCAGAGTTAATTTCCCCATTAGTTGATTAGGTTAATTAACGATCAATCAGCGCCCAGCCACCTGACATAAAAGGAGCCCTCTGCTTCTCATTTGGAGGAGGGAGTTGAGGAAGCAGGTTGGTGGTTTGTTGTGGTATTTTTGAAAGTTTGAAAGTTTTGAATCCAGTGAAGGCATTGCCCAGCCTGGAAACCTTTATTTTTGTGAATTTTGTTTTTTGTTTTATTTGTGTTTAAAGATTTTTTTGTTTTGCCCTGTATTTTTGTTTATTTATAATAAAATTAGTTTTTTTAACTGCAGACTGTTTCTGGGCCTCTATCCACTCGCCAGCCTGCCACAGTAACATATAAAACGAAATGCAAATATAAAAAGAAATAACACAAGAAATCATTATAAAGCAAACATTGAATGACATTTTTAAATTGGGGGGTTTATACAGAAAATACTTTAAATAAATACAGTATTTGCACTGTAGTTGTTAGGGCTCAGTCATTATCATAGACACGGTCTGAATGGATGCTCTGACCAGCACTTGCGCAGATGTATAATTTGAAACGAGTTGTTTGGGATTTAAAATTGTGATGGAAGACAAGAGATGCCTTCTTCTAAAATGCCTAAACCGCGCATGACAATTAAACCATGCTGCTAAGAATTTGAGCATGAGGGAATGTATGCAGATGACGGTGACAAAATAATGATATACTGATTTTGCAACTGTTGGCTGGGATGGGAGTAGAAACATACTGTCATTAAGCATCATTAGCTTTTTATTCCTTTTGGGGAAAATATGGCTTGTTTGCTTTATATCATGATTGGCGTGCAGACATAATTCATGATATAAAGCAGATCATGAGCACATTACTAGTGCAGGAAAAAAGAAAGAAAACTGAATTAAAGAGCAGTGTTTTAATACTGTACATTCAGTCGTTCTTTACATTTAACAAATACATATGGTTTACTGTACAGGACAGGTTGTGTACATTTAACTGGAACAAAACAGTTTGTGTCATTATCTAAAAAAGGCATGAATTGTGAACTGGTGAGAGCTGCCAATACTTTGTGATTTTTTTTTGTGTTAAAATTTTATGACGCTGGTGTTTTTTTACTAAACTGTTTCCCGTTAAGATCGCCCACGTAGCATTTGACAGGCTGCACAAAATGTCAGTTTATCAGCCGATGTTAGTTATGTTGGAAATTAATTATCGTTGTAATAAACAGGGTATGACACCGTTGTTGAAGATGAAGAGACAGGAAACCAATTTCATGTTTAGAAGCTCTTCAGTGGCAATTCCAACGATCCTTATAACGACAGTAAATCTCGCGGTTAGCAGAGACAGGAATCAAAACCAGACACAAGACAGCAAGTTTATGTGAAAATTTAAAAAATTAAACCCTGCTCTAAAGTGTTTAATTAAACAAATTTAGCCCTCATCCAGACCCTGGAGTAGTTACTTATATCATTTTACCTGGTAAACCCAGTGCAAAGGCATTCCAGTACTATGACTGGACACCCCATGACATGCAATTTAAAATATCTGGAAAAATGCAGACCAGACAGAATTTTAAATTGAAATAAAGGAATAGAACATTGTTGAGACAATTGGTGCTGCATGAAATGAGACAGCAACAGGAGCTAGAAGAGGGTCAAAACAGCTCGGTTCAAGTAGGCAGAGACAGGGAAAAAAGAAATTCATGCAAACACAACCATCAGCAATCAAAACTTCAAAATGTAGATAATCAAAACCAACATCAGAATGAAAGGAACAACATCTAGGACCCTATAAATAGTGCTGGCCAGACAGAAAAAAGAAGCGAGGTCATGATTGTTGGCGACTGCGAACTGAGAGTTCATTTCGCAGTCTGGACCCCCTTACTAGAACAGTGTGCTGCCTTCCAGGAGCTGGTAGTAGTGTTACATTGGTACAATATTGGAAGAGACAGATCAACACTGAAAACAAAGAAGAGAGCTAGGAAGGAAATTGGACAGGCTCCTAGAAATAAATAAACAGGAGACTGACCGTGGTGCACACAGGAAGGTAGTCGTCTACATTGGTACAAACAATATTGGAAGAGACAGATCAACATCCCTGCAAAACAAATTGAGAGAGCTAGGAAGGAAATTAAAAGACAGGACCAAAACTGTGGTATTTTCAGAGCGTTTAATAGGGACCAAGCACCTTGCAAAGGACCATAAGTTAGACAGCTGGAGAATAGAAATCATTGCTAAGGGTGCTAAACCCAATTCCAAAAAGAGAACATTCAAAGAGGAGGTAAATGTCTAAGAGATACAAATGGCAAAATCATAGATGAAGAGAAAAAAATAGCAAATATATTAAATGATTACTTTTCACAAGTTTTTACAAAGGAGGATACAGGCAACATGCCCCACATGTCAACCTGTTCAAATAAACATGAAAGGTCAATCACAATAGATTTAAACAACCAAAATAACTAACTCATTTTAAAAAGGTCCACATATGGGCTAATTAACATTGGTTTGGGATTAGAAATAATTTACCATCTGCTTTCAGATTGTCGTAAATAATATGATGGCAGGAATCAATCCACAGAATCTTAAAACTGTTTCTAAATCTCATAGCATTTATGTGGATGAGCTTTTCTAAGGTTTGAGTTCAACTCTGACAGTTGTTAAAATGCCACATATAGTGCATATACATTCTAATATTGAAACCCTGCTATATCTATTTACAGTATGTCAGATGTAAGGCTGAGGTAACCAACATTTGCCCCCCCACATTTATTTTATAGATGCACTTTATTGTTGTGCACTGTAGATTGGCTAATACACTGTGATTAAAAAAAGCATTCTCCATAAAATGTGTCAATTTGTAATTTCCTTTTGTATATACTGTAGGTCTGTGGCAGAAAAGCCGCAGAGAGAAGACTCAGAGTCAGGAAAATGCAGTGAAACAAAATACTTTAATTGACCAAAACACACAATAAAAAGACACGAGGGCCAAAGAAAAGGTACAAACCCCAAACAACAGTTTCAAACAAAACACTGGAACCAAATAAATCAAATAAAACAAGCATTTATATATCTATATATACACACACACACACACACACACACACACACACACACACACACACTGGCAAAGGTCGGTCGGTCGGTTGGTCGGTCGGTGTCTCTCCAAACCAAACCACTCCACCAGACAAAGATTTCACCTGGCTTTTATGGTATGTGGTTGGAGCCCAATTAACCAATAATGAAGAATTAACTAATTAAGCCACATTCTCACGTGTATTTTGCAGCTCCCTGCCTATCCAAAACAAACAAAAATTATAGTGAAAATCATAATGAAAACAACAGTAAAAATTATAATACTAACACAAATTATAGAGGTGGGCTGGCACCCCATGACAAGATCTCATATGAGCAGTTTTGGAAGAATGTCCTCTTTCCTTGTTTGCTTGTCTTACTTTCATAGCTTTGAATGACAGGGATGAGGTTTGTTTTAAAAAGATGCCAGCAGTCTAAAGGTTAATAATAAGGATGGTGCAAGGCTGAGTTCACACGTTTAGGCTTAACCCAGGCCACTAAAGACATTATTAATGACTCTGGGTTCATGTTAAGTCTCCTGTTACATAACATTATAATGACTTGCTTTCATTCAAACCCAGTCATGAGACTCCAGATTGACAAACTAAGAAGCTCCACATTGCAGAGATTTCCCTTGAGTGTAATGTGTGGCACAGCACAACACCCCCTGAATCCACCTCTTATCCCTTTATGGAATGTATACCATGGCTAGCAAAGCTTAGTAAAGCATAGCGAAATAATGGTAGGCCAGTACATGAATGCATTTCTGCAGTATTTGATTACATCATCATCTTCTGAGGGGAAAATATAATTTAGGATGTTATTGGAAGTCGTCAAGCTTGTTGATATTCTGTGCTACATATAGTATAAAAGGAATGATTATGTATGCAGCAAGATAGAAGGAATATATATGGGATTAACTCACTGAACACAGTTTGGGAAATTCTGAGGTAATATTCAGTAAATGCATAGTACACAGTATCCCATAAGTTAGGCATCAGAGGCATAATTGTTCATATTTTTAGTTTCTCCATGTCTTTCAGGTGTGAAAAGTCTATAAGCAAAGAGCAGCTAATTCAGATTGTGTGTAGTACAGATAGTCAGGGTGTGGCTGTTAACAGATAACAACATGCATGATATTTCCTACGTTGTCCTACTTATGGGACACCCTTTAGAAGCAAGTCAAAAGTATGTGAACAAAATGATTGTGCAAATGTAGCATAAGGCTTGAAGACTGACCTTCAAAATGTTACCTTGTTCACTCTTGATGTTAGGACCCTATTTCCAACTGTGCTACAATGATAAAGTTAAGCGTATTCAGTTCAACATAGCATTTTCAACAAAGCCCAAACCACGTACTCAGCATGCCATCTGAACTTGTTTTCTATGTTCTGGAAGGAGTTTAAATGAAAGGGTTTGTACTGGAAATATCTCTTGTTTTAAAAGGAATTATTTTCAAAATCTTATTGATAGTACAGTATTATAATTTCTGAAATAATCATGCATTGTTTTGTCTCTTCACTTGTGATAAAGCTGTTTTAGCCATGGACTCAGACTTGACCCTTCACCAAGCTGCTCCCATTAATGTGATTTTACAATGCGACCGAACAGATTGCCTCTACTGCCTTTGAAGAACAGCATTAAAATAACACCTTTCTTCATTCGTAAGACTCCAAAGAGCACGGCTGGAGCACTTAACCTGGCTTGTGAACTCTACACAAGCCCTGAGATCGTAAATGAATACAATTTTCAGTGACAAGATAAACTATTAAACGGGATTGTATTCCTAGTATGAGAGATCTCCGATTATGAAGGAGTATTTTGGCCGTCACTTTCTTTCTTGCTGTCATGTTACCTCTACAATCAAAAATCCTGATGTGTGTGAAACCGTGTGTAGAATGTAGCAAACTTAGTTTTGGGTTGCTTGCATGAGAGATTAATTAGCTCTGTTTACCATGGTTCCTATTAAGATCAGGTGTAATCAAAGTACTGTATAATTATACATTGCCACAAAAAAAAAAACAAACAAACAAAAAAAAAAAAATGAACATGGAAATTCCCATGTACGCCAGAGGAATTAACAAATTCAAACGTATTCCTGAATCAGTTTTAACTGCAGAAATAGCGCACCAACTATTCAAATCCCTGATAGCACTTCAATCTGCACAACAATTTTCAAGCTTTGTTTCATTCAAATTAATCTAGCCATCTGTTTGATGAGGTTTTCCATTTCTATTAAATAAATATAAGCTGCACTTATATCAGTAGAACCTGAATTATTATTTTTTTGTAATTTCAACAGAAAGACCCATACTACTGGGAATCACACACTATTACTGTTTTTGCTAGTTCAGGCTAAATTGTTGTGCTAACAAAGGATGAGCTTTGATGGGCAAAATGGCTTTTTCTCGCTCTCAACATTTTCTTTGTCTTGTTATGTTAATTTTCTGTTAAAGTCAAGGATAACAATCTCTTGCTGCTTTAATTATTTAAATGAAAATCTGCACTAGAAGAGATGCATCAAGCAAAAAAATATTAAGCTATAACAATTACAATTAGAAAACAGTGGTAATATACTCCAATATATAAAAAAATATTATAAATAAAATACAAAATGATACATTCAGTCTTCAGCTCCTGTATGGATCAGATAGAATAGAAGAGATACATTTTGCCAGCAGGTTCTCTCATTTATTAAAAAGGACGATAGGTTGCCAGTAATACTGTAGGTCACAGCGATCCATTATTTTTTTCTCAGAGAACAACCATTTTCATAATAGTCTTCTGAGATGGTACCCTTTATACTGTGCAATCTGGTCAAATTCAATCACTTTTTTTAATATAAAAGTGGTAAATAACTGGGTATAATGACCACAGTGGGAGCAGACAGCCAGCTATCTTGGGAAATTAAATCAGCATGGCATGATAGAACCTACCACAAAGTCATATAACTGCAGTGATATTTGCTTGCAGGATTGGAAGCTTGGAACGAAGCAATAGGTGGACATGGACCTTCTTCAAACCCACGATTTGCCCACAGCCCACTGATGGTATAATATGTAATTTTATAAGATTTTACACACTTATTACAAAGCAACCAGTCGCTGTTAAGAATGTGTCCAGTACATCTTATCATATTTACAGGTCATCCAGTCCATAAAGATAAATAACAAGTTAAAAAAAGCAACAACCTTTTAAAAAAATAAGTACTTTTAGTAGTTCCTGAGTGCAATATTTTTTTGTCATGTATACACTATATTAATACTTGGTGTGTGAGGAGTCTCTTAATATAACAGAAATAATTTTGCACATTTTGAGCAGCCTCTCGCCCAAACTGCATGAGATGACATCTCCTATAATAACATACAGCATATTAATTTACAGGAATTCATCAGCATCCCATTTTTAAAAATACAGTACTGCTACCATGCATGATTTGACAACAGTAAGCGGTAATGGCTTCATTAGTGGTGTGGTCTGTGTTGAAAGCTTTGTACATTGCTGATCACAAAGTATCTATATGAAAACTAGGTGCTCTGGGATTCAACACTGAAGTGCTGAACAGGCTGAAGAATATCTTACAAAAATTGTACAGATGGCAAAAGCAGATGGTTTAATTTCTATGCTTCTATTCATGGCTACCTCAGGACTTGCTACAAGGGTTTTTTTCTTATATATTATCATCAACATATTATTTTTCAGCAATATGTTGATGATAATGAATATGGTTGTGTTACAACTCTAGAGTAAGTTACAGCAATAATGTAAATTTACAAATTACAATAAAATAAAATAAAAACCTGTTATGTGATAAATAATATATGGGGCAGGGGGGGATCACTCATGACAACACTTTGCTGATCTTTTCTGATTTCTGTACGGTTCATTTTAGTTTTTCTGCAGATGTATCAGGGATTCAGTTAACTGTACCTTTTGAAAATGTGGAACCAGAATAAAATGTGTGTGTGTGTTTGTGTGGCTTTTTTTTTTTTTTTTGTGTGTGGTTATTTTACCACTGGTTTCTCAATTTGTTTTCAGCATGAGAAGACCTAATACACCCAGTGAGAAACATGGTTATCCTCATCACAGACAATCAGTGATCCTCAGAGGATGGCAGAAAGAGATACTATTTGTTAAAATTAACCTTTGTAACAAGTGCACACAAGGATATAAGGAAACAAAGGTTTGCAGCATCTCGCAATGCACGTCTGACTTAAGGGAGTTTGACAACAACAACAAATTGTCACGTTATAGCGCCTTTCACAACCAAGGCCATCCTAAAACGATTTACAGTATTTGTGTAACATTTTTAACAAAGAAATTACATAATGATCCTATGCTCAGGGAGAAGAACCAGCTTTTAGGACCAAAGAGATAAGAAAGACTGGTAGGGTGCTAGTAGATTGAAAACATATGAGGAGGCTTGATTCTTGACAACCTTGAAGGTTAAAGCATAACTTTTAATAATACAATGCAGATATGCATTCATTTTGAACACAATCATTTTGAACACAATCATTTTAGACGTAATCCTCAAAGAAGACCTTTTCCATTTCACTGGCTCCCAACTGTCATGTGTGGTTTCCCTGCACTTGAACAGAAAAGCTTTTCACACAACAGGAGGAGGACGCTTTAAACACACAAACATTTTTATTTTATTCTATGTTGAAAAATATGTGAACGTGTTAAATGCGATTGAATAGTTTTATCTCCATTGTCATTACCAATAATGATAATTAAGTCCTTATAGCATGTACAACACAGTCTTGATCATACAGTATATGTATTATATATGAAATCTCTGCTGAGTGAAAGCATTTGTAAATTACTAGAAATTGCGCAAAAATGCATTTGAAGTGTTGTATTTAGCTGTAAATGGCTTAAGCTTTTGAACAAGACCCCCTCCCCATCTCAATTCTGCTGAATATGCCCCTGAAATATTGCCATACAAGTAATGATTCCATATAGTAATCAGGATATAATACATTAATAAGATTCCTTATGTTATTTCTTTAGGAGTGACTTACATAAGACATTGCAGTTTTTACATATGGCATTCTTCTAGGTAGAAATGGTGTGGTAACATATATTTGGAATTCTGCCAGGAGGTTTTAAAAACACCAAACTAATGTAAAACAGTGTGAGGGGTACAAGGTATTGGCATTCAATTCAATGCTCTAATTATTTTACAGCTGCTAGAGCTGAAAAGAACCTTTATCTTAATTAATGCCACAATATGAGGAGAAACATACCTTAAATTGCACTTATCCTTCATTTGTCATTCAGGCAGTTTCTGGTATGCTTTCTAAGAGCAGTACAATCTTACTTAATTGTTATTGACTGTTCCTTAATGACCTCATCTCTTAGTCCTTCTGTGGAATGATTTTACTAAGTCTACTAAACTGTGAACCATTTTTGATCTATTAGGAAAACTGAATTACTCCCTAAGCTTCCCGTTCATGGTAGCTGGTGCCACATGTCTGTCACAATACATGACTAAAGTAAAAGTATTTTATTTTATTAACTGAACAAAAAAAAAAGGCTTTAAAAATCCTCTTTACATGTACCAGCTGCAGTTAATACATTGCACCTAAAACTGACATGCTAGCTGTTCATGATATTCTTCTAAAGGATGTTTACAGTATGTTTGACATCAGCACATGCAGAGCTTGACCTGTTTCATTGACGTAATGGGTCCTAGTCAGGACCCATTATGAGTAAATAATGTGAGTACAGCTATGGGCAAAAGTGTTGCATCACCCTGGAGCAGTGTTTCGTAACTTGTGGTCCGCGAATAAACTCCAGGTGGTCCGCAAACAACTCCTAAAAATTTGGTTATGCTGTTCCTGCAAAATTGAATATTCCTAATTCGTACACATCACAGCAAACACTTTACTATCTACATGTACTTATACATATACACATACATATTAGTTTCAAAATGCTGCTGTGAAAAAATGCGTGACAAGTGGTCAGTGGGAAAAATCCAAACACCATTGACAAAGGCTGGGAACCACGGGCCTGTAGAATTAACTAAGTTTGGTTCATAAATTCAAATGCAACCTGCTTAACAATGTTACGTTATTAATATTGAATTACATTCCGTTTGTGCTTTTCCATATACTTAACACAAAACTGACAAATTGAACAATGTGACGTTTTGAAATCTAACATTATATGCTATAATATTATGGCTTCCGGTAGACTTTTGTGCTTCATTTTTTTGTTTATTTGATTACATGATGGTAAATAAAAGATATAAATTATTTTTCTTGAAATTATGTCTAAATCCTAAAATTCTAGGTGATTCAAAGCTTTTGCCCATAGCTGTATTCAGGAAAGATTTCTAGGATACTCTAATGATAGTCACGCTATCAAACTTGATTTAATACATCAAAGACATTATTTAAATAACTAATAAGTTAAAGCTTTGTGAATACAACACATTAAGACAATTAAAAGGATCAATCTGTGCACGGACTGATGTCAAAAATAAATATCCTGTTTGCCACCAAACCAGCAAATTCAAGCTAATACATGTCTATTATTATTATTATTATTATTATTATTATTATTATTATTATTATTATTATTTTTATTTAATTTCTACAAATTACAGTGATAGCCGTTTTGACGTTACTTATTCTGATGTCGTTCTGGTCTTCCCTGAATCAATTTTAATATAAATTCATGTTTGCGGGAAGCTAATATAAGTAAAATTTATGTTGTGTACTTTTATTTCATGTTAATGTATACATATGAATAAAAACTGATTAACATCTTTCACAGACAAGTTAATTTGCAAAGCCCCTCAACACCATTAGTGTGCATCTGCTAAGCAGAATTTATTTAAATAGGTAATGTTCAATTATGAATAATAACGATAACTCTACATACTATTTATACATTTCCAATTAATGAAAAGTTCAATACACAATAATACAAGTGTCCACACATTCCAGATGTATGATGTTGTTGTTTTTTTTTTTATCCAGAACTTAATTAATACACTTTTAATTGAAATAATGTGCTCCTGTGGAATGTTTCTTAAATCAACCAGTCACAGAGAGTTACACTGGCATACTACCTACTTTCATAAGCATGAGTGGTTGGCTGTATAAGTGGGAAAAAGTTAGTAGTCTGCAATGTGTTCCATTCAGTCCATAATAATCATCATCATCATCATCATCATCATAATAATAATAATAATAATAATAATAATAATAAGAAGAAGAAGAAGAAGAAGAAGAAGAAGAAGAAGAAGAAGAAGAAGAAGAAGAAGAAGAAAACTAACTGTTAGATAATGTCATAGTGGAAGCATGACGTACACAGAGTACCCTTTTCTGTAAGAAAAAAATATCAGTGCTGAAAAATGAAATAGGAACAAAATAGCTCAGGAGGATCTAATGACAAGTATGTGGGAATGGCAATAGCTAATCATTTTTAAAGCATGCACATTTGTGAAGGTCCTTGTTTATAGAAAGTGTACCTACACTGAGTAAGTTGTCCAGTTGCAACTCAAGGCAATTCTGTTCAGTTCTTCCTCATGGTGGGTAATATCTCTTATTATTTTTTAACCATTAACCATAGTTTGTTCTGGCTTGCCATGTTTATTAATATGCTTTACCATACCTTGCTTTTCTTTACAGTGCTATCCTATGCTTTAGCATGCTTTCACTATGCGTTATTACACTTTGCTATGCTATTTTATAAGGGATATTACAGGAGGAGCTGTACACCTACAAATAAAGTATGTGGACAGTGTGGGGATGTTCCACAGACAATCTCAAGACCAGAATCCCAGGTGAAAGCAAAAGTTACACGCTGGCGCCATTTGACAGGCCCTGTAAACAGGTCAACAAGGACATGCAAATGCCCCTTATTATGTTTAATCTTTGTATCCAGCATTGTCAGTCTTGGGGCTGATCAGCACACCAGTGACGGTCGATGCTAGTAAGGTGCTTGACTTTGATAAATATACCATACCCACAGATAGTAAAAGTGAAATAGCATGACATGCCATCAGAAAATGTTTAATCAACATTATATACTATGGGTTACTCTGTATGAATGCCAGTAAGGATTGCTTTAGCTATTTGAACATCTGTGTTCCACAACGATACCTTTTTTTCTTCAAGAACTGTGTTGAAGCTAGCCCACTAGCCTATAATGTTAGCTTCTCTATTACTCAATGTAGTCTCTTTACATTTCAGAGTAATTACGTCATACTTTTGCGATACAGATTGCATGTTATAAAAAGTAAATTCAATAACTTGTTTGTAACTAATTTAAATAATGTTTGTGTTTGAAGTGACCTAATGCTGTGTTAGATGTAACATACAAAAACACTCAAGACAATAGTCAGCGGGACACTCCACCCCGCCCGTGCGTGTTTTGTGTTTTATGTAGTTTGTTATTGTTTATATGTATGTATGTAGTCGTGCACGGAGTGTGGGTTATGTAGCACAGGTGATTTCAAATGTATATTTGTATTTAGGCACGGGATTGCACAATCTCTTCATGTGCAGAGTAAAGTGTGTATTTGTATGGGGGCACAGGGATTGCACAATATGTACTGCATGTTATCCCTGTTTAAGTTTTCAGACTTCATGTGGGTTTAAACACTCAAGACCATTCCAGATAGTGTCCTGGACAAGGTGACTTAAACCAGGTCCAATAATACAGATGTTTAACACTAATTCACTGGCCAGTTGTTCGCTGCATAAACATCAGTACAGACAAGCCACTGGGCTTTGCGCTGAGGATGAAACTGCATAGCTACAAACATTTTCCCTCAAGGAAACACCATCTCACTAACTCTTGTGTTGATTCTGTTACTTGTACGTGTTCAAAAGCTCCTATTAGTTTATATTTTACACAGGTTTAAATGTGAGGTAAGTTTATATGTGTAACCTTAGCTACAATATACTACTAGACACCTTATTTTTCCCTGAATATTCCTGCGTAATAAAAAAAAAGCTAATTCTCCACAACAAACTGCAAAAACCGAATAATTAGTTTGCAGGAAAACATTAAACCTTGCAATGAATGACAGAACCTCATTTTGTAAGGTCAATCAGCAGACGAAAAACAAAAATAAACACTGATTAGATGTATTTTCTTTTAAATGGCACATTAGTTGCAATAGCAGTGAGATTAATAAGCATTTCCCAAGGGTAAAACTGTTAGTATGCAAACAGACTTTTGTGTCACAGAGTTGAATGTGGTTAGAAACTCATGATTTTCTGGCAGCTGTTATTTTGTGGGGGAAGGGGCTGTGAAACAGTGTGAGGTAAGATAACAATATACACACACAAAGGTACCTGTATATACTATATTAGACTGCATATAGATAGTCCGAATCCAAACCATCTTGAATCTTCACTGTGGACAAATCTCAGCTGAAATATCTTTTTTCACACATTACCAGTGCTAAAGGTTTCAAGCACAATGTTAGCTGTAGACAAGCACCAGATTACTGTTTTCTGTGATGGTTTGCCTCAGTCAACTATAAATTGATTAAATGTTTAGACATTTATTTATTTTTTACACCAACTTTTGCTCAGAACAGGCCTTAAATACTGTCTTTCTAGGTTTGGAATCTCCAAAAGAACTCATATATTTTGCCTAGTTCATATATATATAAAATTATAATTTTGATATTGCATATGTACATTGAGATTGGGCAACTCATAATGCTTTCATTGTCTTTCGTGCTTTTAAATAATATATGCTTTAAAGATTTGCTATGCTTAATTACTGTGCTGCTGGAAAACAAAACCTTCACAAACAACAGAATTAACATTCTCATTTTCAACAGAGTGTATAATCATTTGCATGTTATTTACATATGGAATTGTATTCTGAAATGTTTTGCATTTTTTTCTCTAAGAAAAACAGCATTTAACCCTATAAACGGCTACAATACCACTGTAGGTTTGGCCCAAACCATTAGTCTAGGAAGTAATTAGTTCATGACATATACTGATGGCAGCAATACTAACATGGTGTGGGACACAGCCCTAATGGGCCTTTTAAATCAATCTCTACTGCTAACCCTGAATCAGCAGCTTATGGTCCAAAATCATTCACAGGCTTTCATCCAAATGCCTTTTTCTTTGACCTCATTCCGTGATGCAGTTGACTTCTCACCTGAGAGCATTTGAACTGCTATGAACCCAGGAATTCACCCACCCATAGTCTATGAAATGGGTTTGAAAAACAAACTGTGTTCTGCTTGCACAAGTCAGACACTGTCTGCAGACATCATGCTGTGTTACCAGTTAGAGGACATTTCTCCCTCTGTCTAATGAATGGGATCTGCCTTAGGCCAACTGTAAATGACTTATTCTTCTCCACCCTGTGTACAGTATTGTAGGACCTCAGCCAACTTGTGCGATACTTGATCCTACCATCAATGATATCGTCCCTAAGCTAGGGCCTGCTAGCAGCTCACTGGGATACTGCCGCAAGTTTGCACAGGAGCCCTCTTACACAAAGACATATATAGGAATCAAATCTGTGTTACAACCATTTCCCATTAATACGAATAGGAAACAAATTGCTGTGTGTTTGCAGTCTAAAGGCCATTGCACACTGGATCTGTTCCATCATGTACCATCCATAATCTATAAATGTAGTGTGCAAATTGATTGCACATCAGATGCCTCCATGTGCTTGTGCATTCAACACAAAGATGAGTGCTTTAAACAACTCGCTATTGCATGAAGGTCATGTGTCTCACTATAGTATAGATCTGTCATCTATCATTATGTCTATATAAACAGAATGAATATCTTCGTACAACAGTTACAGACTTAGTGTGAAGGGACAATTAGAAATGTATTTTTTAATAAATGTTGGTATGATAACTCCATATGTTAGATAAAGAAACAGATTTGGTGTGCAATGGTCCTGACATACCAATAACATGTGGGTCTCCTGATACTAACTCTTAACTGGTTGCTGCTGATTCACATTCTCTCCTTTAGATGCGCTTAATTTTCATTCTACTCAGATGTTTTCATGGATTGCACAGCAAGTAATTACAAGAATGTAAAATCTATAAATATGTTTAAAGAGCAATTTGTTAAAAAAAAAAAAAAAACTTTCACTGAGTTTCTAAAAAAGGTCAAAGTTGCTAAACAGTATTGCTAAAACTCCCTGCTACATTTTATGAATATAGCCCTTTTTTGTACCCTAGTTTAATAAAAACAGCATTTGTGTAAAAACTGTGAATATCAAATTAAATACTGTTTTCTCACACCAAATTAGAATCAAATTATAACTTTATAAATATTTTCCATGTCCTGGGAAGTTGCTGAAAGACAAAACAGGCTAATAAATATTTTACCTTCTGTATAAAAATGCGCCTAACAGTAATTTGACCTTTACCACTTCCTCGTTGGGTTTGACTCTTGTTAAACACCACAATCAGTCACCAGTTATTATGTTATTAGGTTTTTATAGCGGAAACAGATAGGCAGTTTTTATTTTTTGTTCTGGGTAATGTTTGACATGCTGGCTTTTTTCTTTTTAGTTTCACAGCAGCATTCATATGTTTCAACAGCTTTCAGATGTCTCAGAATTAAGTCAGAGATTCCTGTTTCCATGTGTTTCCTCCTGTTCCTTCATTGATCCTCTATGCAGACATGCCTACATTACACTCTTAACAATGAGAACATCCCAGATGATTTGAAATATTCTATGAAACGATTACTATTTTTATCTGTTCATCTGTTTCCTTTCTTTGTAAAGGACTATTGTTTGTTTCTATTTTTTTTTCAAAACAGGATTTATTTTTTGGTGCAGTAATGACAGTGGGATGTGTTCCACAGTTTGGGTGTTCTTTGGGCTGTGAGTAAATTTGAGTGTAATAGTATCCTACTTTGGCAATGTGGTCCCCTGTGTTTTAGGATCTGTTTGTTCATTCTGTACTCAGTGGGTGGTGATTGTGATTGCAGTATTGTTTACCTGTGGTTCTGGGTGGAATTTAATAATGGAACAGAGAGTTCCATTATTAGAGAGTCACAGTATTGAGGGCTTTGTTTTAAATAAATTCTTAGCTCAGAATGCTTTTGGTCCGAAGATTCCACCTAACCTCCCATGTTACATGAGAATTAAATAAATAACACACATACTATACAAAAAAAGAGTTTCTCGCCTTTCTTTAATAGGTCATTTAAAAATGTTTATGAAACATATTTTTGTTTTCCAGCCAATTAAAAACATATATTCAAACATTCAAAACCCATGTTTGGTCCCAGTACTGCCATCAAACAATGGTCTAAGGATGTTAAATACAATGATTTTAATAACATGTATATTACCTCATCTGGGCTGTAACTGTCATTGATCCTGAAGATGAGTCGTTAAAGACATGAACAGACAAGAATGTGCTCCAAAACAAAACTCCCTCAGGGGAAAACAATTAATGCGTGATGTTCTTAAAATGGCAGCAACTGTATATTGCAACAGCTCTGAAAGATTGTGGATTTTCCTTCATGGGCCAGGACAAGCTGAACAACCAACTGCAGGACTATTAAACTGCAAACACATTTTCCTGTCAGGGTCAAAAGGTGAAGCTGAAGGGGATGATCATGCAGTGATAGAGTTTCAAATTCAATCAAAACAGGCATTCTTTTTTTTTTAACTTGGTGCTGGTTGCCATATAAAATGGTGAAAATTGAATTATCTGTCTCATAATCACCTTACAGTCATGGTGAAATAGTTTAATAAAATATGTCCCAAGAAACCCTCCATGTCAGCAACTGCTGTAGTTAAATAAAATAAAACTGAATATAATTACTATGCTTTTTATTATGGTTTGTCTTTTCTTTACAATCTTTACTCTTTCCATAACCATCTATCTATTATTTTTAAAATACATATTTCCTGCTGTTTTATCAGTAACTATAACTAATTATACATAAATGATGGATGGAGCAAGCACTCAGGACAACAGAATGTAAAGTTAAAGAGCAAAGGTTTATTAAATCAAAAACTTCAACGGAGTGCATACTCAAAATAAAACAAAACAAAACAAAACCTGCCACACTGGGTGCTAACTTTCACTTCTTCAGTTACCCTGACTCAGCCTTACCTGAGTTAAACTCCAGGTAAGCAAAACACAACCACTACTACAGTTTGCAGTACCATGTGGTAAATTTACTACACTCCCATGAAGTCCCTGAAACTCCGTTCCAGGATTTTTCAGCAGTCTTGCTTGGCTCCCGATACGCTGACCCCTTCCTGTTGGATGGTTGGTTCCAGGTAAGTTGGTTGCTAGTCGCTTGTTTTTCCACCAGGTTCTGTGTAGTATTTACACTTACAAGGACCTAGGCTCAATTTACCATCTCCGGGCTGACTCCAGAGAACAGTGGTAAGAAGACAAGATCGAGGTTCCAAGGTGTTTTACTTCCTGCTGTGAACCTGATAATCCAGCCCTCGGTTAAGCTCCTCCAGGGAAAACACACCAAATACAAAAGGGACTGTGCGGTTATTCAAAGCTCACTACAGTTTGGCTCTCAGTGGAACTGCACAGCGTCTTTTCCACCAGCTGGGAGTTCATGCCCAGTCCAGGTCGTTTTTAGACCGTCCCTAACCAAGGGTAAGTATCGGGTATGTTTTTACCCAAGCTCTGCACTTTTATACAGTCTCTTGTCTGGCAACCTGCCAGCTCAGTTAGTGCTCCAGTACTCATAGCCCTGTGCAGTTTAAAACACTCTTTTACACACACCTTTGTTTACTATACACCAGGGATGGGCAACTTTAACATCGTTATATATATATATATATATATATATATATATATATATATATATATATATATATATATAATATCAAACATCTCATTGTAAAGAATCCTTTCTTTGTTGAAAAACAAGGCATTATTAAAATAATAATAAAAAAAAAAACATATTTTTCTTAAGTTATTTTTTTTCTCGTTGCTTATTGTGTGACACTTGAAGGTGATCCTGTTTGCGCACTAGCAACTGCACATATATGTATCAATTTTAGTGCATCCAACCTACATGAGATGGAAAAGTGTTTCATCTGTCAGTCGGTTTCTTTCCTTTGTCTTCAGATGATTCAGGATTGAGAAGTTGTTTTCACAAATGTAAGTAGTCCCAAACATAGAGCACAATTTTAGTGCCCACTCTCTGAGATTTGGGAAACGGGACTCTGCAATCAGTTTCCAAAATGGAATGCCTCTTTCATTCTTCGTTGTAACAAAAAAAGGGTCATCCTGTAGTTCGCACAGTTCCATATGCAGTTTGGAAGGCTGGTCATTTACAACAGCAGCGAGTGGGTCGATAAAGAGCATCAGGTGAAGTTGTAAACTTTGAAAATCTTGAAATGGTTCACTGAAATTAACCAGCAGTGTTTCAATGTCAGTAGCGTACCTGCTGAACCCTGACTCGCACTTTGGCAGTTCCAATACCAGTTCGGCACAAGTTGTGAAGTGGGCGAGAACCAAATGCAACAGTTGACTTTTGAAAAGCTGGAGCTTGCTTCTGAAACATCCAGGTGAGCAACGAGGTCCGATACAGTTTGGTCCCTGCCTTACAATTGCAGATTCAGACGATTCAGATGTCAGGAAATGTAAGTCAAAAATACCAAATCACAAAGAGTCCTCCAGTTTTTTCTTGAAACTCCCTAGTTTCAGAACCTGTATTGTTTTTTAGAAAGGCGACAATCTCCTTTCAAAGTGCAAAGAATCTCTTCCACTTGTGTCCAGCTACAAGTCGCCGTACTTGGCCTCCACTTCCTCTAGGAAAGCCACAAACTTGAGATGACTCAGTGACCTGTTGCCCCCTCGAATCATATTTGTTACTTTCGTAACGACATTCATGACGTGACTGAAGTTTAGTGATTTTCCACTTGATGTATAATGCAGTGCAGTGTTGGACAGTCCATTCGACTCTGCTTCAAGAAACCTGCAAACCCCGTCTTTGATCAATGCATAGCAGTTGCTCCATTGGTAACAACCACAGACAACTTTTTGAAACCTCTCGACTAACCCATCTGTTTGAGGATGATAGTTAGAAGTTATACTAGCCGAGATGCCTTGTGTTTTCGGTGGGAGCATTGAAGTATCTCCTCCACCGCTGGCCCGAAGGTATGGCCAGGAGATATCGGCGTGTCCAGCAAAACCGTTTTGTCTGCGTTAGTGACCCTCATTTTGGACAGCCAAAGCTTGCAAGCTACTACAAGGCTTGCCAGGTTCTGGCCCAGGGCCTGTCCTTGGCAGTGAGAATATCTGGAACAGCGTACTTGATACTAGGCACAGCTCTGAAGCCATTGGTTCAGGGAGGGGCGCTGATTGCAGTATGTCATCTAGATAAGTCGTGAGGAGGCTTGCCGTGTTGACCAGGCGTGTGACCTGTGCTTCTACTGTATAAGCCTTTTTTAAATGGGTCTCTGTTACTCTGTATTGGCTGTTAGGGCATGCAAGGTCCTTAGGTAAACCCCTTACTGGAGGGGCTCACACCAGGTCTGCGATGGTCAAGTCCACTGCTGGGAATTCCGCCAAGCCCGGCACCCCTGTGTCTCCTAAGGAAGCCAGCGGGGCTACCCGCTTCACCACTTTCCAAGACTCCAAGAGGAACACACCTCTTCTAGAAAGTCAGGGAACACCATGAAAGGCTGAAAGTGAGGCAACACTGCCTGCATCCTGAAGACTGATCTGTGCGGTTCGGGCGCTGCCATCCGAGACAACCGCCGGAGTCCTACTATTCAATTCAGTGTTCTTTTTCTGCAGAAATGATCCTCATATTGAAGGGTGAAAATTATGTAAATGCTTCAAATGCACTGAACTGCCAGCAGAAGCATAATAACTGTCATTAATCACACAGATGTGACTCCAGCCGTATGTTAAGTGCTGTATGTCAGATTTTAATACAAAATGAATTTTAAATTGAAATATTTTAATGGAGCAGCTGTACTGTAATGCATGTTTCCAGGTCCAGTTTTTTTTCCATTGATTATGCTACATAAGGCTGATAAACACATATCTAATAGTCTTGAAATACTGCCTTTTGGTTAATAAATTTAAGACACCAGCTAAATGTGTTTTTTTTTTTTCACCCACATGCACTCGCATCGGCAATGATCCCCAAAAGTTTTATATATATATAAATTTATGATATATAAACTGGCTAGTTCCAGTAAATGGAAAATTTAATACAGATACTGATATTTATATAGAGCTCTGATGGTTGCTAATTCATCATATACAGTACTGTCACAAAGATGGCCAGAGTGCGTGACATCAGACCAGAAGCAGGAGATAAAACGACAGAGAGGTGGAGTTTGGTGGAGCTGAGCGAATGGTCTCGATCAGCATTTAATGAATGAACAGACACAGAAAATAAACGGTTGCAACAAACAAAAACAGGACACGGCACATTCATCAAAATAAACAGGCAAAAAAACGGACTAACACTAAACAAAACATGGTGAGCAGATATTTTACTTCTATTATTTATGATCACAATGATTGCCTCTGTCTCCTATCCCGTTCTCCACTCACCGAACACACAAACCCAGAGTATGTGAAAACATGCTGCTTTTATGCAGCTGTACCGAAACTTGACTGCTAATCAATCATTCAATTGGAGTCGCGATACAACTGCATGTGAATTAATAAAGTGCAATTCCCTGTGCTCACATATTACATTTTACTTGCACGTGAAGTGCTGTGCAGTCCTCGTGCCTAAATACAAATATACATTTTAAACACTCGTGTTACACAGACCCATTTATATCCCGTGTACCAATGACTATACACCAACATTTAACACGCCACACGCAACATATAACAGAAAATACACACAGGGGCAGGCACTTCGTCACATATACCCCTATGACCCCTGCGGCCAAGCAGAGCTGACTGCAACCACTGGTGCGGCTCTCCCTCACTTGCAGGGGACTGGTGCGGCTCTCTCTCACTTGCAGGGGAATGGTGCAGCTCTCCCTCACTTGCAGGGGAAGGTGATGGAGGCAGAGGAAGCACCTGCTCCTCTTCTCCAGGTGGTGACGGTAGGGGAACAGAAAATACACACAGGGGCGGGCACTTCTTCACAAGTACCTATAGAAAGTCTACATCTCCTTTCAAAATTTTCACCTTTTGTTGCCTTATAGCCTGGAATTATATTATTATATAATATTTTTTTTCTTTTATCAACACATCCTACCTCACAACTTCCAAGTGAAAAAAATATTCTAGAAATTTGTAGAAAATGAATTAAAAATAAAAACTGAAATAGCTTGGTTGGATAAGTGTCCACCCCCTTGTAATAACAATCCTAAATTAGTTCCGGTGTAACCAATCGCCTTCAAAATCACACACCCAGTTAAGTGGCCTCTACCTGTGTTAAATTGTAGTGATTCACATGCTTTCAAGATAAATTCAGCAGTTCCTGTAGGTTCTTTTCTGGGGAGTGCGTTTCAAAGAAAAGACTCAACCATGAGCATCAAGGCGCTTTCAAAAGAACTCCGGGACAAAGTTGTTGAAAGGCACAGATCAGGGGATGGATATAAAAAATTATCAAAGGCCTTGCCTATCCATTGGATTATGGTCAAGATGATTATTAAGAAGTTGAAGGTGTATGGCACCACCAAACCCTGCCTAGATCAGGCTGTCCCTCCAAAGTGGATGACCGAGCAAGAAGGAGACTGATCAGAGAGGCTATCAAGAGGCCAATAGCAACTTTGCAAGAGCTACAGGCTTTTATGGCCAAGACTGGTCAAAGTGTGCATGTGATAACAATATCCCAAGCACTCCGCAAATCTGGCCTGTATGGTAGGGTGGCAAGAAGGAAGCCATTACTCAAGAAAGCCCACCTTGAATTCTGTTTGAAGTATGCAAAGAAACACTCAGGAGATTCTGTAGCCATGTGGCAAAAAGTTTTGTGGTCTGATGAAACTAAAATGGAAATTTTTGGCCTAAATGCAATGCGTTATGTTTGGCACAAACTCAACACAGCGCATCACCCAAAGAACACCATCCCTACTGTGAAGCATGGTGGTGGCAGCATCATGTTATGGGGATGTTTCTCATCGGCAGGGACTGGGGCACTTGCCAGGATAGAAGGGAAAATGAATGGAGCAAAGTACAGAGAAGACCTTGAGGAAAACCTGCTGCCCTCTGCAAGAAAGCTGAAACTGGGATGGAAGTTCACCTTTCAGCATGACAATGACCCAAAGCACACAGCCAAAGCTACACTGGAGTGGTTAAGGAACAAAAAGGTAAATGTCCTTGAGTGGCCTAGTCAGAGCCCCAACCTAAATCCAATTGAAAATTTGTGTCATGACTTGAAGATTGCTGTCCATCAACGCTCCCCAAGGAACTTGACAGAGCTTGAACAGAAGAAAGATCAAATATTGTTAAATCTAGGTGTGCAAAGTTGGTAGAGACCTATCCCAACAGACTCGCAGCTGTAATTGCTGCCAAAGGTGTTTCCACCAAGTATTGACTCAGGGGGTGGAGACTTATCCAATCATGATCTTTTAGTTTTGTATTTTTAATATATATATTTTTTCTCAATAAAAACTGTTTTCCCATTAATAGTGTGCAGTATGGCGTCTAGATAATTGGAAAAAAAATCATCATTTAAATAAATGAAACTGAGGCACTGACACAACAAAATGTGAAAAAAGTTCAAGGGGGTGTATACTTTCTATAGACACCAAGTTAATCGGAATGAGAAAAATGACTCTGCACATATTTAGAATTCAGCCTCTGACATTACAAAGCCCTTTCAAGCTGTAGTTTGTCAGTTACATACATCTACCCCAATTAAGTAAACTAAATGTCAACATTTTAAAGGTGAGAGACAAACGTATTCCAGTTTATAGCAAGCTAATACAAGCCCACTGCCCATATTAAAGAATTAGTATTGCTCTGATGTCAGTCATGAGGGTAGGCATGGCTTTCCTCTTTGCTGTTTATTTTTTTCTGTGTTCTAACATTCAGAGATTATATCACCCCTATAACAGTCACTTTGACTAGAATGAGCATATTGTTTGATTTTCCAGCCTGTAAACAATAAAACAAAATACACGTTTCAACTCATAGGGATGCTCTTGTTTTGCAACTCTGTGACAGCTTTGTTCAGTGCATTTTTTTTTTAAATCCCCCTACACAAGTTTTGTAAAGTGATAGACTGAAAAGAGAACGGGTGGTCGATATTGTAGAGAGCAACAAGTTATTTCTGGTCCCTGCTGCTTCTCACCGCGCCAAGTTACATGCTGGCAGCCAATTATACAACAGTCTGAAGTCTGCTGTTTTGTTTAAAAAATATCACCTAACCATGAACTGGAAATTTGAAAAAAGAGGCTCTGCGTTAAGAAAACGAATGTCTGGTTTGGAATAACATGTACATTAATACATGTTTTGTTTTTTTTTTATACAGGGCATTGGATTGATATATTAATTTCATGTTTATTTTATATTCACCAACAATACACTGAACACTATTTAAAAAAAATACAAAAATGGATATATTTAAAACAAACCTATAAATAAAGGCAATGTATACTGACAAACATATTTTACTATCCATTTTATATTTAGGTCATGTTGAAACCTATCTCATATTACGGTACTTACTCGGTTGGAGCTCAGTTTTCTTGTATAAGGGAATGGATGTGGCCTCTTCTCTTTTTCAAATAATCCTGTGGCTTTCTGGCTTAATCTGCAGGTTGTTAAAAAAGGAATAAAAACCCACTTTAATATAAAAAAGGGGCCAATGCATTTAAATCAGACAGAGTCCACTAGAGGGGGTCTGGGCGCTTTCAAACGCTAAACATTTATATCTCGACTCAGCCTGAAGACTCAATAAGTAGAAGATAGTGTTACCTCGTGATTCAAATATATTTCAGTTTTCCTGACGAACAATTAGATTGGGTGAGAGAGCTAAATCACTCCAATATTTCAGTTGGAATGTTAAACAGCCTAGTTTTTATATTAGTAGTCTATATTTAATTATGGGAAATACAAAGTTAGCCTAATGTTGAGACAAGCTGTCAACTTTTATATAAAACGCTTTAAAGGTGGCCTTATACGAGTAAAAGGCGTCTGGCCACCTTCGTATCTACATTTGATCATTATTGGAACGGAGCAGGTATTACTATAAGCTTCAGTTTTAGCACAACAACGCTCTCATCGGTAACACTACAGTCAGTGTAATTTTCAATTGTATTTAATTAGTTCCAACAGACATTTTTAAGTTTCATTAGCACTTTATATGAATACATGCTCTCAAGCCAATGCTAAATGTCAATTCTATACAAGGGGGGATGATTATTTCAAAAGTGCTCTCAGCAAAGTGTCAGAAACTCAATTTGAATGTTATTTCTGGTCTGGTCAGAACAAAATGTATCGTCATGAAAAAAAATACACTTTCCCCAAATATAGCGTAATTTATTAAATACACTTTAATATTTACAATCTTAGAAGCGAAAAATATATATATATATATATATATATATATATATATATATATATATATATATAATATATATATATATATATATATAATATATTATAATATATTTATCGTTTATAAATATATAAATTAGCCTCGGATATAATATTATAATAATCTATTGATCGTAAAATTTTATTATTTATAACTTTATGACTTATCCTTAAAAAAAAAAAATCTAATTCTAAGACAAATGAAGACATCGTACTTTACAATTACTGTACAGATAAATTTAAATACCGTAATTAAAAAAAAAAAAAAAAAAAACATAGTTTAATTTAGTAGCTGTTACATTTCCAAACCAAGTTAGCACAGTTCTTCATTACTTAGTCGTGACATAAAAGTAGTTGTGACATAAAAGATTTAAAAGACTTATTTTAAAGTCCAGAAAACAAGGCTGTTTTATTTATGTTAACCTTAAATCCATTGAACGCTTGTGTGGCTTAATGCGGGAATGAGTGCCAGTCAATTAGTCCCAACCTGAAAAGAAATAGGAGAACAAAATAATAATAATAATATTATTAATTATTAATATTATTATAATATTAATATTATTAATATTATTATAATATTATTATAATAATAAATCCAACATGAAAATAAATGAATCAGTTTATTAAATGAATACCTGTTTTTTTTTTTTTTTTTTTTTTTTTTTGTTAGGTTTTTTTTTTATATATAGAACAAACAGATGGGTATGTTTTCTCTAAACTAACATCTGAATTCGTCTTTCTTGAGATGAACCCAGATGCAGGACTGGAGCTAGTCCTGTATGCATTGTTCTTTTTATAGTCTACTCAGAAACTCATACAGCAGCTATTACCCAACTTCAGTTGAATTTCCCACTGTGCATTTATTTTCTTTTTTTTACTACCAAGCGATCGCAGTATTTGTCAACAATTACTAGAGTTGGATCATATAATCCCTGCCCTTCACACGTATTAGCAACAGTTGAAGCTAAATACTTTGAGCGAGTCATAGTATACGTTGCATAGCCATCCTGCGTCATGAATGAACCACTCGAAGAAGGGGAGCTTGGAGTGAAATAAATAATCATTCGACTGTACAGTGGTAACATCTTAGCGATGTCTCGGTAGCATCTGTGTATGGTTAAGTGAACTGTTAGTTGACAAGGCAATTATTTTACATTTTTCAGATTAATCTGTTTCAAAATTAATTTATCCTTATACCAACCGTCGGACTGCAATTTTTGAACGAGGCACTCAGATCTCTTTCAGTAATTGAATTAGTTGAAGCAGTGGGAGGAGTTTGTGTGTGTGTTTTTTTTTTTTTCGTGAATCGCCCATTTTCACAGTTGAAAACCAATGAGGTTGCGCTGTGTGGGGCAGGAGCCGAACCCACTCACACACTGGGTGAGTGGCTGCCTTTGCTCTAACCTTCTCATTCCGCCTAACTGAACTGCACAAAGCAGCAAATGATCAGCGACTTATTTCAGTATATTGGATGTTGCATTGGGAGTACTCGCTTTCAGATCCAGGATCTACAACCGGGTGTGCTATGTTGAAGTATTTGAAAATGCTTATTTGCTTTTCATGTCAGGAAAGGATTTTTTTTCCCTCATCCGTGACAGTTTGAAGGCAACCCCTGACTGAGCACCCAGCTCCTTTATTCCTCACGAAAAAGGCATTAAAAACAAAACAACAAAAAAAAAAAAAAAAACAAAAAAAAAAAAAAACATTTTGAATCAGCGCTTGGGGGTTCATCTTAAAGTTGAAAAAAATACTTCAGAAACAGTGGACTTAAAATGCAAAATATGATCTGAAAAAAATCTACTTCTAATCTATTTCGAGATTTTTTTACTTATTTGCCCTGGTTACTGGTGGTTTGCGTTTTACAATGACTGGCTTTGTCCTATCTGTATGAAGACCTGGAAACACAAGGAGTTTTGTAACACTGTGGATATTATAAATACATATTCACGTTTGGCTTGCTTTGCCTGGATCAGCCTGCACGGTACATTTTCAGTTTGTTTGGAGCGGTCCTGACTGATAAGCATTGCATACAAACTGGCACTGTCCAAAACTGATGCAGCTGCTGACAATAACACACAAACTCAACGCGAACATCATAAAAAAGGATCCTCTGCTGGAAGCACCATATTGACTTAATTAACGTTATAAACTACGTGAGCCGATAAACACTTGCTTTTTCTTCGATTTAATCTAACTTTTACTGTCGGATCTGTGACTCTTGCAGTTAGTCAATCCAGTTGCATTGCATGTGATCGGCACGGCTGCAATAAAGGGTATTCACTCAGCGTCAGTACGCTCGTATTTTAACTGTATATTTCCAGATACTGACACATAACAAACATTGCTGCATTTTCTAAAACGTCAGGCCCACTGATGTAAATTAGATTTATTTCTCCGATAAAAAGTTGTTCCTGAGACGAACACAGCTTTATAAAAAACATTTTCGAAGAGGATTGCGTGCCGGACTTTAGTAGTGATGTTGCATGTGGAGATGCTGATGTTCGTTTTTCTGGTCCTGTGGATGTGTGTATTTAGCCAGGATCCCGGCTCCAAGGTAGTGGCTGATCGCTATGCCGTCTTCTGGAACAGCACTAACCCCAGGTAAGTAACACTCAAATCAGGGAGAAGGCTTTCGAGGGCCGAGGCTCAGAAATTTACCAAGGGACGGGAGGAAGAAGTCCGTGTCAAGACAGTCAGGTTGTGCGTGTAGAATTTGGTATATGCGTGAGAATGTCAGTAAGCTTTTAACGATGCTTGTTTAGACTTTAAATTCAGGCGTATTGGAAGGCACTATATCTTTAGGTTACTGATGAAGGGTACCTTTTATGTTATGCTTTATTATACCCACAACATATTCACACACAAATTAGATATGAATAGTGCCGGTTTCATTTTAAGAAGGTAAACGTTAAATTGGCAAATCGTTTTTCAAATACTTGCGCTATGACGGTATTTATTTGGTCAATTAAAAGCAAACAAAATATAACTTTGTAACCATTTTATCTAGATGGTGCCATATGTTTCAATAATAGTTTAGAAAAATACAATTCAAGAACTTCATGGAACCAGATGTCAAGTTTAAATGAGTTACCACGTTTAATACATGATTATATTTATATATACATAGGTTAATGTATCACATTCTAGTATTTAAGTGAATACAACTTGTAACATTGAATCTAAGGTAATGCAAAAAGTGTATATGGAACACATGCACAGGTAAAAACGTAACATATCAGTCGATTTAAGAATGTACAATTTAAGACATGCCCATTTGCACTACTTTCCAAAAAAAAAAAAAAAAAAAAAAAAAGCAAAACAAAATCTAAAATTCACTTTAATACCCACAAGTAAGGTATACGCTGTTGCACGTAATGCTACTGTAAGCATAGAATAGTTTATCTGAACACTCAATAAAATGTCAACTGTTCATTAGGGTAAACAGCTGAAAAGTGAAGTATACGAGAGTTTATATTGCTGATAGAAACAGGTGTTCACGCTGTTAATACAGTTGAAATAACGAACGTCTGGATCAGGTGACTGCAAAACATATGTTTTCCATTTAAGGTAGTTACCTGAATATTGTCATCTTTATCTTAAACAGTGTTTCCAAGCACTATTTTAGTTTCCTGAGTCTTAAAGGTCGCGAGACATTTTCTGGGTTATCTCCGGACCACGAGCCAAAATACTACTGTTTAGCTGGGGATTCGAACATTGATTTTTGTTACAAGTCATGGTTTTATAGAAAAAGAAAAAAAAAAAAAAAAAAAACTTATATTGAGGATTTTTGCTAATGTGATTTTTTCATGCCCGATAAGTCCATCTCTTATAATCGTAGCATCGTCTGGTTCGAAACCTTCAAAGCAGAGTCATTTTAGTTTTCATTGACAGGATCACACTGCTTGGAGATAAACTTTTTTTAACCTTGCAGTGGTAGACAGAACAGATCTAAAGTTTAATTTGGATTGTATTAGCTAGAATAACCTTTGAGTATCTGTTATTTACGCAGTAATTATTCATGTAAATCTGCTAATCTCTTGTAAACGAAGAATATATCTATTTTCTTTTTTCAAATATGGAGATGATAACTCCTGTTTAAATTTGCAGCAGTCAGATGTATCTAATATACAATCAAAATTAAAGACTAATATATTACAAACATTACTATGTCAATATATTATTAGAATATTAGTATATTATTAGAATGAATGTGAAAACGTTTGAAATATACACAGGCTTTGATTCCTAGGCAAACGTTCCTGACGTAAATTCAACAGCAAATCTGAGTCTAAAATATACTTGGGTGTAAACACTAAGGACAAAATATTAGTATTGGAAGGCACTGTGCAACTTTTACAGTGAGCAAAGTTAAATGCCTTTAAGTTAACAACAGGAAGACTAAACTATTCTAAACCATACAAGCAAGTTACCAATTTATAAGAATCTCTCACATATACCAATATCCTTCACAGATACCACATCCTTCACACATACCAATAGAACGAGATTGTTTCGCACTATCCTCAAAGCATTACACTTGTATTTGACTGAACTAATGATTAAAAGTGTAGAACTTGGACTGTGTTATATTTTTTGGAGATTATCAGAGAGCTACTGTAACAACAGAAAGGGATTGAATATAGATTTATTATGGACTTGTTAAGTAGGCTATATCGCTTTTTTGTTGCATAGTTTTGCTTCGGTTTCTGTGTTCCTTTTCAAATAAGTACTGTGTGCCAGTGCAGTTTCCATAGTTTCATGTGAAAGGTAGATGTAAAGGTCTGAAAACTAGCAACAAGCCACTCATTCAGCTGTATTGTATTAGCACTTATATTTGTAAATAAAAAGGCCTGTGATGAGTTTATCCACTCTGAATTACTAAACAAACTACAAGTCTTTATGATGTATATTTATTTTCAAAGTATCAAAATTGTGTTTCTTTTGATGCTTTCTAAAGTAACCGCCTGTATTTCCTGTCACATTTTCCAGATTTTGAAACTACACCAAATATTGATATGGTTTCCAAAATTCTATAGGGAATGTGGTACATCATATAAATCCCATATAAACAAATGAACATTTAAATCATTTTTTAAAAATAATTGTTGAATATGTACTAGACTGACTGGCAGTATTGTCCAGTGCAACTATCTTTAGGAGTCAAAAATGAAAACCTGTTTCCTCAAATAATATATTCATTACTGTAGTCACTTTAGATTGTACAGTAGATTAAGCAAGTGTGTGCTTCTCCTGGATTCACTCATGGGAATTTTTGGCTGCTCTCAGTGTTGGTCTGCTAATGTCGCCTTAGTCTTTAACTATAAAGCGGTTTGTTCTCATGCAAAAACACAAACCAACTCTTCAACAAATCTTCATTAGTGATAAACATAATGTCATTATGACATTCAGGTTTTAAAATTGATTGGCAAACATCTTTAAATCACTGTTCTGGAAAAAAAAGAACATGTGCTGACATTCGAGTCCACCAATCAGAAGTAAAAAAAAAACTTAAAAGAATCAGCATTCCTTACTTTAAATTGTAGGACAGACAGGGGTAAATTGATATTTTACCCCTGCATATAGACATTTATTTCCCAGTGTTATTGAATTTCTGAATGTTAATATGCATCAAATTGACAGTAAAACAGAGAGTTTTTTATTTTTTTATTTTCACAACTTTTCAGTGCCTTATGTTGCTGTTTTTCTCACTTTCAATAGCATTGTCGAGAGCTTATTTGATTTGTCAGCCTTAGGGCATCACTATTTCCCACTTTGCAGAAGAGTGCTTTTACCTATGTGTAGATAGATTTTTCTGTTTAAAGAATTTTAAACATTTTTACAATTGAAGGGTTTGATATATATTAAACTGTGTGCATTTGATTTACCATAGTAAACTGCCTGTACTGTTCACATTGATGAGGTTTACATGTGCTTATTGTTTATTGTGTAATGTGCATCTTGTTTCTGGTTAAACTGGTTAAATATACTGTATCAACTTTATACCAATATGTGTTACTTCTCTATCCAGTTTAGTCACAATTAATTACCCGCTGTTGTATTTATCAGTAGTGATAAAACAAGAATGTCATAAAGTATTTCAAGAGTTGATTATTTCCAGCTCTGCCGATTCTTTGTACTTTAACCACAAAGATACTCTGGGTTTGGGCACAATGGAGCAATAGTTTTACAGGCCTAGGCCTCATGAGAGAGGACACCTAGTTAAGGGGTTAATTACTGACCTGGACTTCTGTCATTTGAAACATGCAAATGCCTTTAATGAAGGGATTGCATAGCAGCCGCCCATCAGCCCTGTTTCCTGTTGGCGAGGTTCAGATAAAGATGAGCTTTCTCTCTCTCCCCCTGTTGCTATGGACCCAGCAATCACACAGCTCCATGCTGGGCTGAGAAAATGAATGAATACAATTAGTACTCCAGGAGCCCTGGCCCAAGCTGGGTATGCTTGTGAGAAAGACACGCCTTTTGAAGAGGAATTCTTTGGAAAAAATCTGTACAAGAATTGACAGTGTCTTTACAAGAATGTTAACTTTAATGTTTTTAAGTAAAGCGCTTTTTTTTTTTTTTTTTTTTAAATAGATAGCTTCAGTTGAATGTAGCGGGTCATTGTTTGACAGTCGCGGTTCCTTCCAGAAGCACTGTACAGTACAGTTAAAACAACAATACACTTCTATTTGTAGGTTTGACTTGCTTGCTTTGTGTATAGAATTAGTTACGTGACATGTTTCCACAACTGAAATTGTAACAGTAAATGCTGTAAAATAATTCTAATTTTATATAATGTACCATTTTTTATTTATTTATTTTTTGCTATTTAAAAAAAAAAAAAATAGTGTTAAGTTGCTTTATACCTGCCAAGGAAAAGCAGAAACTCAAATCCTCTAGGTGCATATCAATTAAAGTAAATGTCACCTGGCTTTAAGAGACACCCAGTGTCTAGTGCAGCTCCAATCATAAAGAGGCCATGGTAGCTGTTCCAGTAATTAAACCCTCATAATAACTGTATTTGTTTCTCATATACTGAGAGAGGAGAAGGCAGATGAGTTCTAGTACTGAGTTTGAAAACTAATTACACACTCTGCTGTCACTATTGTTGCTGGGCTTGTCATTGGAGGAATGAACATGACAGACTATGTGTGTTTTGTTTTTGAGTGCTGTTTATGACACACAACTTTGTTTTTGAGAAAAGAGTTGCTTGGGTTGTTTCTTCCATGCCAAGCACCCCTTCCTTAGCAACCCCCCCCCCCCCCCCCCCCTTCATTAGCCTCTCCCCTCTCCCTTAATTAGCCCTCCCCCATGTTTTCCCGGTCTTTAATTTTCCTGTTCCCAAGTTTTGTTTTTTATGTACTCAGCCGGGTTTCCTCTGTTTTTAAGGTTAATGTGCTGAGCCCTTCACTCAAACTGCTGGGATCAAAGAGAGTGGGAGCAAGAGTTCATTAGTGAGAACTAATAAACCAGACTCAGGGATAACCCTGTGCTTGAATGGTAAACGGGGTAGAGAAGTCCCACAAAACAAAAACAAAAAAAATCTAATTAAGAATTGAACCTGAAATTGCACATGAAATAGACAGTAGTTAATTGATTGTATTTAATAAGCGCATTGTGACAGTTAAGATGACTTTTAGAGCCTTTATAAATGGCAAAAACGCCATTTCACCATGTAAGAATAAAAGATACAATATGATTAATACTTAAAGTAATCAGAAACCAATAATAATAATAATAATAATAATAATAATAATAATAATAATAATAATAATAATAATAATAATAAATAATAATAATAATAGTTCTGTAATATAAAGTTCCATTTAATGCTTTCAAATAATAGCATGTTAATAAAGTCAACTGAAAAATAGTTGAGGTATTTCACTGAAGAAAAAGGATTCCTCATTGTGAAAAAGGATTCTTAACCACAATGAATGAGCTCTTATTAGACTTGTGTCTATCATATTGTTAGCAAATGGAAATAACCCATTGTATAAAAAGTGCAGATGTGGGGAAGCATCCATTTCCATTTGTGGGAGGACGTGTTTTGGGATTAGTTTTTCATGAGTAAGTATTAGAGAAGTAAGAGCAGTCCTTCACAGGTTCAGTCACTGCTGCACAGGCCCGTTCAAATAAAGCAGCAATACCCATACTTGACCTTTTAGGTGCAGATCTGAGTGGGGACATTTTTTTTATACCTGCAGCCATCTGGAAGAGTTTTATTAGAAAATGGCAAAAGCCTGCTTGATCCAGAGTCTCTGACTGGTAACATTTGTAGACTTTAATTTTTTTTTTCTGATGCCTGTTTTTTATGTAATTAGAGCACAGCATTCTCCACTGATGGCCAGGTGATCTCATGGATTACTCTGTCTCCTTGTAAGAGGAGAAGGTGGCTAGGTGGAGATCAGTCTGTGGCTGGGTAAGAAGTGCTAGTGTTTGCAAACATAAAAGTGATGTGCTTTGATTCACCAGATGACCACATTTTTAGTAGACGTTAAATGTACAGTAAATATACATACGTTGAATGCGGTCACACAATCAATTCATTCATTTTTTAAGTCCAACAAATAGCTGTGTTTATTGTAATAGCAATCAAATCATCTCAATCAGACACATCTCCCCCTTTCTCCTTTCCATGCCAAGCTTTTACGGTAAGTGGTTGGTCAAAAACTGTTTGCTGTTCTTTCTTAAACATACAAGTGCTCTCAAACTTTCCACTGGCATTAGCCATACATTTCTGTCAAACCCACATCATGTATGTAATATTATCCAGGTTACATTAATTAAATGTAATTCGCTGCCATTAAACATTGTATAGTAAGTAGCATATATTTGGTTCGGAGCAAGGTTTTAGCAATACACAGCACGCACGAAATTCCTTTAAGTTGTTTTTTTTTTCCCCCCAATGTTGTAATGAAAATAAACAAATTGAAAATGCTTCCAGTTTAAGTAAGACAATTTTAACACTTGTTTTTACAGTATCTTGTATTTCAGCATCTTCTGAAACCGAGAGATGAAGACTGTGCTTGGGGAGGGACGTAGATCACTCTGATGTCAGTTCATGGACATTAAACCTACAGAAATGCAATCTGGGCAGTGTAGCAGCTTAAAGTTCAAATATTTTACTTTTTGTACTCAAACCTAACTTCATTTGCATTGGACTACAGGATATACCTTCAATGTCAAAGCAAATTCTCAGAACTGCATATTAAAAGACAGTAGAATCAAATTGAAATCTTCAGCGCACAGTGAAAAAATAGATTTTTTTTAAGTGGTTCCTTGCTTAGAAGGACACATATGCAACTGATTTTGAAGAGTTTTAAGTGGCTTAAAGGAACTTGTTCTTACAAAGCCATTCATGGCAGCCCTTGGGGTGTAAAATTGGAGTTCCAGCGAAGGCAGCTCTTTCGAGAGATTTTGTGACGCAGAAGTTGGGTTAAGTAGATACTCTGGACTAAACATGAATGTGGTCCTAATTGTGATTAATAGATGTGTTTACACTAGCACATATATTCCGCAACAAGAGGACAAGAGTTACGATTCCGCTTATTTTCACTTATGTAAACGCTACCGAGCACATCTCGTAACTCTTAACCTCTCAAACGCTGAGTTCGTATTCCGCAACGAGAGGACAAATGTTACGATTCCAGAACATTTTGCTTGTGTAAACGCGCTGAGGACATATTCCAGTAGGATTGGAGAAAACCCTCAGCATTGAAGATATTCAAAATATGGCGCTCGATGATGTCGTCATTACGGCACAACGTCAGCGGTGCCTCTTCGGCTTACAAAGTACACATGCTCACGTGAAACCACACTGTTTTGGAATATTTTGTACCAGAATCATATTGGAAGGGTTCCAGAATGACAGTGTAAACACACGTGTAGGGTTGTGAAAAAAAAAAAAAAAAAGGTTTAAAGCTGAAGCCATTTTAAAAAATAACATGATGGAAATTGCTGGAGACAGGAGTAAAAAAATAAATAAATAAAAAAAACAAAAAAAATACCTGGAAGGGTAAAGCAAAAAGCCACTTTAAGTTGGCACTCAGCCATTCAATTTGAAGTTTATAAGAAAATATTTTGATATTGTAGCCAAGCTTTGAATTTTGTCAGTAGGCCATCAGAATGTAATTTTGCTCTGCGGTAGCCACTGCATAGTTTTAGAGAAGGTTAGAATGTTTTAATTTGCCTTTTATTTGTACATACTGTATTTAGATAATATAACCTAAGTTTGATAAACGTTGTCTGATAAGGGAAAACAAAGCAGACATTTAACCCTCTTGTAGTACAGGAGTGTGTTGGACTGTAAAATGCCTCGTCTTACTGATCCTTTTTTTCAAACTTCTGAATGTAGAAAGATATAGCTTCCATACACAATATGAAATAACCAATACACGATGAGAGTAACTAAACATTCAAACATTATTTTAACCTTTTTCCAAATAACCGTAAACTGGATTTCATTTAAGGGGAACTTACTTTTTTTTCAAACTTTGTTTAATTGATTTAGCTTTTTTTTTTGTCCCTTTATTATCAAGGTTTTTTTTTTGTTGTATTCTGTTTACCCTCATTTTTTCCTCCCCAAGAAAAGTCGGGAACCTTCGTGGCTCCCTGCTGGTAAGTTCCGCTTTGTAGTAGCCACAAAACAGTCGCATCAAACTGCAGTAAATATTGACTGGGTCTCTGAGCTCAACCCTTCTCAAAGCCAGCGCTGCCAACTTGAAAGGCTCCTATTGTTCCTCTCTTAGTCAGCACTCTATAGCAGGGGCTGAAAGTATGCATGTGTTAAAGGAGAATAAAGAGAGAGGGGAAATTAAACAGGGAGCACAGTTGAACTTATAAATGTTCAATGTGAAGGAAAAGGAAGACTACAAAAAAGGGTAAAGGCTTATGCCACGTAACAGAACCTTTGTAGAGTGCAGTGAAAAACACTGGAGTAAATAATGCGTGTAGCTGCACTTGTCTCTGTCAACATTTGGCATTAAAGGTGTAATTTTAAAAGACTGGTGTTCTGCAAGTGTATCAGAGATAGGATTGCCCCATACACGTTTGAATTCTATTACAACTGTACACCACTCTACAGTACGCAACTGTAAAGGTGTCGGTTTTTCGCTCTATGTCTTAAACTTGTAGCTTAACCAAGTTGGCCTTGATATTTAAATTTATCAGCATTTTAATATAAGTAGCCTTCGTTTGGGGATAAACGAATTGTGACATCCTTTAAAACATAGCTATAATGTTATTAAAAAGAGTAATTTTCATAACTGTGCAATACAGTATCAGCAGAAAAAGCATTTGGAATAGAAAAACAGTTCATCTGCAGAGAATGATGTTAAAGTAAAATACTGTAAGAAAATGACCATGAAAATGCGTTCAGAACCAATTTACCTATGAAAACACCAGCTCTAGACTTATGTTTTGAGATTCTTGTGAACGGGTCCGTAAGTGTCAAACGTGGGCAAAAAAAGCCTACCTTATTATTGCTGTTAATATCAATTGAGATTTATCAAAATAACCATAGTCCGTTGAATTTAAGGAGCAGCCCAAATTTCCCACCCACAATTTGAGGAAAAAATAAAACATTGAATAAAAATGCATAAAGATACAACCTCAATTACGCATATAAGAAAACAACATATGGAGACAGTTTGCGGCCGTCTGCTGTCACACAGAGCATTACAGTTGTGTACGGCTTCTCATTTCTAGTTGTGATTACTTGCACTTATTTTTCTCCTTTTTTGTTAACTGTAGTATTTCTTGGCATGTCGAAAAATACTGGGGACTGATCAACATTTCCAAGCTGGTACTGTTTGTTAGAACTGAACTTAATAACGAAACGCTGAATTTGTAAAAAAAAAAGCTTAACTTCAAATTCCTCAGGAAACTTTTAAATCAAATTTTAAAACATATCTGTTTGAGTTAGCTTCTTTTTAACTGGATTGCTTGGTCATTTTCGCGGCAGGCAGTCATGCTGCTGCTTGCGTATCCGTGCAGTGACTTCTTTTGCTGGTGATTTTAGTACACACATTTCTATACTGTATTCGAGTTTAAGACAAATTTTTGAGAAGAAAAAAGTGGTTTAAAATGTGTTTTTTACATTTGAATTAATACAGTAGTTTGCTGCTCAGGCTGCAACTGGTTCAACACATTTGTTGTGATGGTTGTTACAGTGGGGGGAGGGAGGAGTTGCCATAGATACTGTAGCCAGCATACCTTAAGATTGATCAGTTAAACTGAGCTAAACACTGTTAAAAGATTAATATGGGCAATAACTTGAGAACTCAAGAATTGTTTCTGTTTGAAACACATGTTCTTTGTTTCCATTAAATTTAAAAGCACATAAGATAACATTGGTAGTTTTATGGGGACTTTTGTAAAGTGTATATTGTGTTTAGGGGAGATCAGCTTACGGAAAACCCATACAACTGCAAAGCAGTGAGCCACTAAATGGCTTAAGAAGTCATCACCTCATTGTCTTTTGTTCACAAAACCCTTCCGTTGGGATCTTTCAACCTCCCCCTTCATTGCTCAAGAATCCATGGGCACAACTGTGCATTCATGTTAACCAGTTTAAAAGTTAATGAGATAAGACTTAAAAAGAACCCTAAACTGCATTAAGCCCCTCAGACAAACACAAGGGCTAGTGGTTGCCACTGACAATGGTCAATCCATATGGGCAGTTATTGGCAATTGAGGCAGGAAAGGCTAAGATGGTAAAATACGACTTAGCAGCGGGCTTACTGTCAGAAGGGGCTCTGTTTGGATAACCGTCCCTTTCCCCAACTCTCCCTCTGTCCGCTCTCAAGCCCACTTCATAAACGCTAGCAGCTGGAGGTCTCTTCTTGGTAATCACGGATTACTGCCGCTTTTAAATTTTTTTTTTTTAAGTAAGTCCTCGAATTTAGAATGCCTACTGAGTTTCTCTGTATGCTTTAGCATTCTTTGTTATTGCAGCTCCATGTTGGCTGCCTGACTCTGGCAGCCCCACATTGCACCAGATGGTTAAGGTACATTCAACATCAGCAACCAAGGCGTGTACAGCAGCTTCAGCCATGTCAGAAGCGAAACTGTCTGAACGAAACAATATGGCGGCGTCAGAGGAGGCTGCAGCCTGTGCTCTAAAACACAGCAGGGCAGACATTTTGAAATGCAATTCATAATAATAATAAAAAAGAGCCAGATACAGTGGCATATTTTCTTATTTCTTGATTCTCTGCAGCTCCCTTTTGATTTCCGTTTTAATCAGGTTTGTAAATTTGCAAAGCAAAAGATTAATTCATTAAATACATACATCCGTTCCAAATAAATGTGTGCTGTTATTTTGACTGCCCAAGAAGAAAAAATAATACAGACTTCTGGCAAAAAAAAATTTCAACTGAACAGAAAATATTGAATGAATCAGTACAACATTGTAATTAGCAGCAGCTGTGTTTTTTTCTTCAGTTTCTGATCAGGTGAATAAAAACACATTCATTTTTACAGTTAACGCTTTGCAGCAGTCTTCCTTTATTGGAAATACATTTTGAATTAACTGTCAGGTATCATTAAATTAGATTTCTGCTTTAACACACATTTTTCTACAATTGGTTGCTCACCTGCCGACTTTTAAATTTCTTCAGCTGCAACTGCTAATTATACTGCTCCTGGGCATCCAACACTTGTTATTCTGACCTGGTTATGGGCTTGGCTGAGCAGGTATGGGACAACTTGTGTAGTATGTTGCAATCTTAGAAAATATGTTATTATAAGGTGAATGCCACATACCAATTCCAGTATACCAATAAATAAAACCAAACCTGTTCATGTTAGATTTGTGTACCTACCTTGCCTCAGTTATTTTACTGCTGTCAGCTGGGATTGAGCTTGAAACAAGAATGGAAGGATTTGTGTGCAGTCCACCGCAAACATGAAATGAAAAGTCACATTTAGTACAACAAAGGTATTAAAGTTAAGTCACCAACATATACTAAGTTTAAATATAACGGAAATACAGTTATGTGAAGTTCTCAGTACTTGCTTTAAATGTGTAGTTATGCTAATTATAAAAATAACCTATTTTTTTCCCCTTCCATATACATTATTTGTAATCAATAATTTGTATGTTCTGGAGCTGGGTGGTTTATCCTTTTCCACCAGTACTGTGTGGGGAAAAAAAAAGGCTGAAAAAGTACTGTGCTGGGTATTGTCATAGTTTTTTTTATTGTGTTTTGCAAAGAAGGACAGTGTGTACTGGTGTTTTAGTATTGTAATCATTTTGATGTTTTTTTTTTTTTTTTAAACCACTGTAAATAGTGCATTCACTTTAATACATGTAGCCAGTGCAGATAGGAAAGTATTGGGAGACAAGACAGCAGTTTAAACCAGATACATACCTGATACAATTTCCATTTAAGAGCTGTGATGTGGCAGGTTCAATAGGTGAAGTTCATGAAGTCCAAATTACTTATTTAACAATAACAGAATTACGTTTCAGCATTCTATTCTAAGACTTCTAGCATTATTCACAATACCCATCATCTGCATACATTTATCAAAAGCGTGTTCTGACCTTAAAATGGATAGGCACAGTAAATATTTTTTCAGTGAGCAAAAAAAGGATAAAAATTATACTCATACATGAACACTAAGTCGGCTACCTTTTGTGGCCCAGAAACACAAAAAAAAAACATTTAGCTTTCTTTTGTTTTGCTGCCAGTGTTTCTGGAATAAGCATGGCTAATGGTTAGGCTGTTTATGATTGTCATGGTTTTGTGGGCATGGGCACAATACAAAGGTAAAGTTTACCATTACAACTGCTTACATTAAAGACACAACAACACAACGTGGTATTTTTCTGTTTGTATGATAATGCCAGGGTTGTAGTTTAGGCTAAGGAGTATGCTTTTCTCTTATCTCCAAAGGTTTTGTCCTGTTTGTTGTGTACAGCTTTACAGTGCATTTTGAACCCTGATAGAGAAAAGAGAGTGCTGGTTAGTTTGGTTGCCATTGGGGGCTTAGAAATGTAATTATTTATTTTATATTTATATTATGGTGTTTTTGGTCTAGAAGGTTTTAATACCGTTTAACTCATTTTAGCAACATATACTTCTGCACATATAGAATCAAAAGTAGATGTGGATGCAGAACCCATGAAACAAATCCTATACCAGTATTTTGTAATGACATCACGTAGTCACCTGGTTGTGTAAAGATAATCAGACCCATGAGAAGGGTTACTGTAATAAAGTGTTTTAATGCGTTCTGTTTTCCAAGTGTTTTAATGTTTTCTCCACATTAAATATTGCACAGAGCTGTACCACAGTAAATAAGAAGTGAGGGAAGTCAGTCCTTAATGCAAGGTACCCATGGGTTCCAAGCACGTGTGAGAGGTTGTATAAGTAGGATCTGATTTTTCTAGGCACTGGGAAACTTTACAGATCAGAAAGGCTCAATTTTCTCACAGCTAAGCTTCATTATAAAATAAATTGTTGTGTTTGCAGTTGGTAGAACTGTGTAGTCCCATGTGTTTCTTCTTCCGAACTTGATGTGACTTCATGGTAGTTTTTGTTGTGTCAAATTATTAGTCTGTGAAGGAAGAGATAAAGCATTTCCTTGTATTGAATTTGAGCATGCTCTGTGCTTTGGGCCCAATGAAATATTAAAAGCTGTTTGTGATCTCACAGTCAAGCTGGGCATGCAAACTTTGCACGAACATAGGGAAAATGAGGTTGATGCTTACAAAATATAATTTATCCCTTTACAGGTATTTTCATATTCTTCTTGAAAACCCAAATTGAATGTATTTTTAAAATCCTTTTTGTTTTGTTACTTTCGTCTTGGTTTCCCAGAAAACAACCACTAATTTTAAAATGATTTAATAAAAATATCTTCAGATAGAATTATACCAATTTTATTTTCAGTCAATACACATATGTTTAAAAAATGAATACATTAACATAATTTAAATTAAGTAAAAAAAAAAAAAAACACAGAACATACTTACATTCATCATGATTTTGTTGAAAGGAAAATTTAAAATATCAAATTGTTAATGGCGTTTTAGACTCCTTGTCTATTATTCTTCCCATTAAAGACCCTTATTTGTGTCAATTAGCATTGTGGTTTTGAAAGATTTTTTTTTTTTTGAGCCAGACTTGATTCACTCCCACCCCTTACTTTCAGCAATCTTGCAATGACAAGAGCCCACAGGCTGAATAATGCAGGAGCTCTTCCTTAGCAAACAGGGCACTGTCAGTACATTAGGAAGCTGAGCCTGCCCTGACTGTACATTACTTACACTGGGCTCATATCACTGGTAAAAGGAACATGGCACGCAGATGCTTAAATTATTTACACTCATAATCGGCCTTTATGTTACATCTCCTATCCAGGGCTCTGTTATTCTAGTGCATAATTGATGGTGCTGAGAAGTGGAAAAGTTAGAAAAGCAGAAGTAATGCAATGCGAAAGTGCAGTGAGGCGGTTGGAGCAGCCAGCTGGCACGGCTTGTCAGCCTGTTTGTGGTACCGCCGGCACAGGATTGCGTGTGTAGACCCGCCACATCAGTGGGAGAAGAGGACATCAAGTGTAACTGGTCTTGACGTTGATTCAGCCTGTCACAGGGAAGATGGCAAAGTCGCTTTGTTGTCTCTGTAGCCATATTCCTAAGAAAAAACTAAAAAGGGACAGAAAAAGGGGGTACTGCATAGCTGTCGCCCCAGTGGAAGACATTCCCAACGAGGTTGAGTTGGGCACAGTCCCTGTTCTTTTCCATTCCAGATGTTTTTTTCTCGGTGCTTCAGTAGAAGTAGGTTGTTAATCAAATATGGACCCTCTAGGCTACAGCACTCATTTTATTGATTAACTAATATTACACATATAAACATCGAAACTAAAAGTGGTTCATTTTAATTTACATTGTTTTTCAAGGAATAGTGAAAACTAAAAACTATCTAATAAAAATCTAACACTTAGATGGATAAAAGGATCAGTGGTTTGTGACTGAGCAGGAAACTGTAATCTGAGGAAATGCACTGCTTTTTAGTCTTTCCTTACTGGTTTGACAATACAAATCTGAAAGGAGAGCATCTCACCTCATATGGATTATTATACAATAGACATGCTTATATTTGACTTCCTTGCAATGCTTTCTGAAAAAGGTCCCCACCCCTTGTCTGAGACGGTTGTCAGTGCATTATATGCAAGATGAGCTGATTAGCTCTGAATGGTTTAGCAATGAAATATAAGAGAGCTCAACAACGGCAGCATTATGAGCTGATTTTAATGGTACAAGTAGGTATCGTATATTAGTCTCTTAAGAATCTCCCAAACTGCCATATATAGGACAAACGTGCGTGGCATAGCAATAACTAGGCTAGAATAGAAGCACAAAAGAGCTTCGAGAATTTACTTGCTCTGTTTATGTGGATGCAATAGAAATGATCACATTTTTATTAAGATACATTTACAGAGACCCGCTAAAAAGTAATGTGCTTTGTTGTTGTAGGTTGTTTATAATGGAATGACATATTTATAAGGAAATAAATTATATTAAATAACAAATCAATATCGTAAGTCAAGCACCATTGCAATGTTAGTCCCAGACGCTTCTACCTCTGATTACCCTAAAATGACAGCTTTTAAAACTATTCATGCTGTTATAAATGGATTAGTCAGAATCTTGCTTTTTTAATATAGACTGGTCTTTTTTCAGTTTTTTTTTCTTCTCATTAATCTTCTAATACCAATGTCGTTGGTGCATTGCTGTGTGGCAACAAGACAGATTGAGAGGGCTGGTTGTTTTACTTCAATTTGACTTACTGGTATAATGCAATTACTGGTATAGAAAACGTACTGGTATGTTAATGTACTTTATACTTGTATGGAAGACTGGAGAATGTATCAGTTTGAGTATTTGGAATCCCGAGGTCACAGCTGAAAACCAGCAGATGCATTCAGAGTGATTTCTCTGCTCAGTTCCCCTTTTTTTTTTTTTTTTAATTTAGTCCTCACCAATGGTTTTTTACTGCAGCTTTCTCCCCAGTTTGGATTTATCACAGCTGCAACTCGGGAAACGGAGGCTGAAACACGTGTCCTCTGAAACATCTTCCTGCCAACTTGTCATTTTCGCAATGCGAAACCACCAGATCCACCGTGCCGGAGGACAACACAGATCTGAATGGCTCCCCTGCAGACCCGCAGGCACCCCATCAGCCACAGGGGGCGCTGGTGCGCGGTGATTGCCCTGCCGAACTAAGCCCTCCCTACCCGGGCAGTGCTCAGCCAATTGTGTGCCGCCCCCTAGGAACCCCTAGGTCACAGCAGTGGCATTGCCTGGATTTGAACCTGCGATCACCAGGTTACAGGTCGCATTCTGCACTCCACGTAGAGCGCATTTCTGGATACACCACTCGGGAGCCCCTTCCACTTTCCTATTTAATACTTGTAGATAAGAAAATGTGAAGAAAAAAACTGTCATCGTTGCACTGTTGCAGACATTATTGGATCGTACAGGTTTAGATGCATTATCATTTGTTACTTAATACATTTTACTTTTAGTGTCACCAAATGCCAAATCAAGCAGTTAAAGGGCAACATGTGGGTCAGATTATTAGCAGGATTACCAATAGATGTATTACTTTAATATGATTAAATAGTATAAAGATGAGTTATTTTATATAGCTGCCCAAATAGAGAAGTGGAGAGGAACAAATTAGCATAGCTTATTTGTTTTAAAACTGTCTGTTTGAAATTCTGTTCAGGCAAATGTACAGAACAGATGACAGGCTTACACTGAAGCTCATTTCCAGATAAAGTAACCTGCTGTTTAAATGCTAAGTATGTTCATTGCAAGCAAACCATGCCCCTTGACTTCAGGAGATCATCTTTTTAATATAATTTGTCACAGTACAGTATTGTATCTTTCAGTGAAGAAAAAAAAAAACAAGTATAGACTTAATACATTTGTCTATCTGTGTTTCATTAATTTATGTACTGTATGTGTATAAAAATGCTTCCTTTTCTTTTGTAAAAAGATTTTAAAAAATGATTTCCTTTCTGTAGAAAATCCTTTTTTTGTAGGTAGGTTAGCATTAGTAACTGGCAGTTGAGTTGAATTGCAGTGTAAGGTTTAAATGTGTTCTAGGGTGTATTTCACACCTTGCTAATCTGTAACAGTGAAGTGCTAAATGGTGAATATATAGACACTCTTTGTCCTCCTCACAACAATAGCTGTTTCACCTAATACCCAGAAGTGACCAGCTTCCAGGATATTTAAGATTTATTCTAAGAAATTGAGTATGGAAAAGCCACACTTGTTTTCTACAGTGAAGGAACAGGGGGTAAGATTTTGAATAAAAGAGTATTTCAATCTGCATGCGATGTAAATTTGAAATCGGGATGACTGCAATTTTTGCACTTTTTTTACAAAACATAGTCTCAAATGTAAAAGTCACAGGAAAATTCACAACAAGCCCTTTATGCCTACAATAAATCTCAATCCAAAATGAGCACGGTATTAGCCAGTTATTCCTGGTTCTCGTAGGAGGATTGCTTTTGTGAAACAAACAACAAAAACTAATGTGTATGTAAGGGTTAAACATTAAACAAACATTCACATTGAAAACAAAGCTAATTGTGTCATTCCTTAAAGTATTGCATTCATTATGATACAGTCATTACATATTTCAGTTGTTATATTTTACAAAGCTTACCCTGGATACCTCATGCAGCAGCAATGTTTATGCATCTATCTGTATGCTAATAGCTCCCTCCATGATGGTTCTTGTGGTGATAAAGTGGCTAACAACTTTTATTATTTCAGCATGCTGAAAATAAATGTTTCATCCTATACCATCAGATTAGAAGTTCTGAGATCTCATCTCCATTGATCCTTCTGTTTTTAATACCCCATCTCATTTACATGTTTTATATTAACACGTCAAATCTGAGATCACACAAATATTATCATTACAATAAAAAGTATATAAAAGATATAAAATGCTTTGTATTTGGAGCCAACTGCATCATTTTAAGTGAAGCAACACAGAATCCATTTAACATAAATCTTCAGAAGATAATAATATTAAACTCTAACAGGCTGTAAAAAGAGTCGGTTTAAAATGATATTGGTCTCTGCTGTTTCTGTCGTGACCAATAAAAATGAAATATAGAAGAAAGTTATTTAATTAATGAAAGCATTTGGAGATAACGGCTGAAATGTTGGGTGAGTTTTCTAAAAGGTCAAGGTAATATTTGCATGCACCTTGATTTACATTTCATTAAAGGGTAGCTTAAAATACATACAAAATGACTGTCCAAGAATTATCCACCTCATATGTGTTTTTTTTTTTTTTAAATGAAACGTCTGATTTAAGGAAAATGTCCTGTGCTTATTCACAGGCCAGTTACAAAGATTTATAAATCTTAGAATCCTTATCCGTAATGTGTCTGAAAAGAAGTGCAAAGAAGGGCTTTGTATGTATTTAGAGACTCAAGCACCAAATATCTTACAAACATGCTCAAAAGGTTTTTAAGAAAAAAAAAATACACTGCCTTTTTTCTTTATATATTTACATGAGACCTTGCTTAATATAATTTTAGGAGTGTCAGTACTGTACTTGCATCCAGAGCGTGTCTGCCGATGAAAATAAAAATACAGCTAACAACAAAACAGTATTCGGTTCAACAGAGACAGTAGCTTTAACACATTTGAGCTAAGTGCTCTGATTTTAGTTTTTTAGCTGTATTTTTATTTTTATCGGCAGATGTGCTCTGGATGCAAGTACAGTGCTGACACTCCTGAAATTATATTAAGCAAGGTCTCATGTAAATATATAAAGAAAAAAGGCAGTGTATTTTTTTTTTCTTAAAAACCTTAAAATTATATTGAGTGAGGTTTCGTCAAAAATAAATAATAAGTATAAATGCAATTGGAATATTTGTTTTGAAAAGATCACAATTACGTTTTTGTTGGGAGATCAGGTTGCAACCAATGGCTGATAATGACCTGCTAAACCTGCTGTTAGGCTCAGTAGGTGCCTACTGCCTCATTAAAATCGGACTGATAAAGTCCATTCAGTGGTTGATGACAAACCGATTAGGTGGTGCTCGTGACCTTTGCGTTTTTTTTTTTTTTTTTTTTTTAATTACCTTTTGATTTACTTTTTTATTTGAATAAAAACATGCACCAGCGCTTTTCAACCCACAAGCACCTGTCTGCATCTGTGCCATCATCCTGTTCTGGGACGCCTCAGCTCGGCCGTTCTGTCTCATTTATCAATCACAAAGAATTAGAAGCCTTTAAAGTACATGTCTGTGACACCTGTATCTGTATGCAACATTCCATCTTGACTGTTCCAACTTATTCAAGCCTCAAATCTTTTTGTGATCTCCAAGCTTGCTCTCCGCACGCCAGTGGTGAATGGTGGCATAAAAAAAAAACATTCCATATTGATTTTTTTTCCCCCTTAAATTTGTGCTGTGGATTCTAGGTATATGGTTGAGAAATGTGCTTACCGGAGTACAGTGCACTGATAAATTCCAATTTGAGTATATGAATGGAAAGCATACCTTAAATAATGCAGAAACAATGAGTAACAAAGGACAGAAACTCATTGATATATTTAGGGCTGAGTTTGTAGTAAGACAGCAAGAATATCAATCCTATCCTTAGTCAGTCTGCATTCAGAATTAAACCTATCGGCAAATTAGTTTGTGAATTGCAATTATAAGTACACTTATTGTTAACACAACATTAAAGGGGTGTATCACTACACATGAACAGATGAAATGCAACAAATAATGTACAGGCTGATTTCCAGTGAAGAATCTGCAAAAGTTTCTGAATTAAACCAACTGTGTTTTAAAAGAAATAATGGTAATGTTTTATTTTGCACTGGTATTATATATATTAGTTTCGGAAAAATTATGATTTATATCTTTTTTTATTGAATACATTTATTTTTTAATTGCTACTGCATATATATATATATGCATATATATATATATATATATATATATATATATATATATATATATATATATATTTATATTTTATATTTAATATTTACATAAGTTATTTTTTTCTATATTTAGTAATTAAAAAAGGCTTTGATTGGTAAAAACAAATGTTTTAGTATGGTAAGAATTGTTATCCCATTGCAGGTTGTAATTAAGTGAGTCTTATCTTTAATTTAAAAAGGGAAATGGAAGTTGACAAAATAGCAATTACATTCCAGTCTTGTAATTTACAGCTGCACACTTTTTATTTGCTGAAATTGTTTTTTTCTCTGTACAAAAAACTGCCAAAGAATTTATCAGTTACTGCATACCAGTACTTGTGTAGATTGAGAGCCACTCATCGGTTCATTCATCATATGCTGTACGAAAAGTTATGTTTTATGTCACTGAAAGTACGACTGAGCTCTTCAATGGCTTGATGGGTTGTTAAATTTACAAATGTCCTCCAGTTATAAATTAGCATTAACGATTAGTACAAAAAGCAGAAAGAAAGAACTTGCTGCAGTGTACTCCACATGATTTATTTTACCAGATGTAAAACAGGAAGGTCCTTCACACTTCCTGTCTGTCATTAAAACATTTCCATAATTCGACTTTACTGCAGGCTTGTGAAAGTGACCAAGTGTAATTTGACCTTCACATTAGGACACATGAATGAATTTGTATCCTGTAGTCCTGACAGGATCCATCAGTGCCCATCAAAATGTGTAAAGTAGAAAAAAAACCAAAAAAAATAGTGTTATCTTTAATCGCTTGAATGTTAAAAACTTGAAATAAGTTAAATATTTATTAACATAATAAACTGAAACAAGACATTACCCTTTGGGTTAATGTGAACAAATAATAATTACACGTTTCAGTTAACAAATACTTTCACAGGCGTGTTCTGTGTATTTAGATACTGGTGCTGTTATATAGTTAGATAAATTTGCTCTGGGGTTATAAATAACATCCACCAATCATCATGCTTTACTGGCTTGACCATTATTTAAATTAATTAACCTATGGGACCTACGATATTTGAGTAGGTATTAGGATCTAGGATTTAGCCGTATTTGTTTAAAAGGGATAGCTTATGAGCTGTCTTTGTTTTTAAAAGCCCTAAGCTACCTACACATGTGATTAAAAAAAATTACAACAATCTCGTTAGCAAGTTATGGATTCGTGTTAATTAACTTTTTGTTTTCTTCATATTATTTCTTATATATGAAATTAAAATGCTAAGAATGTGGATTTCAGACAGTATTCTTTACTTCTCAATGAACAGGGTTTGCTGCAATGCACTAAATTTTCAAAATATATTCTTCTGGGTACAAACTTTTTTCTACAGAAATATTGAATTTGCATTTTAGTAATTGGGTTACATACTAGAGGTTATTAGGGTCTCTGACAATTTATCAACAACAATTCATCACCAACAATTCATCACCAGGTACAGTTCATCACCAGGTACAATTCATCACGGAGGGTACATTATCATATCACAGCTGTTTAAAACGCTACAGGTGAAAATGATCGTTGCGATGCTTGTAGGTAGTTCAAAATTTCGGCTCTTCTAGCGTTAAAATAAAAGGTTTGAAAAGCAAACTTGTTGTTTTTTTGCTTGTTTGTTTATTAGTTGGGTGGTCACAAACTAGTAAAAGTTAATACATTATGGGTCTTATTTAAGTAATTTGTAAGTGAATACATACTGTGTGTTATTTATGATTTATTATAGCTCTATTTGTTTTTAGCACAGCTTTTATGACATATTGTGGCCTTAATCGGTGAGTTATTGTCCATGATGAATTGTCTCTGGAGATGAATTGTTGGTGATGAAAAGTGCGTGATGAATTGACGGGATACCAGGTTATTACTATTGCTTTAGTTAATTTTTTTATTGCTCACCAGCCCTTTCAGATGGATTGCTGTGAGTAAAGAAGTTATTCTGTGCACAGTAGAATACGTTGTTTTATCCCAGAGTGGCTACAGACGGGCAGTTGGGATCAGACCCTCAGATAAACTAACCCTTGGAATTCAAAAAAGACATTTGCTCCATATTACTTTCATTGTCGTCATGTTTTATGTGGCCATTCATTCAAGTGTTATGATAATCTTGAAGACTTTTTAAAAAGATCTTTGTAGGTAAAAATACATTTCAGTTTGTTTTGAAAAATACTGACCTTTAAGTTTGGCTTTTAGCAAGAATTATGGGATGCTGTAAGGTATTTCATTTGAATGACAAGATTTGGATAATCTGACCAGGCTTTCTCACAGAAATGTTTTATGTCTTTCATCCATTTGTAGCGCTGTTTAACATCACTGCGGAGTGATTGTCTTGTCATTTCTAGTTGTTTCTAGGCCTATTATTTCTACTACAAGTTCTAAAGAATGAAGTAATTGCGCATTGACAATACCTATCTGTTATAATCTACATGGTAAAGGAAATTCTTTGTTTTAATTATTTGTATTCCTGCATTTAAAAGTATGTTGATTTCGTTTTTATAAAAAAAAAAAAAAAAAAACAAAAAAAAACAAACAACCTAATTTTGCACTACGTGGTTCAAAAGAGGTTTTTCTCGTCTTGACGCAGAAAAAGAGGCATGTATTTATTTTTTATTTTTTTTACTCTCTCTCTCTCTCTCTCTCTCTCTCTCTCTCTCTCTCTCTCTCTCTCTCTATATATATATTATATATATATATATATATATATATACACACACACACACACACACACACACACACACACACACACACAAGAAGCTAAATAGACTTGGATATATTAACAGTAAGTAATATGCCCAGTATTATAATTTGCAAATGAAGACCAAAATGTAAAAAAAAATGAAATGTGTAAACAAATGTGAGGGTGACAATGAAGAACTAGTTAAGGCGCGGAAAGGGTTAAGCGTGGTCTTCAGCGTTTCGTGCCAGATCTCATGTCTGTCACTGCCCCACTTTCATGCTTGTATGAGTATGCGAAATTATTTGAGACAGAAAAACGTTTGGAGGGGGCGAGTAGATAAGTGCCAGTGTGTTGTGACCAAGCACTGCATCATCACGTGTGTCTCTGCAGAACTCTTCTGGTTTCTTTCTGACATGCAATACACAGAGGAAAAGGAAGCACGCCATGAAATATCTACAAGATTCTCTTCGAGGCATTGCCTTTGTCGAAAAAAGAAAAGCATTATTAATGTTAATCTGCTACATTGTAGTGTAAAATTATTGAAGTAAAATATGTTTTCTTTTATATTTGTGGTTAAATATTGCCAAGAAATCATGATTTGTGCATTTTGCACCAACCCTAATATTTATGACAATTGTTGGTAACTCATTTACCCTGTTTTAAACATATTAAGATTCCTTTAAAGTTGACTTCAAATTGAAGTCTAATTGGATAAAGAACTATAATGAGATCTGTAGAATGAAACAACTTATTTTTGCATAGGAGTTACTGGGAGCGGCACTGAGTACATTTTTATATTAAGCGTTTTATTTTTTATTTTTGGTTTTGGGGCGATGATAATTTTAAGATGTAACATAAATCACTCATTTTGCACAGCAGTAAGTATATTGAAGGATTTACTGTTTTTTAAAACGAAAAACATGAATGTGTTTCTACTTCAAAATGAGCCTGAAAGTTATGGTAGCTATTCAGTCCAATGCACTCCAGTTATGCAGCCACTTGCTGTCTCTGGCTTTCTTTTGGTCTCATTTCCTTCCTCTCGGTTTTAGTCATGTCGCTAATGTTAATAATGTTGGCTGTTAGGAGTAGCTGAGAAGAAGGTTGTCGCAGACAAAGGAAAGGTTGATCAGACTGCAAGACAAGAAAAAGTAATAATAATAGCAGGAGACTCAAGTGACCATCCATACTTTGGGCTGGAAACTAAAGAGCAATGCTGGTGTTCTTGGAAAGCGGTGTACACCATTAAGTAGAGAGAATTGATTTTTCTTTTCTCTTTTTATTTCTTGAACCATTACCTGCTCCTTAGTGGAAAATCAATAATGCATCTGCATTGTGATAAAAGCAAATTCTGGAGTGGTTGCCAGCTAGGAACCCCTTCCAAAACCAGTTATAATGTATGAACTGCACTTGGGTTAAGTGGACAAAGACACACATTTAAAAATGCAGTTTTAGACATTCAGGGACTGGAGTTTTAAAAGCTTTTATTTGATGTTTTGTGTTACGTGACCAAAGTAGGAGGACACTCCGATGTTTCCTTGTTTCCAGGTTCACCAGTCTGCTATACTTGCTGACTCAGAATGAAGGTTATCAGATTTGCACTGAGATGAAACTGGCAGACTTCACAGTCTGGTATTCATCCATATCGTCTCATCTTTTATTATCGTATCCCTTTGATATCACGCCACCCTTTAGTGACCTGCACATATACTGTATCACATCAAGGAGTACCATGTGGAATTATCCTGTGGAGTTCAGGCATCCAAGGATAATGATTGAAACAGAGGGGTGGGGGTGGTGTGGGTATATATAAATATAAATTCTTTTGTGAAAGTAATGAATGCTTGCCTGTCTCAGGTCACACAAAATGTTTTAAATCCTTTGCAAATTTCAATGCCTGTGTCTGCCTTTCAGGTACGTGTTGATTCATTGCATCCTGAAACCAAGGCCAGCATAAGCATAAGATCTTTGTTTTCATACTCTTGTAAGTATGGCTTGAAATTTTCGGTGTTTATTTTTCTTTTAACGGTTTGCCTTTAAGTCTTAAGCCGCTACATCCAAATTATGAGAACATTCTGCTAAATTAGTAGGAAAGAGTACACGGACACGGACACATTGGAAGCTACCTAGTTCCCAGGCAAGTGCGAGAAAGAAATACAAGTTAAAGTAGCATCTGGGGGAAGTGATTAATGTCGTTGCTTGCTCTTGTGTTCGAATAATGAAGAAGGTGAAACAGAATCAACAAGTCAATCAGGACATCAAGGTAAAAAGTAGTGACTTTGTTTAGTAATTAACAGTTTAATTAAGATATTGAATTGGCTCAAAACACTCTCACGTGAACAAATATAAAAACCTAAAACTTCAAGCCTTAGTTCTTTCCTTTTCAAAATGCTGTATCTGCATCTTTCTAGTGCCACATTTTTCAGCAGTGTTTCTGGCACTTACTGTCTTTACAAGTTTATTAACTTTAATTCTGTCTTCTAGGGAGGACCTTTTTGTTTCTCCACGTTTTCTCTCTTCCTTTACAAGACAGCGCTGTTGATTTCGGATAAAAGACAGCTAAAGTGGTTACCGTATTTCTTTGAACATGAAAACACTGCAGTTTTGAGTCGATAGACCTTTGGAACACATTTTATACTTTTTTTTTAAATTTAACAATCTCTCCCCATATAGCTGAATTAAGATTGGATTCAATTTATGCTAAAAAAAAAAACAAAAAAAAAAAAAAAAAAAAAAAAACCAATAGGCCACAACTGGTCCCTTTGTTGGCATTAGGGCTTTCATCAGACCTTAAACATTTCCTTTTAAACAGCAGTTCCTAATGTATCCCACATGACCTCTCTTCCCAGTGGAGCTGTTTGCCATTTCCTCCCTGCATTCATTTGATCCAAACCAAACAGTTAATGAAGAATCGAGCTGATTCTGACAGCTGTCACCAGGGCATCAGTGTTGAGGTGTCAGAGACAGGAGGCTAGGAGCACACTTTGGTATTAAAAAATGATTGGAGGGTTGAAATCTGATGCACTGTCTGTGTATAGGGGAAAGAAAGATAACCCCAAAACTGTTAACATTGCACTTGATGTCAGGATCTGTTCTGCAGTAATTTAAGTGCAAATCAAGTACTGGGACTTTTGTCAACAATTTTGTCTAATACATACAAATGAAAGGGTCAGGGCAGATATACTATCAATATATTGAGTTGTCAGACCGTGCTGGTGACATTTTTGCTGATTTTATGGGCTCATTAAAATAGATATTATACAGAAGGATTGTTGTTTTACTTCAGAATAGCTACATCTTATGTTATAGTTAAATTACAACAAACATAGGGAGTGCCTTTAACAGAACTATCTCTGTTTTGTAAATGTAAAGTACAGTAGTACCATATATTAACACTCGAACCGCCGCAGTTATATTCCTACTTAAAACCACTGCCGGCTGTCATAATGACAGTTACATTTTAAATAACATCAACATTAACATGAAAGACAAACTATCGGACACAACTCATCACATCACACATCACATCAAACATCTGCACAGCCGAAACACTGTATTTAAATGAACAATTAAACATAAAACGGTTTATTTTCTAACTTACCACATATAAAGCACTACTTCAAAAAATGAAAAGCTACATTAAAGTAAACCTTTCAAAAGAAACTAGGGTGTAAACAGGTATATGTATAAAAACAAAAGTAGCTTTTAATTTAAAATGATAGTAACATATGTTATCTCTTGCGTGTGTCACTTGTTGCAGCACTGAATCCAGGTTGAGCTGCAGCAGCCTGCTGCTTTGCACTTTTCTGATCTAAATGTTTTTGCTGAAGCTCTGTGTCTAGCTTCAAGATAAAATCTCTCCTACTGATATTTTTCCCCGTGCATTTCTTGTACAAAATTAAGGAACTGATGGCTGCCAGGTCCAGTAGAGATTACAACAGGCTTGTATATATATATAAAAAAAATAGAGTATTGTAGGTTATATTCAAAATAAAAAAAAAAAAAGTATTGTAAAAGGCAGTCAAAATGACTGCTCTGGCGGTTCAATGTAGAGGGGATTATAACTTTTATTTTTGCGATCCTGTATTTCAAACGGCGTCAGGGTATTTAACACATGGATTTAGGAAAAGTCAAGAATGGACAACCATGTATCTTTTACACACGCAAAGTAATTTAAATTTTACCATCAAAATGACTGCCGTGGCGGTTCTAGTGTTAAGGGATTGTTTTTTATATATATATACACACACACACACACACACACACACACACACACACACACACACACACACACAAAATACAGTTGTTAAAATGAGCAAATCACCTTTCTTGTTTTGTAAAGATTTATCTATATCTTAATTGCCTCCGTTAACTACATTTTTTCTTAATCTGTTTTGTCTTCGGTATTCCCAGTTCTCATTTTCCGATCCTGACTTGCAGTAATGCCGCTGCTTCACAGAGACACTATTTTAAGGGAGGTAGCAATGTAATGTAGGGTACCCTGTGATTATATGTCCACATTAATTAGCCACCATTAGAAGCCCTACTTTTTCTAAATTATGAAAAGTGCCTCTGTCGGCATTATCCATAAAACTGGCCTTCTTTGTCAGGCTTCTAGAAATCGTTTTCTTTTAATATACAGTGGTTCCAGGCATACTCGGCAAAACATACTCATGCAATCCAAGTGTTTCAGAAACACAGACAAGGTTATGTTTTGGTACATTTTGGTTGATTGGCAGGAAAATAGGGAAGCCAACACCCATTTTCTGTGTCGTTGACAGAGGTCTAGTTTTATCAGAGGCAGTAAATCCATGAGCATATCTTGATCTACTTATACAGATGAGGAGCTTTCCACTTTTTGGTGTACAGGGATTTCTGTAGACAATTACATGATGGTTAGAAAATGTTCTAATATGTAAGTGATGCAGTTTGTCTGGCTAACTGAATATTTCTTGTCTGTGTTTTATTATAGTGGATCTATCCAGCAGGCATAATTGTTTTCTGTTCATCATGAGACTGAATAGGAGTCTAGATGTTTTCCTATTCACTCTGCAGGGAGATGCAAATTAATAGTTCTTCTCTCTAATAAGCATTCTTATGCTATTATTGTCTTGCTTTCTAAAGGTTACTGCTATCATGTCTGTAGGACGACCCCGTCTGAGCCACAAAACACCTTTTCTATAGACTTGTGTGACATTTTAATTATTGTTGCTGCTTTATTAAATCGTGTCCCAGGTTTGCAACATACCAGGAGTTCTTCTGGCTCTTTTGTCATTACCTTTGTTCCTATGCTGTAAAAGACTACCGGTTGACTGGAGAAAGCAATAGACTCTTCCAGTAGTGTACACGACAGACTGACAAGTGACACAGCTTTAAAAAAAAGTCTTCTCTGACCTTTAACTATCTCAGAATATCTCTATACCGTTGCTGTTGCTGCAGAAGCAGTTTAGATGACTAACACCCAAGTAATTTTCTGGCCTTCTTGTAATTAATTGTACTGTGACTTCACATACTGTAACACTGATCTAAGTGAATTAATTTTAATCTAACTACATTTTCTGTAGTTAAGTTCCTTATTCATAAGGCCTATGGAAAATAAACCCATATAAGTTTTGTTCACATGCCTAGGGTATTTAAAATAAACATCTGTCATTCACCAGTGAAATTGGGCTTTTATATTCATCACTGAGAAAAAAGCAACAACAAAAAAAGAAACAGTTAGAATCGATTGACAAAAAACTGCAAACAAATGCTTCAGTGGCTTTGCCGAAAAATTCGGGACTAAATCCTTCTCCCCCTCTTCCAGGATTAATCACATTCACTCATAACACATACAATAAACAAAAGCTTAAGGGCCTCCCTCCTCCAGCTTCAGAGTGAAAATAAACAAACACTCTACACAAAAGAGGACAAGGAGCAGGCTGTGAACCACACAGCCCCATCACCTTCACCTTCATGCAGTCAGCCTGCCTGGCCTGTGGGCTGTGGACTGCTCGCTGATGTTCAGCCAAAGGTCTGTTTAACAGGCAAAGAACTCAAGGCATTTCATCTCAGAATTCAACAAAGAACTGTGTTTTCCTTTGTGAGAACTGTGATACCTTTATTGAAACTGGCATTTGTTTCTGATATTGTTTCCTCTCATTCTTCAGTGTGCCAGATGTGTTTTTCCATATGTTATATATTTGCATTAGGGTTTGTCCAAATTATGTCACTTGTCAATATGTCATAAATCTTATAAATTATAAAATCTTATAATCTTATATGAATTAAACCTAAACGTGTGCAGTCACAGATTAGTTAGAACACTAAAACAGGGTTGCTTATACTACATTTGAAATGATATGCATATTATACTTCCTGCAACGAAAGCATGTGTGGATGGTATTTGGGGTTCTAGTGGTAGTTTGAAATACTAGAATAAAAACAGATAAACCGTTGTCAGAATCATGTTAAAAATGGCATATAATATTAAAAATAACAGAGAGTTTCCTGACCATGTTTAGCAATAAATTGCCACACCATCTAGTGCACAATCGTCAAACTTAAAAATAAATAAATAAAAAAATAATAATAAAAAAAAAAAAAAAAAAAAAAAGGTTTCTTCACTGATATTTCTCATGTTAAAGTCACCAGCATATTTTTGAGCAGTGTCAGAGGTCAGTAAAAAAAATAACCATTAGGGGTATACGCCAGTAATTTCTTCTAAACTGAAATAAGGGTTTGTTATATATTTTCCATTGTAAATCTTTGACCACTTCACTGTTTTATAAGGAAACAAGTTACTGGTGTGCACACCTAGTGGTCATTTCAAACTGGCCTCATTACAGACATTGTGGCTCAAGACTTCCATGAAGGTAAAATGTTCTGGTGCCTTTGATAAACATGACAAATATCATTGAGTGCATAAATATAAATAATTCATTATTAATAACACATCATGGAAGAAAAAATATGAAAAAAAATATTATGAAAAAACACAGACTGTGAAGTGTTTCTTGAAGTCACTGCTATGTAGTAACATGTTGCACACATGACTTCAAATACAGATTGTGGTCTGCAAACTACACTATATTTAATCACCATGAGATAACTGAAGTGTTATTTGGTCAGGAGAAAAAAAAGTTCCACATTGAATTCTTTCACTCATTTCAAGAAAGGTGTTAGGCTAAAAGCCATGTCTGACTCCTTTATGATTTGCCAGTCTGGATTAAATACACCCTACCATTTCTTGGCCATAAATCTTTTTAATTAAAACAGAATATCAACTAAAAATAACATATTCCTATTACATTTGTTATGATTTTCTATGCTGTTTTTCTTATAGTGCACTTGTCAGTAGCCTTTGGCATATGGGATGGTATTTGCGTTCAAGGACACAAGCTGTAACTAAAATACCTTTTATGTTCTTGCTTTTTTTTAACTAGTGCACCTCTAAGCTGGTGCTTAGAAAGAAAAAAAAGAAGGTCACCACACAAGTGTTCAGCTTTTTGTCACACATGCTGTATTGTCTATGTGCAAGGACTGTCTGACTTTCATTAAGTTTTCTTGTGCTCAGTATTTCCCTGCTGATCATTAGCACTGCCTCCTGCTGATGCTGGGTTAGCAATTCTCCCTTTTCCTGCTCAGTGGAGAATCGAAATTGCTTTCATTCAGCTCCACTAATTTGTGCCCTTACCATTCTCTATTGGAGGTTTTTAAATTACTCCAAGCATACAGTGTCTGTCTCTCTCTGTTTTTCCTTCTCATGAAGTCAGATTGTATTTACGTAAGGGGGAAATATGTGACCTAATTGGGAGATCAAAGAAGAGCCTTTGGTTAGTGTCCAGGTGCTCGGCTAATGGAACTGTCAGGTTGACTGTCCTTTGGTGCTTTAAATCGGGTTCTCCCGTGAAGTAAGACCAGGACAAGGGTTCATTCATGACAGTTAAGTGATTTCATAAATCAGAGGGCAGGAAATCTGGTTGGTAAGCCAAGCTTAGGTTAAACAAATTAAAAATCATACTGTGTTGGGAATCAAATATGAATTCGATAAATCCTTGCAATGGCTTTACAAAACATACATAATGTCAGATTGCTGCTTTTAAATCTCTGCAATAGGGTTTCTCTAATCAAGAAAGATGGAGTAGATTCACATTTGCTGATCATTACTGTTAAACGGGCCCCTACAAAATTCATATTGTGGTCAGATTTCGAAGAGTAAAGAATATAAAAACACCTGATACACGATGAACCAGACAGTAATGTCTTCTGACACGCCGGAGAGATCACTATCAACTAAGCAAAGCAGAAACAGGACGACATTAAATGACTGCCTTAGGAAGTAGTTTGATGAACATAGTCCCCAATCTTGATTATCATAATCCTGCACCGTGATCTTCCATGTTGGCATGTAAGATGATCATTTAAATCTGCTGGCTCCTCTCATGAGATCTTTCCACCTGGACTGTGTCTTTTCAACCCCTTTCTGCTACTGACAGTACAGTAGTACATTACCTTTTTAAATGTGAGAAGACCCCTCCCAGTTGGTGGCAGCTTTCTTAACAGGAAGAACAATGTCATTTTGCCTCCAGTATGTAAACTGTGCTAGATTAGCACTCCACTGTGTTCACCTTCCAAGCCCAGTATCCTGGAACGATACAGCTAATTTGATTTAAGGCACACTAAAATAAAAAAAATCTAACTCATTTATTTCACAATCACATACCTGCTGTTCATTTGTCTGCAGCTTTATATGCTTTTGTTGGAGCCTTTTGAGTATCATATTTAATGTGGCATGACTTTAATTCTTTTCATAATATGCAGCTGGGACGAAAAAAAAAAAGGTTAACAAATGCACAATATTTATTATTGCAAAAGACTAAAGAAACAAAAAAATCTCTTTTACCTTTCATGGCTGATCTGATAATGTGAATGTTTATCCTTACAAAAATCCCATCTAAACAAAACATACAGATTGCTTGTAATTACAAAAAGGTGTTTTCATACTTGTGCATTTGGGCTTAAGAGACTGCAGACAGTAGATGCAGGTCTAATTAAACCATGTATGTCATAAGGCTTCCATTACTACTGTCTTTGCTTATTTTAAGCTTTCTTTTAACTAGCAAGCAACAATCTTTTTAAACATGTCATATCATTCATCTTGACTGTGCTTTGAACCAGAAGGCAATGCCCCCATTTTACATAGGAAATTTAATTTCATTATTAAAAAAACTGTGAATTTTGAACTGGAACCAGTATGCCTAGCAACTTTCTAGATACTTGTTTGCCAGTCCTGTTTATGGAAATGGTGGCCAGGTTCTCCAGCTATGTCACATTACTTTATATAAAAATTTCTATTTGACTTCTGAGAGGTACATAATATAATGAGATCCTAGATTCATAATAATACTGTAAAATTGCTGTCATAAATTAGGTTACAGTTATAGGCTCAGTTAGGCTGTTATTCCAGTTTCCACCCGAGTAAAATAAACTAGGGGTGCTATTATTGACAGAACAGGTCAATACCGCATTCGAGTATGGATAAGGAGTAAAAGAAAGACTTCACACAGGCCCCTAAGGGTGTATTTGTTTTATTTTTTTTTCTGAATAACCCTGTAAACATTGAAAATGTTATTTCAGCATTTTAGAGATTACTTCTGTGAGGCCCAGGCATGTGAAAACCTGGAAGGAAAAATGATGAATGCATCTACAATGTAAAGTTTTAGATGCCTAAGGATCTCTCCTTGAATGTTTTAACAGCTCTTTCTTGGATTAAGACATTCATTAGTGGCCAACCTGAAGAGGACGTCACCAACCCGATCGGACAAGGCTGTGTTTTTGGCATTTTTTAAAAACCTTTTTCTTTTTTAAATTTTTTTAGTGGAGGTTAAATCCTGGGAATGACATGCCTCAAGAATAGTCATTACCATGGTAAAGTACTATCAGTAACTTTAGCAGGGCTTAAAATAATAATCGCTTTAATAGGGTTCTTGTGTGGAAAGTAAACAGCGACAGTAACGTGAAGTCTTTGAGGCCTGTGTGTGAGAGAGGAAGATAAGTGAAACAGTTTGCAAAGAGAGTACTTTTCCTGTAGACAAGTTACCAAGGTAATACAACTAAAGCAGGGAATAAGGTAATACTTCCTGACGGGGAAGAAAAAATGAAAAAAAAATGAAAAAAAAATACTTTATATAAAGATAAAAAAAAAAAAAAGCTTCAGCCTAATCTCCTGCCAACTGGAAAAATCAAGAAGCCAGAGGTTGCTAGCATGAGGTCACATCCCTTTGTCAACTGTCAAATTCTTTTCACACTAATGGCAGATCATATTAATACCCAGTTCACACTGGTACCAGCCAAAACTAATCGTAGATCTTCCTAATACAATTGTGGTGGTGCTATTGTACTTCAGAATGTGTCTACATCTGTCTGGACAGCAGATTCTATAAACAGCTTTCAGAACAAGAAAGGGTATTCAGCAGGGCCATGTGAAGCAGAAGGTCCACCTTGTAAAAGACGACCCCACTATATTTCCTGTGGTGCTTATTGCAGTAAAAAGTGGACTTCTTAAAGAGTTTATTAAGTGGACATACCATGATGCAAGTGTCTTTTATTAAATGCAGCGATTTATTGGACTGTAGATCCATTCTCTCTCTAGTTTCAGAAACAGTTTATTAGTATACTTTTTTTATATAGAGGTAAACATTTAGTTGCCCATTGTTAAGGTGTATTTGTTACTTTCATGTGTTTTCATGATGAAAGTAATTTCTTTGTTGACGATACAGTGCTCGCCGTTCTGCTTCAAGTATAATATGAATACACATTTATTTACGTGTCTAAAATTGTTTCTTGATGACTTGCTGTTATAAATTGCAGAGGTTTTACAGCCTTCAGATTTCAGTAGGAAACTTACTCAGAAATCAGTGTTTCAGTTGTAATGGAACTTTAAACTCACCAGCTTCTGAGAGTTTTTTTTTTCTATTCTATCTGAACAAGTGTGTTAAAATGTGGTTACCAGTGTTTGTTTAAGCTATTGTGTTTCTCCACTGATTATTTTTGGCTGGTCTTTGATGTGGTCAGATGGGAGAAGTCAGAGGACTGAACTCTCTAGCAAAGTCCGTTCAGCTTTTTAGCGGACAGCTAGCTTTCCCAAGAGGAAGCAAAATTGAAGAAATTAGCTTGTAAAGCCGTGAATAGCATCTGGTCTGCCTCACGAGTTAGGAGAGACAATGACAGAGGCAGACACACACACACAATTCCAATAGTCCCCAAACAGGATCATCGGAGCCCCTGCAAGCAGGTTAGTGAATGTGCAGGTGTTCTTATACACTGGACAGTTTGTCATCCAAGCGGATGGACTCAACTGGAACATATTGCTAGCTTTTCTTACATAAGTGTTTCTAATTGATAATGGTGGGAATGTGTGTGTAGACATGCTCATTGTCTGTATTACATGGGGATTTTCTGTCGGCTCTCTGAAGTCACAAAGAGCTATATGAAAGAGCTATATGGGCTTATTTAACAAAAGAAAGGTTGGCTCTTTCAAACAATTTCCATGAATTCTAACCATTGTTCATTTTTTGTGGAAAACTTCAATTCCTGTCACTTTCATTAACAAATCCAATAGAAATTAATTGTAAGCTTAATTATAGAAAGCTTTTACACATTGCAATTTATTTAAATGCCATCGGCAGTAATGCCTCTAACCATTAGAAAAGAAAAAAAAGGCTTAATTGTGGGTGAAGGTCTTATTAAAACTATTTTGAGCTGATTTACTTCATTTGCAAAATTGCTTCTCCACATGAACAACATAGCAAGATTTTGTATACTGTTTAACCAGAAAGAGAGTTGCTGCAAAAAAAGGGGTATTAATATAATAGATACTCCTGCAAGAATCGGCACTACATGTCTAGACGTTATTGTTCAAGTCTGTGGAAATGGCTAATGCTGGTAAATGTTCCTGTCTTAGAAAACTGTATTTCTCATCTTTCCCTGATATGGTTAACAGTTACAATTCAATTTTTTCTCTCTGCAACCATTTGTGGTGGCCTGTGTTTTTATTTTCCACTGGGGTACTTATTTCTTTCAAAAAAATGCAACAGCATGGGATTATTCCATCAATATTCCACACAAAGGCGAATGCGAGCGGCACCTGTGGTTAGTCAGGATATTTTTTCAGGGAGCAGTTATTGCCCCCCCGTTACATGATGTGACATTCAAAGAATGCAATATCCATCACCTTGCTGAGATGGTAAGCCTGTTCTTTCTCTGAAACCCCATTCATTGCTGCCAGCAGCTGTACCACTGGGAAGCAAATGTGTGAACTGCAGTCTCTTACCTTGACATACATGTTCAAAGAAGGGCTTTTAAGAGAACATTGGGTAGTTGGGTGTAAGACACAGTTTCTTTTAAAAAGGATAAATGGTTGCTGTTTTCAGAATGAAAAAAGGAATTCAAATTCTCTTGTGTTTTAACCAAGCTTAAAGTCTGATGAAAAGTCCGACTGGCTACTGATACCCCGTGTAGTGCACTTGCTGAGGCTTCTCAGCGCTTTGTAAATCAGGCCTTCATAGTGAGAGTTTAGAAGTACAGCGGCTATTGCGGTTACATACAGGGTTGTTGTTGGGTCAAGAACATATTGGGCATAATGAACATTCCAGCTCTGAACCTTTCAGAATTAGCTGCAGTGTCAGTGGGTGTATCAGTCTGATGCTCGCCCCTGCCCATTGTTTTTCTTCATTAATGCTGTTACAAACACATACAGTGTTAGAACATGAAGATGTTTACAAAAGCTCTGCATTGCATTGGCATGTGACTTTCCACTCCCTTGTTTTTTTGCAGCGGAGTGTTCTCACATATACATTAGAATTGTTCGCATTCACAAGTCATTCATCACAGCAACAACTAAAACACAAAGAGTTGTATTGTTTACAAATTTAATGACAGCAAACTGCTTGGACAGCTCCCAAGTCTTTGTTCCAATTGCCCTCATACAAAGGAAGGCCTTCCCTACACTTTAATTAGGGAAACCAACAGAATGAAATAATTACCCAGAAGACACTGCAGTGTTTCAAGTACTAATTGATTTGTTGTGTGTGCCAAAATGGTTCCATCAAGTAATGTTTGGACAAGGCCCTGAGTCAAGCCAAAAGTGTTTACAAATGTATCAGAATGGCAGGTCATAGAGAACAGTATAATAGTTTGATGTTTAAAATGGGAAATTTAATCAAGGCTAATTATGTGACATAGTCCATTCTACGCTGACTTATGTATGTCATTACTAAGTTTTAGTTGGGGAAATCCGATTGAAAGCAAAAAAGTGGTCGGTACACATCAATTAAAAAAAAAAACAAATACCTGTTAGCCTGTCTAGAGAATAGCTAATCATGTCCATTTTGTGCCTCTTTAGTGAAGCACAATCTACTCTGTATAACAGCATCCTTGGGGGGTCAAGCATTTAGAATTGTAATAATTAGGCCAGGAGAGAAATACTTAGATGAACATAATGATTTATTTTTTTTACTTTAATGTGGGACACTGCTTATCAGTGGGTGGTTAATTAATTTACATAAAAGATTAAGCAACATTTCAGTATTTCTTAATCATCCACAAAAGTGTAATTTGCCCTTTGTAATTAAGGTGATTTTAACAGGATTTAATGTTGTAGGAAGCAAAAGTTTAATAGGCTCTGATGCCAGTGATAGTGTTCCAGCAGAGAGCCACATAAAAAATAAGTCATTTTCTTTCTAGAGCCAGCCGAAACATTTCTTAATTATTTTCCCCTTCTAATATTTAAAACAGAAATGTTAAAAAAAATAAAAAAAATAATAATAAGCAAGAAAAGACCTGTAGGTTTCTAAGTTTAGACTTTAGAAAATAGTTGTTACTTCATTAAAGTAAACTTTGCTATTATGACATGGGTCAGGTTGCCGTGGTGAAAGCCGTTTGGCTGTCATTTTAGTCTTTTTGGCATATACTTCTTGTAAATAGAATACAAGCCAGTCCATTCCCATTGTGTCAGGAAGCATAGGGACAGGAATGCCTCAAATTAATCACATTTCAAGCAGGAATACACAACCCTTACCCGTTAGCTTTCCAGCGACAGGATTATGGGGAAAGACCCACCAAACGTACATGAAAAATGGCAAGTTTATAGGCAGTGTGCTTTGAACAGGCCAGCCTGGCACAATTGAATGAGAGAATAAGTCTGTAGATTGTTGCCCTGATAGACAGTTCATAGGTTGTGAATGAACTACTCACTAAAGCAGGGTGAACTGTCAGGGTGTAGTGCCAGCTGCACAGTCTGCCCTGGCACAATAACAGCAGCCTGTTGTGTAATGAACAGAGAAAATCCCCCCCCCCCCCATATATCATAATTATCCATAAAAGTAGAATAATAAAAAAAGAAAATTAAAGAACATATATGTTCTTAAACTGTACTTTTATTCATTTTTTGCTTCTAGTATAGCCTACTTTTTCTTGACTGTTTTCTGTATGCCACAACCACATAACAAAGTGAGTAAACAAAGCCTATTGTCCTCTTCTTCCTCTACAAAGAGAATTACTGCCAGTGTTCAGTTCCTGTGGCTTCCCAGTGCATCCAGTACAAGCAAGCCTTTTGTCTATGAATACAGCAGTGTGACAAAAAGTTAAACCAGTTCCAAATCTCCAAACGTGACAGGGTCACCAGTAACACGCTTTTAAGAAGCTGTGAAAGGTTTACAATGACAGGGAGGCATGGTGAAGGAGATGTACAATGCAGCTCTAGTGTAATGTAATAGGAACAGCTTGTAAAGAGCTAACTACTTGGGGTTAGCCATGTTAAACAAATGGCTGGCTTAAGTTACCCTCAGCACCTATCAGATTTATTACCAGATACTGGAACCCTGCCACACAGGAGGGCAATGAGAAACAAGCAGGGTTCATGCCGTGATACTGAGTTACATGTTATTAATAAAAGGGAAAAGAAAACCTTAGATGTAATACTGAAACTCTGCTGTTTTTTAAAGTCTGGTAAACTTCCTTCATCACAAATAACCTCATGGGCTCCCACAAATATAAACCAGATTGATGATCTGATTTTTCCAAAAAATGTCTGTTTACCATAGTGAAAACACCACTATAACACAGTCTTTGTGTTATGAGAAACTTTTGAGTAGTGTTTGATAATAATGAATATTTCTTAGCCCATAACGAGTTGAAAGAACATTAACATGTTTGGTTTCAACAGCTCAACCCATACAACAATTTGTGGTTTTGTCTCTTTTGTTTCAGTTCATAGTGTGGTATTGATAAGAATCAAGGCCAAGTCAAAATGGAAACACAGATTTTCTATTAAAAAAACAACAAAAAAAAAAAACCCAACAACTTTTAAATCCACAAGCCTGTAGGAAGCAGAGTAGAGGAAATTAGCCATAAACCTTCACATGGAAAAATCCAGGTTTTTTTTTGTTTTGTATTACTTGTGTGTTCAGTCTCCTGTGAATATGCAACGTGGTTTATAGTTATGTTTTCATGCTTTCTTATCTTGTTGAAAATCAGTTTCAATTAAAAAAAAAAAAAAAGTCAAGGTGGTTTCATTTCACTGAGACTTAACTATTTGCAGGAACTACAAGTGACACATTAAGTCAGTTATCGAATACAGGTTATTACCTTTTGTACTTCAAACCTTTATGGGGATTTCTGTTTATTATTACTCATGCAGTGCTAGCATGAATATTTTTTTATTTTTTTATTTGCTTTTGATGGCAAGTACCAACTTATATATTTATTTTTAAGTCAAACTTTACAACTTAATTTTCTTTGTGCAGTTACCGTATTTTCTCGGTAAAAGTAGACCGTGTGTAAAAGTTGACCCCCATCTCATTGTGAGGGTGAGATTCTGGTATAATTTTTTTTCCCTAAATATATGTATTAGATATCCTGATATTACAATACAGTACATGTTTATTGTTTTGTTTTTTTTGTATAGCCTACAATAGAATTATTTTAGTATACAACCCCTACTTCCTTCCTAGCCCACATGGAAGTATGTATTTCAATGAAATGTGGGGGGTGGTGTGGTCTGGTTGTAATTCAGTGAAACTGCGTCTGTGTTTTACATGACAGCTCCTGGATGTAAACAAATCTGGGATTAATCATTTTCACCAAATTTTGAGATGTTTGCATTTTGATTTGAGAAAAATTAGAATAATTTGCTCTGGCAACGAGGGCAACAACGATTTATCCACAACAATGGAGGTGCTGCTGTTTCCCACAGAAGCACCCTGCTGCAGGGTCACGCAATAGAAAAAGTAACATTATTATTATTATTATTATTATTATTATTATTATTATTATTATTATTATTATTATTATGCCCCTCCATAGTGTTCGTGCTGCCACCGGTCATCACAGTCAGTAAATAGTAAGTACTTTTACTATAAATGAATAGATCGGTTCATATGTTTGCTTATGTGTTAGTCGACCTCCCAACTTCAGGATTATGTTTTGGGTTTTAATTTCTCAACTTATACTCAAGCAAATGCGGTAAATACCTCTAAACAATGTTAAACTACAGTGTTTTGCGACATTATCAGAAGTTTGCTCATATTGACTCAGATTGTACTTGTTCACACTGTTTCAGTCTAGTGGCTGTCATGGAGGGTGATGGTAACTGGAGGTAATATAAATTAGGTTCACTGGTGTATAAAAATAAGGAACAATTCAATATGGTGGAAAACATAGCTGAATGCCACTGACTGTTTACCCAGACAGAATCTTAAGTAAGCAGCGTCTTTTCCATTATTCATACATCACTAGGGATTTTATGGGTAACCCTTTTCCAAACAGATTGTAATAACTTTGTAACATGCATTCCTTGAGGCTCACAGTATGCATTACAAATAAGAAATGTATTTGAAGTAAATGGTGTAGTTAAAAGGAGTAATATGCCCCACTGAAGGAAGCTTGTATTTTCTTGAGGTAGTTATATAGTGGACAGTTTCTACTTGTATATTCTGCAGGAAGAGTCATCATTTGTCAGCTGTTGAGCAGTTTGGTAGGAGACGGGAAAAATGATAAATACGAACTGGGAAGAAAATACTTTAACGAGCTAGTGTTGTGTGTTAAAACAAACAACACAAATCTAAGCTTGTTGAATCTGTTTAAGAGACTGTGGCAAAAAATGTAAATGCTCTCTATGTATATCAAAGCTATACATAAAAAGGACAAAATGAGTGTAGCCGTTAGCATTCAAGATATGAACTTAGCTAAATGTAAAGAAACATTGTCTGTGGAATGCACTGTAAAAGGATGAACAAAATACAGTCTTATACTGACAGGCAATAAATGGGCTCATTTGTTAGTTGAGACAGGTAAGCTATAAGACAGGAATAAGTAAATAGGCTCTAATAACAAGCCACTATCAGGTCGTTTTTGTAGTTTGTTTCCTAATAAAACTTAAACTTAAAGCTTTGGTACTGCAAGGACCAGACCAAATGACATTTAACAAATGTTTCTGCGTCATGATGGCTAAGATAGTACAATAAATGGGACAAAATAAGAATGAGCAGAATGCAATGTTTGAATGTACTTTCCTTCAGTCTATTAAATTAAATTAATTTTCATAATACCTGCTGCCTTATTTTCCCACATAAACAAGCTGTTTTCATGTGTGCGTTTAAGGCATTATTCCTTTGGGTGGGGAGGGGGCACCCTCCAGGTAATGAACATTGCATTAGTGTACAGCACGGTTGAGGTGAAATTCTGGAGAGGAGGTTACAAAAGGAACATCTCCAGCTTGTTCTGAGTCTGGCTGGTTGTCAGGTGCTCTGTGTTGCCGTGGAACGTGGGGTGAAGGAGCTGTGTGCTGCTCAGACTCGGCGTGCTCACAAGGAAGATGAAAGAGCCTCTTGTGAGAACAAGCACTGGAGTTGTTTTTTTTTTTTTCCAACAAAGTACTTTATCTCTGCTTATCTTCAGCATTCAGAATGAACAAACATTATTTAGGTTTTCAAAGCTTGGATTAAAATTGAATAGAGTTCTGGGTTAAGATTGTGGTATAACAGTAAATATGTATAGTTAATATTGAATCACACACACAATACACTAAGTTTTACTACTAGGCATTACTATGGTCTGATAATGTACTAGGTTATAACACAGTAGCTTTTTTTTCTTTTAATAGTGTTGTATTGTACACTGCAATCTCAGTCAGACAATAAAGGGTATTCCTGTAAAGGTATGGTCCTTCAATTGCTTGTAGTTGTATGATGGGAACTGCCTTATTTTGACTTTTGACAATGGACAATTACACTTTATGCACTGTAGTCTAAAACAAGTGTCGTTCGAGTAAAGATTAGAGTTTACACAGTGGTCTCACACAAACACCGTGTTATGTTTTCTATAAAGTTGCTTTCAGGTCATACCAGGACAGTGGAGTCAATATTCTCTGCTGTTCTCTCGAAAACAGTTCCTAAAACCAGGGTGGCACACATCATTGGAAAACGAAGTGCTAAAATGGCCATTAACTGCCTGTTTCAAACATTTATTTTCATAAATTAAATTTGCACGTGTTGCCCCTTTAAATAGTCAGAGCATGTAAAGCTTAGTTTTCATGCAGTGAAAATTATCGTGACAACATTGAAAGAGGCCAGTGTCTCGCAGCAATCTCCCAAGGACATCTCGATGTGGCGTGACCTTTGGAGGATTAATAGGATTTTAGACTCAGCCTTTTTATTAGCAGCCTCAATGTGTATTGTGCCTTGTGGGCCAGGACTAGCTTTGAAGCTGTGAATGTTGTGACAGCGTGAATTGTTCTGTGCGTGCATTGCTAATTGTAATATAGCAAAAAATGTGTGAACCTTATCAAAACAACGGAAAATTGAATGGTGAATAGGGTCTGAATCCTTCAAAGTGACCACTTTGCAAAGCAAGGTATTATTTTATACTTTGTTTCACATGCATATAATGGGAATTTACTTTTCAACCAAGACTACCAATGCTGTAGTGCAGAAATATATTCTTCTATCCTTTTGTATCTTTGTAACTATAAAGGAAATGTGTAATGTGTCTTGGCATTTTAGTGATTTTGAACTTGCAAGGTAATTGCAAAAAATACATGAGCATGGTACATAATAAGCTGCCATTACTAAATTTATCTGAAACCTGTGTTTTTTCTCAGCCAGTTTTCTTTGCCAAAAGATTCTGAGCAAAGTGGTTTTACAGTAATAAAAGCCAGCAATATATATTTTTTTCTCGTGAGTGTTAATGTTTGTACATGTCAGTGTAAATGCACACATTGCAGTTGTCCACTGAGATTTGTAGTTGATAAATGTAAAAAAGTAGAAAATTGAGCAGTTTGTATGACTTATGTGAATATTGACTTTATAAGGATGCCAGACATTTTTAATAATACATGACTTGCACTTCAGATCAAGATTTGCTTTATGGGGTTGGGGTGAAGGTTGAGTTTGAGTTTAATTAAAATCTGTATGGGTCTAAACAGTGTATGTAAGGCTCAGTTCATGACTTCTCAATCCCTTTCATCTCTTCCGTCTGCTTCATGTTCTCATTGTGAACAGGAAGGTAATAATAGACATATATTAATTACATAAAATGGTTTGCATCTTGGATTGACATTGCCTCCACTGCATGAATCAATAATATATCAAAGATTAATGTAAAGACAATTAGAATTTGTTTTATATCTTGAGCAGTAAAAACACATCGAAATTCACAAGAACCCTTTTAAAAACACTACAAATGGCATTTTATTTGCTATTAACATGATTTATGTTATTGACATTAACTTTATTGGTTTGGTTGCCGTAATCCTATTGGCTACAATATTAAATGATCAAATCACCATAGGCACTGGTTCAATTACTTATCCATATGTGTAAGGTTATAAGCCTGTATTAAAATCTAAATGTTTTGCTTTACTTTTGTGGATTATTATGACATCATCTGAAAGGCCTCAATTTTATTAGTGGACCAACCTTCCATTGTAATATTATACTTAAACTTGAGTGGTACTTGAAATTGGAATTTTTCCTATAATTAGTTTGGCTACAATTCACTTTTTTATCATACAATTAAAATAAAAAGGGCACTGCTACCTGGCATATATTCCTTATATTTATCAACAGTAGCTAAAGGCTCTATCAATAACTGTTATTTTGCCCAGTCACAAAAATAATACGATGTGGTTGTGCTTGCAGTGTGTACAGTATTATTTTCTAAATGGTTTACAGTAACTTCCCACACAAGGCTAATACAGAGTGTAGAGATATAACCAGACTTCTTCCAGTATACACACATATCAGTCTTATTTACATGAAATATCAATAGCTCAAAGCACTTACATTTCCCTGGTTTAATTGGTTCTGAGCACTGCTATCACAACATCTATATCTCCATGGACAGTTGTGCAGATAATAATTTTGAAATCAGAATTCAAGCAACACCACAGTGTCATCACACAATTAAATGTTATTTGATTACTCTGTCTGTGGCTCTGAACCCAAGAGAACCTGATTCTAGTTAGATGATCTTTACAGCATCATAAAAATCATTCTCAAGGGAAACCCAGCTATCGGAAAAACATTGCAGTTTGTCTGGGTAAACGACAGTACATGCTGTAATGGTAGCTAATATCATTAAATGGCATATAACGAATGTGTGTTTCATCTCCGCTAATTCACTTGGTATTCTGTCAGTGTCCGTTCTCATATTTCTGCAGTCAGAGGATTTTTTTTTAATACAATCAGGAAATGAAGACAGTACTTATGACTCTAATTTATTTGAAAATGTTAACATTTTAATTAAGTTTTATTATAGTTTGAGTCATTGCAGGGTTGTTAATAAGAATGTATACTCTTAATTGTTGTTCCATTTTCTGTTAGTCATTGGTTCAGAAATGAATAGGCAGTATTTAATTTTTTGGCCAAGATGATGATTTTTTTAAAAAATTATGCTTATACATATAGTTTTGTTAGGTGTCTTATTAATAGGGGTACATTTTAAGGAATATATAGTTAGTGCTACTTTATTGGGTAGGTACAACAAATAATACTAGCTAGAAATATAATCACAGAGACTAGAGGTAGCAGCTCGGTTCCATAGCTCCGAAGAAGAAGCCAGCTACGGCCCACAGTGGTTAAAATTGTGATTTAAGCGCTTACAATAAATATAATGTGTAGAGCAAGCAGATTTAAAAGAAGAGTCTCCTCTTAATGCTGTCTGAAAAAGAAATAGACACAAATATATTTCATCTAACCTTTGGAATCTAAAGGAAGTATTGGATTATGGTCATACTGTCCCTAGAGAGTGAACACATACAGTATAGGACATGAAATGGGGTAACTTCAATTCTGTGCCACTACTTTAGTAGTAATCAGTAATTTAAAGAGCTTTTGTAAAAGACAATAAATTAATAAATGAAGAAAGAAAGAAAAAAATGGTTTAAGAAGTATCTATTCAGCCATCATTTAATAATCATATGGGCAAATGAATACTGGTGTCCAAGCTTCAGAAGATATTTCATGCTTTTCATTAGTTTAGTGTCCACTGATAATTGCTAAATTCATGCCCTCAATATAATTTACTGTCCTGGAACCAGATTTCTGTACCGTTTTTATCTTATGCAGATCAACAAGGGGATAATGAATTGTCTAAAAATGAGATGTATAAAGGCGATCTGATCAATAACAGAGAGTATTGTCCATTTGGGTAATGGGCATCACATCATAAATCCCTATTAGAGAAAAGAATTGACAGAGGTCTGAGAGGTCTTCCTTACCTCAGTGTTACATTGAAATCTGTAATATAACATCTAATTACACATAAGAACATAAGAAAGTTTACAAATGAGAGGAGGCCTTCTTTGTTCAAGACTAAACAGATTCAATTATTTTATCCTGTCTGCATATGACATGCCTTTTAAACCCAGAATAATTCTGGTTGCTCTTCTTTGCACTCTTTCTAGAGCAGCAATATCCTTTTTGTAGCGAGGTGACCAGAACTGAACACAGTATTCAAGATGAGGTCTTACTAATGCATTGTACAGTTTTAACATTACTTCCCTTGATATAAATTCAACACTTTTCACAATATATCTGAGCATCTTGTTGGCCTTTTTTATAGCTTCCCCACATTGTCTAGATGAAGATATTTCTGAGTCAACAAAAACACCTAGGTCTTTTTCATAGATTCTTTTTTCAATTTCAGTATCTCCCATATGATATTTATAATGCACATTTTTATTGCCTATGTGCACTACCTTACACTTTTCTCTATTGAATGTCATTTGCCATGTGTTTGCCAAGCTCTGAATCTTGTCTAGATCATTTTAAATGACCTTTGCTGCTGCAACAGTGTTTGCCACTCCTCCTATTTTTGTGTCATCTGCAAATTTAACAAGTTTGCTTTCTGTACCAGAATCTAAGTCATTAATGTAGATTAGGAATAGCAGCGGACCTTATACTGATCCCTGTGGTACTCCACTGGTTACCTTGCTCCATTTTGAGGTTTCTCCTCTAATTAGTACTTTCTGTTTTCTACATGTTAACCACTCCCTAATCCATGTACATGCATTTCCTTGAATCCCTCCTGCATTCAGTATGGGAATTCATCTTTTATGCGGGACTTTGTCAGAGCTTTCTGGAAATCTATTCATATTCTCTGCAATTATCCATTGTCGATGTTGCATCTCAAAAAAAATTAGAAGGTTACTTAGACATGGTCTCCCTTTCCTAAAATCATGTTGACTGTCTTCCAGGATACTGTTGCCATATAGGTAATTTTCCATTTTGGATCTTATTATAGTTTCCATAAGTTTACATATAACAGAAGTCTGGTTTATTAGTCTGTAGCTACCTGGTTCGGTTTTGTTTCCCTTTTTGTGGATCGATATTACAGTTGCAATTTTCCAGTCGTCGGTACAACCCCTGTGTCATGATCTTGGTTAGCGTCTGTAAATAACTTCTTTCATTTTTTTGAGTACCAAAGAAATTAAAGTGTTTGCCAGTGGTTCTCTGCCCGCTGTTTTAGTTATTCTGTCTTCGTTATTTGAAAACACTAAATGAAAGCGTGCCTCCCCTCTAGTCGGTGCCTTGACAAATTGCGTTAGGAAGCAGTTATTTGTCATTTCCACCATTTCAATTTTATCTGTCATGCTCCCCACCGTGTTTTCCCATTTTATATGGGGGAAGTTGAAATCCCCCATTAGTATGGCTTCTCCTTTGCTACACACATTTCTAATGTCATTGTATAACAGATTATTTTGCTTGCCGTCTGAATTTAGTGGTCTTTAGCATTCTCCTATTATTATGCTCTTTGAATTTTTGTCCATTATTCTAACCCATATTGATTCGGCGTTGTTTTCTTCATCCAGACTTAACACCTGGGTTTCAAGACTTTCTTATGTATAGCGCTACCCCTCCACCTCTTGCCTGTCTTTCCTATTATATTCGTCTCCATCACTGTCCTACAACCAAGTTTTTGTAACACCTATCACATCATAGTTACTTGTTACTGTAGTAGCTTCAAGTTCTAACATTTTGTTTCTGATACTTCTAGCATTTAGATAAATACATTTAATGGCTGTCTTTCCTGAGTTGTTGCCCTTGTTTTGATGTGGTCTCCCTTCTGCTTTTTTGTTGATTTCTCCCCCCTTCCTGTCCAGTTGAAATGCTTCTGAACCTGCTTGAGGATCTTTTCTCCAAGTAGATTGGTTCCCTTAGTTCAGTCCATCCTGTCTATACAGATAGTCCTTATTGTAGGATGTGGTCCAATGATCAAGATTGGTGAAGCCTTCCTGTGTGCACCACGTTTTCAGCTATGCGTTTAGATTAATTATTTCCAGCTGTCCATATGCTCCTTTGCAAGATGCCGGCAGTATCCCAGAAAATACCACAGTTTTTGTCTTGTCTTTTAATTTTCTTCCTAGCTCTCTGAATTTGTTGTGCCTGGATTTTGGTCTGTCTCTTCCAATGTTGTTTGTACCAATGTGGACAACTACTACCGGGTCATCTCCTGTTCGTTTTAGGAGCCTGTCCACGTTCTCAGTGATGTGCTTGACAGAGGCTCCTGGAAGGCAGCACACCTTTGTAGTAAGGGGTCCAAACTGCCTACTGAACTTGCTGTGTTTCTCAATATGGAGTCCCCAACAATCATGACCTCCCTTCTTTTTGCTGTCTGGTCACCACTGTTAATAGGGTCCTGGATGTTGTTCCTTTCTGTTTTTGATCATCTGAATTTGAAGTGGCTCAAATTTGTTGGATGTTTTGATTTCTGGTGGTTGTGTTTGACGAAGTTTCTTTTTTTCCCTGCTTCTGCCTACCTGAACCCAGCTGTTTTGACCACCACCTTCTGTCTCCCTAGTGGCTTTCAGTCTGTTAGGGGTGGTGTAGACTTCTATGAATTGGGGGTGTACCAGCTCCTCAGGATCCTGTTGCTGTCTCATTTCTTCCAGCTCCATTTCTAGCACGCTTACTAGTTTATGCAAGTCCTGGATCGTGTGGCACTTTACACACACTTGGTTCAGCTCTGCTGGGTTTTCTCGAATTTCCCACATCATGCATGTGTCACAGATTACTGGCTTGAAGACCATGTTAATTTTTATTTTATTTTATTTATTCATTTTTTTTGTAAGTTTAGCTTCTGCAGCTGTCAACCTGCTTTCAAACTGCTTCTAACCAATCTGTACTTTTCCATGCCTGTACATGACGCCATGCTGTCACTTCCACTCGTTGTCGCTGATGACAGACCAGTTTTCACCATCATTTTTATTTGTGTTGTAAATCAAATGTTAACTTGTGTCTGATATCTGTTCTTGGTCTTTTTCACCTTTACTCAGTTAACGTTCCCCCACCCTTCTCCTTTTCATGCTGATGAGCTGGAAATCCGTTAAACGGATGAAGTAATTCCAAGCTGTCAGCAGAACTATCATATTGCAAACACCAGCCGTTTGTCGGACTTAAAATAATTCTGACTGAGCTGAACCAAGTGCCTTGAAATGAAAATCTCTAAACATGTTTAATTAGCTAAACTGATGTAACCAATACAATAAAACCTTCGCTACTTTGAATAGCCTATTTGTTACTGCTGTTTATGACCTGTGACATTTTAATTTTGTAAATTAAGGGAAAGCAAGATAGTCAGATGGACCAACAAACATCCTTTTTTTTTGTATCAGTGCCGTCTTACAGTTTACATTTTTTTAATCCAATGTCCTATAAAGCAAGAGTTCTGTATACATACAAATCTAGGAAGATTTGTTTTTTGTCATCCGGAATTGCTGACTCACAGTGGGGGTGTATATCGTATCAACTGCGTTTTTTATTACGTTTCTGTTCTGATATTTTTGTAATTGTTTTGTTTTATGAAAAGGTATAACACAGCTGCAGTTACACACTGGACTAATTCAGTACAGGGACTGAATGTGGTTTTGGTGTATGAGGGTGACACTGTAATTTATGAAGTGTCAGAATAACTGTGTTTTGAAGAATTCAAGCCTCAACATCTGTCTTTTCTGCTTATGGCTGTTGTCCTAGTGACACATGCTTTTCCGTAGTCTCCAGAAACAGTTTGCGTTAGCTAGGCTGCAATTGATGGTGGAGTTTTGAGCTCTGAATGGGAAATCAGAAGAGAATGCTAATCTGGGTCACTGTACTTTGTCACAATTACACTCACTTTATCACACCTAACATTACCTATAGCCTAAATAGAAAGGGCAGCCTTCCCTCTTGCCATACTGAGCTTGCTTTTATATATTTCTGTATTTCTAACATGAGCCAGAAGCATTTTTTCTAGAACATGTGCCCAAACTCTTAACCTCTATTTCTAATCTCTTCAGAAAGACAATGGCATTCTAATTCCTCACATTCCCCAAACAAAGGATAAAAGCACTAGTAACAACAGAGGTTAAAGCACCTAGAATGTAATAGACAATTAACAGGCGAGGGTCTCTAGAGTGTCAGTTGGAACACAGGTGTCCTGTGTTGTTTTGGCTATTGTTTACATAATATTCACCATCTGTTTTTTTTTGTTTTGTTTGTTTTGTTTACTCTGTGTAACCAAGCCATTCCAGTTAGAAACTGGTTCCTGTGCCTAGCCTAAAATAAGAAATGTGATATCCCCTTCTGCTTTTCAGGCTGCTGGTGACAGGCACACTATGCATTTTCCCTTTGCGAACAGCAGCCATTATCAATCACAGTTCGCATTCCACCCAGTCTGTCAATCTTCCTGAACCCTGAGTGCTTTGACAGCAGTGAACACATATTGTAAACACTGTGCTGAAATGGGCTTTCTGGATTGCGGTTTTGCTAATTGCAAATAAGTGAATACAAACAGTGGGTGAAAAAGCACTGTAAGCATCTCAGGATGCACTTCATTGTGTATCATCTGGAGTTTAACAGTGGTAGCGCAGGATAGCCTGCTAGGAAAGTACAGAGTTTGTCCCTGTGCGGTAAAATCTCTCTCTTCTCTTCCGATTTGATGCAATGTGAAATAAGATTCACAGGAAGTGCTAAAGGGACAGAAGAACAACAGGGGAAGCAGATCGTCAGCAAATAACATTCTTTCCAGTGTGCAGCAAAAATAATTGTACATTTTTAATTTTCTCACTTTATTGTTTATTCCAGGAATACATAGTTTGAAAATGCTTGTATTATACAAGCTGCCAAAAATTTAAACAGAGCTGTTTTTCAACTGTACACTCTGAAAGTCTAGTTACTGAAGCTACTAAAATAGGCATGTTATTAGTAATCTGAGAGCTTCTTTCAGACAAGTGTAAATCAACAATGGGTGATTTCTGAATTTGGGTTGAGTTGATGACTAAACAGTAAGTCACCCCCTTCAGATGGATTGTTTCAGGTTAGATATGTGTGTCATTTTGGGGCAATTTGCCCGTTTAATAAAGGAGGTCTTGTCAAAACTACAGTTCTCCAGAGCACATTGCAGTTGATCATGGCTTCCTATTTAACTGAGTATTATTTTGATAGGAAGCATTCTTGGAAGTAAAGTCATATTTTCTAAAGAGCCTATTTTTCTGGTACCCTAGCTCAATTCAATTTCAGGCTTGGGCAGAAAGGCCATACCTCATTTTTTTATGGACAGATTTTACAGGCTGCTCCCAATAACACTTTTTGCCAGTACCATCTGTTGGAGAAGCTGCCTGTCAATGAAGCTGCTCCTGTAGGCTGTGTGTGGGGGGCTGGATTGGTCCAGAGTGACTATTAGTAAGCAGATGTATGCGATCAGCCTGTCTTTCCCCTACCTTTCAATCTGCCATCCTTTTATGTTGATTGAGTGTCGTGTGTCTGCAAGCTATGCAGTCCTTAGAAAATCTAAACTAATCTTCCAGGGCCCATTCAGCAGAGGTTTATAATAGAGTTTACAGGGGAAAAAAAACACTATTACAGAAACATGCAGAGCATTTCCTTTTTTCTTTGTTTCCAATCCCAATCATAAGCAGGGACCACTGCCAAAAAAGACTTGCAATGTAAACAGTAGGACACATCTGTATTTTGTAAAGGATTAAGTGAAGAAAAATGGAAATTCGGGAGAGATAAGACCATACAGACAATCATACACAGATTTTCCAACTTATACTAGCAACTTAATGTAGTCATCTATTGTTTGGATAAGAGCAGCTCTTTTATATTGGGTTGCTTTGATGTTTATCACATTTTTACTCAAAAGTTGACTTCCTATCAGAACTACACAAAAATCCTGTAATGAATAACGCATTTCAAATGACATATTTTAATTTCCAGCTGAGTTTGCTGTCAAAAATGAAGTTTCACATAGGGGTGTACATATAAATGTGTCAATCTTGATCTGGGGGTGTGCTATGTCATTGTATCACTTGGCGTTCATATGTGCCAATAATACATTCTTAAGGATATTACTAATGGCCATAGATGGAGACTGCTGAAGAGACCAGATAACTTGTGTTTACTTGTTTAAGTAGAAACGTCTCAAAAGGGAAGTGGGAGTTCCAACTTTCCGATAAGAAGCAATCTTTAGTAAGGGATTGTTGAGAATTATGATTGTAATGTTCTGTATCTCGTCATTCTTTCAAATGCATTTGTAAATGAGGTATCAGATTAAAAAAAAAAAAAAAACTTCATTCCTGCTGAGGATGAGAGGGTAGCTATTGGCAACAGCCTGTGCTGTATGATACCCGAAGTCCGTTCAGTTGTATTATGTGTATCCTGTAATGAAATGGGTCAAGAAACTGTAGTACAATGAAAGACCTGTAATCTAATATTCAAGTAATGGCATGGAAGTAAAGTTAGTTTCTGGATGTTTCTGACTGAAAGCAGGAAGTGTTGATTGACGATGACAGAGCAAAGTAAATGTCAGGCATTCCTGAGTGGGTTGGGTTTGTGTTTTCACAGGAAAGGTGTTCTCCCGAAGCACTAGTCTGTCATCACTGATTGTTTTTCTTTGGGTTTATGTCTTTAAAAAGTTAAAAGCTGTTAAAATACCAATCACACCAATATAGGTCTCTTCTAATAAGAAATTACAGTGAAAGGGTAGGGTCCTTTGTCCTCAAAATGCATGTAGAATATGGCAGAATAGAGATGCAGTTTATTCATGTTTTTTATTGTTTTATTTTATTAAGTTTAGAAAATGAATTGACAGCACTAATTAACAACTATTAATATGGATTCATATCTATATTATTAAGTCTCTTTGGAGTAGGACGGACACCTATTATAACATTAGGGGGGCACCTTCAAAGGCTCATACAAGAACTGTATCCACGTCACTGTGCAGAATTTCATAACATGCCTGTTATGATTAAACCATTGTTTAATGGTTGTATTCTGTTTTACTGATACAACACAAAAATAAGAAGAGCATCTGCTCACCAGCATTGGAATTTGGGTCAGGCCATATTACTGAGAATTTGGGATAAAAAAATAAAATAAAAAAAAAACTCAGTCAATAGACCAAATCACAGCTGCATTCAGACTATTGATTGGGAAGTATCCCCAAGCAAGCTGTTAGAATTGGAACAGGCACAAAGGATGGAACTCTTGGGACATCGACCCTGTTTTCAAAATAAAAAGTGCTGTATGATTAAACAGAGTTCATGACAGAGTTCAAAAGACATGTACTTCAAGACATGTTTTGACAAGCTGAAAAAATGGTGTTCTTAAATATACTACAGTCTTTAGAATGACATTCACTGACTGGGCATCCATTTCACATGGTAAAAGTGCTCGGCTAGTCCGTGTTTAGACAGTGCTCATTGGTATCTTTAAACATTTCAGTTCCAGTGTCAAATTGAATTCTGTGTGAAGTAGATTGGCTGATGGGAAAAGCTTTTTGTATTTAACATTTACAAACGTGTGTTTGCTTCCTGTGTGGTAATGTGTTTTAGAAACAGGATTTGATATTCCTTATCTGGAGTCAACAAGAAAGATATGAAAAGGATGAATATACAGTAGACTGAGGTTACTTGATGCGTTTCCTTCAGAATTCTGAATGATATTTCAAACGATAAGAAAATAATATATGATACGTTTAGATTGTCTATTTCCTGAGAATCTCTTTAGTGTTTAAAAAAAATAATCTTGGTCATTTGGGGACACGTTTCTGGTACAGGTGTTAATTCAGGCAGCCTCATACACTACTTTATGCTGAGCTGCTATTGAAAATAAACTACAGATAACCCAGATACCTTGTGTGTACTGTGGCTGATAGGGATGTATAAACTGTTTATCAAAAAAAAGGGTTTGGGCTGAGAACCTGGCCTTACAAAATTCACATGTCCTGCTCCTGGGTATTTAATTACTCTTATCACTGTTACACATTGCCACAGCTGAACCAGATAATGAAGGCAAGGGGTAGGGAAAATAAGACTTCAAGCACAGACCTGCTTATTTGCTTTGTTGTAAATCACCTTACATGGCATAAATAAAGAGAATACATTTAATTAAACCTTGATGGTTTTGAAAACATCCTGTTTCACATTTTAGTATTGTTATTTTTTGCCTATTGCCTGACTGGTTTATTAATTACAGTGGTTTTGCACGCTTGGTTTGAGATAAAATGTCCATATCTAACCTGTCCTTTTAATCAGGTCATTTTGAGGTGACTGGATTAATTTTTTTAACCTGGACACCCTTGGAAAATGGCTTGCTGTTTAAATTGTTATTTTCTGGAAAACTAATACAAAGCAGCCTTGTGTAGGACAATGCACAGTTTTCAGTTTGAAGATAATGCCATATACTACCAGCACTGTGGCTTCCACATAAACCTGAAGTGTCACTCCAGTGCTTTATCATCAAATAGACAATCTGGCAAATCGCTGATAAAAAGATTACTAGTACTTAAATAAACAAATAGAGTGTGATAAGAGGTTATTTATATAGCAGGTTAAAACACACATTTACTTTGACAGACAGGGATGGAATATGTTTCTGTGGCTGCATTTACTAATTTATTGTCATTGAACATATTTGTTAATTTAAATAAATAAATAAATAAATAAATACAAAAACATAACCGTCATTCCAGTCATGCCAAGCCTGTCATTCCAGACTATGAACTATTTTCAAATGTTACATGTATGTAGATAAGGATAACAGAGAGTTGTATGCTTCTGAAGATTCTTTTAAGTAATACTATTAGACTTGTCCTTCCTGGCCTGGCAAAACATGTATGTATGTATGTATGTACTGTAACAGTAAAACCATTAATGTTTTTTTACAAGGGTGTCATGTGGAAAGCCAGATGCTCTGATTTTTAGGAAATTTAATATTGCAATATAAATATTTAGAAAAATTGCAATACCTAAATTATCAGTTAGATTTTTTTTTTTTGCATACAAAAATAGTAGCATCACAGTCTGGCTTCTGTGAGGGTATTACAGTATGAAAAAAATGTGAATTGATCTTGTGTCCCATGTGTCTGGCTGTACACACATGGAACATATCCACATGTAAGCTATGCTTCTAGTGTTCTTTAGTCATTACATCTCATATTATCAATCAACAGTCTGTGTTGCTTTTGAGGAAAACAGGGAATGAAATAACTGGGTGTCAGGTACTCCAAGATAACCCAGAGTAGGGCTGGCTTATCATATGTGAACATATCTAACCAAAACTTTTCTAGTTGATAAGTGTGGCAAGCAGTAAAGTGAAGCAGTCCTATAATGTTAATTGTGTAAGGCACATGTTTCAATCACTGCATAATTGCAAACACAGCTTAAAGCTTTCATTTCATCTATTTTTTATGTAATGATACAATGATTTTTTTTTCATTAATTGGTATAGATGTTGTTTTTTTGTAGGAAATCATTTATTGTTCCATAAAGTATCAAATAAGTTTTAATTCATAAATGTTTCTGAATAAGCCTAGTGTAAAGCGTCCTCCCTGGGACTTGAAGTATTTCAGTACAATCGTTAGGCCTTTCACGGTGTTACAAGTTCATGCCGTTATTTGTTGTTTGCAGCTGTGACAGCCAGATGCAAGACTTTGTATAAGATACAGTGACTAAATAAAGCAATCAAGATGGAAAAAAGAGGGATTCAATTTATTAAATTGTATAAAACTAAATCTAACAATAATATGTCTTTGTTCACAGTATTACCCACAGAAGATTAAAGTGCAGGAACAAGCTGCTTAAACACTGTAAACTAATTAGCTCAACGCTTTGTTTTCCTGGGGATCATAAGATATGAAGCATCGCCACCAGTGCGTGAAATACTCTCTGCCTCACTGCTCTTTTCAATTTATTCTTCTGTCACTGTCATGAAAAGCTGTTCCAAAAAAGAAAGGTTTTTGGGTGATGGGGAGACCAAAAGCCTGTCAAATGATCGAATTTGACACTTTGTCATCTTTGGGCCTGGCACGAGAGCCCACACTCAAACCCTTTGTATAAATACAAGCTTAATTTTCCACCATTGCAGGCTACATTGCACAAACAATGTGATGACAAGGCTCGTAGGGATTCCTTTTGTTGCTCTCGTACACATTGGTAGCCTCGAAGTCCGAACACTACACAAGATGACATGTTATTTAGTTTGCCCGGCAAAATCAAAGGTGGTTGGGCTGGAAAGGTGCATGCTGGGCTTTCCAAATTGTGTCCCCTCTTAGCTTCATTTTCTAGAAACAATGTTTCATTAATTCACCAGTTGCCAAACCTACACCCCTTTGAAACATATGCAGTGAGTCCATGCTTAAAGCATTAGGGCAGAGGGGAAATTTCATTTAATTGGCTAACTTATGGGGCCATTTATAAACAGAGGCCACCTGTTGAGTGCTGTGTATAAATATACATGTATATGTTATGGTCTGTTGAAATGTTTAGTTTTACCCCTGGTCTTTATTAAAGTTAGTTATACAGTTCAATGTAGTTATGTTTTAAGACAGCTGTGAGATACAAGCAATAAATACAAGACTAAGTGATGCAAACATATATGGGTTAACATTGTGACTGAAAATAAAATCTTCTATGAAATGTTAGGTGGTTAAGTGAGACCATTTATATCTACTTGCAATTCATAGCTTTAGCATTAACACAGTTTGGAAAAAGTTTCAGGTTACAGAACCACTGTTACAGTTGGCACTGATTGGCCTACAGTCTGACAGACTGAAACCCTAAGAATAAAGGCAGTGTTTAGGGTTAAACAGAAATTGCATTGCTCAGACAGCTTGTGAAAACCTCTTTGTTGATAAAATGGTACCTCAAAAATTCTCTTTCACATTCTAATACACAGTTTCATGATTGGTAAAGAGTGACAGTAAAACTTGTTGTTTTCTCCTACATGACTGTGTTGAAATGCAAGTGTTTGCAGTGTTAGGATCCAGAATGTACAAGAGTTGCTGTTTCTTTGCCATTCAGTTGATGGGGTTCTTTTAAGCAAGCCCTGATGTTCAGGCCTTTTAATGAGCACTAATCATATTTTAGACTGAAAATAAAAGCACAGCAGTGTTCAATTTAGATGCTGTATCCTGAGGTCAGAGAATTTATACATAAATATAATCGAATCCAGGAAATCCTGGAGCCTGGATACTTCAGGCTCCTTTTTTTTCAGATTCAGATCAGATTCTAATTGGCATCACAGGATTTAATGCTATTTGAACAGAGTCCTGTTTTTATTGCTTATTACAATACATTTGCTTACTAAGGCTCCCTGAGGTGGCAGAGAGGCAATTCATCATTTTTATAAGTCAAAGTGGGGTATTTTTAAGTGTGAGACAACTCTGTTAAAACATGTTTGTACTTTGAATCATTTACCTGTAACTGCATTCAAAATTGTGTAAGCTGTATACTGTAAAGCACTACCACATACTGTAGGGTGAGGCACTTGATGAGTTGCTCAGTATAATCATTTGGCTGAGAGTCGGGAGACTGGCACAGAGCATACATTTACTAGACACATGCTACAGGTTTTACTCAGCAGTCAGCTAAATGATCTGATGCTCAAATGTCCTTAGATACACAAAAACAAAATCCTACTGGATCAAGCATGCAACTGCACGATTATCTGAATACATGGTAATATCAGCAGATTGAAACTGGAAAAAGAGTGCTTAATGCTAAACACCTCTTATGGGACACCTGTTATGAGACTAACGCTAGATGCACTGTGCATGTTAAACCACAACTAGTGCATTTTACAGCTGCAAGCTGCAAATGTGGTGTTTTGTGTTTTTTTTGTATTTTTTTAAAATGGTAAAACTGGTATTGTAAATTAAATACAAAAGGCTGCAACAAGTGTGAACCTGGGAATAACTTTGATTCTTTGTCTAATGTAATTAGGCCCCTGGGGAAAGGGAAGAGCCATCATTGTAGTCTATTGTTTCTCTCATTTATTAAGACTGATAAACACATTAGTAAGCTACAATTTTCTTTATGATCACTTTTACGTTGCTGGCTTTATTCTATTTTGGCCCTTCACCACATGTATTATTAGGGTTTTTATTTATCCATGAGCCTGATTTTGTAAATATTAGTAGGTCTCCGGGTTGTAAAAACCTTTAGCTTTATGGGTTTTTTTTTGCCATTAAGTCTGGCTTGCATGGAGATGCTGAGTTTCCAACACCCCTCCGAACAACATTTATTTAGATTTCTTTTGAAAAATGTAAGCCTTTGTAACTAATGCCAGGAGTCTGCTGCCTTGTAATCTAAGCTATGGTTTCTTCTGTGGGAATCAAGCACCATCTAAATTAGTTTAGCGGAACAAAATAATTCCTGCATCATACTAATTTGTGAGTCCTGGGCTTTTCACAAGCTTATTGTTATTCCAGTAAGTAGAAATAAAATAGGCAGGTACACAGTAGTGAGAAAATAATTTCTTCTAAAAGACAACCCTTGTGTATTGGATAATGCAACCTATTTGGGTTTTAGTAGATATTCTAAGAGGTCGATTTAAACAGAGAACACAGCAATGCTTTGTAACCCATTGTATTTTCCCTTCTGACTTGCCACTGTGTTAGCAAAAATACATACAACATAATAGGGGGAAAAAACATGAACATTTTATTTGTCATTATAAGTCACCCCAGCAGCTGTGAATGCACATTGAGGGGTAGTGATCTGTCTTTTGACTTAACCTAGAATCTTTCAAGTGATATAAAATGGGCCCAGGTTTTCCCAATTGTAAATTGCTATAACCCTTGAACAATGCTCATTAGTGTTTGGAAACTGTGACAGTTGACAGGCAAGTGCATTGCAACCATTATAATAAAAAATATTTTTACTTGTGACCCTCATAAGAATAATAGCTAGCAAGCTTCTGCCAAATTTTATAAAATGGTGAGCAGTGGAGGATGTTTTTTGGGGTGTTTATGGGCAGGGTAGGGAGTAGGGGGTAGGGGTGGAGGGTAAGGGGTTCTTGCTGTAACTCTGTATTACCTACAGTATACTTCAAATAGGCCACTTTTTCTATATGGTCAATTGAAATGTACATTAATCCTTTTCCTGCTTCATTGTCTATCAAAATAAAGGCATTCCTTTAGCTCTGGGAACCCTGGTATAGAGAGCCTAGTGATTTATGGTTTGCTTTTGTTTTGCTTGTTTGCATTATTCCCTCAGTGGATCAAAACAGCCTTCAGTGGAGTGTGCCGAACACTGAGCACTGCATTCATTTGTCCCCTTATAATCAGCCCATTTGGTTCACCAGAACTACTCCATAGATCTTCAATGTTTATCTCCAGGAAAGATAAAAAAGAAAAAATCTTTCATTGTGTGTGTTCATGCTGATTTGCTGTTACACATCTGGTTGTCATTTCCAGAAGACATTGTTATTCAAGCAGTTATACACGACACAGACTGTGGGGGATACAGTAACTGTACAGTATATAATATTTGTCTTTAGAGGTGCCATTATAATCTGGAGGATTCCATTGGGGGTGGCCGAAATACACCTGAGACATAATTTATGCCCATCCTCATGAGTGCAAACTACAGTACTCAGTGAATGTTCTTGGAGTGGTCTGTTTATACCACATATGTATTTTATAGTTTACTTTCTGTAACAATTGTATTTAAGTACACATTACCATGCTAGGAAATGGAGACAAGTTTGCTGCTCCAAGGAAACACAGTGTTAAGCAGTGATGTCTCTTTGAGGTTTCTCCATAAAATGTCTCACTGTCAACTGTCAGTTTGTTCCTGTGTTTGTAAAGTAATTGAGACCACAACACTGCAGCTGTGATGAAGCTGCTGAATCAGTTGTAATTCTAATAGAGAATGTAATGAGTATACACTGTGTGTGTGTGTGTGTGTGTGTGTGTGTGTGTGTGTGTGTGTGTGTGTGTGTGTGTGTGTGTGTGTCAAATACTGTTCATGATTTAGGTCATATTATTTAATGCTTTCTGATAGTAAAAAAACAAAACTTATCGTTTTGGATAGCAAACATCCTTTCATTTCTTAGGAAAGTATTTAATCTTCAGATAAATGCAGTAGCAGCTTGTTTTTCATTTCTGTTGACACTTATTTCAATTCAAAGTGAAACGCTATGTTACATGTTACGGTCACTCTCTGCCAGTGACGAGCCATCACTGCTTGTGAGTACAAAGTTATTCCATAGCGCAGAGGTTCCCCCAATATATATATATATATATATATATATATATATATATATATATATATATATATATTTTTTCCTGTTCAAATCAAAAAAAAAAAAAAAAAAAAATTACTGTACCATATATCTGTTTCCAGCAAAGAACTGTAAACTCATCAATGCAATGCAGGAGCAATGCAGGACCAACCATATTATGCTTTGCGTGGTCGCCCATGGCAACCCAAGTCAGAGCATTGGGAGTGACTATTTTTTGACTATTGCTCTGATTTAGGGTTGCCACCGTTTCCACAGACCAAATCCGGACATATTTCTTAGTCAGCCTTGCTCTATCAAAACTGCAGCATACTGTAAATCAGTTTAACACAAAACAAAAAAAAGATATATCAAGGTGTGCCACAGCAAAGAAAAAGTTGGATAACTACTGCCATAGCGAGTTATTCCAACTAGCTACTGAGTTATAGCCACATGTGTGCTATAAAAATGTGTTGTAGCATTAATACAAACATTTTAATAAATAAACAGATGCCAGTTTCCTTGGCCAGCTTTAAAACAAATGAGTGTTACTAAAACAGGTGGTTTAATCTTTGAAGTTTCAATTGGGAATTGATAACACTAATCTTTATATTCCTGCTTTGTTAGCATTCAGTAATTATGTAAGATGTTGAGGATACACTGGCAATCAGAGGCACAGTTAATTGTCAATACATCCCTTTCCTGATGTGAAAGCTGCAGATGACTCCAATTAGCTTTACTGTGACAGGACAACAAGATACCAGAACAGAAGCTGGCATGCCCTTGTGTCTCTATGGACCAAAGCCTGTCACCTGACACATTCCTCGTGCTAACAGACTTGTAAGAGTCTCCACTAATGACTAAATCCTTCAAGTACCTGCATTTTAATATGAAGAGTGCAGAGTGATGAGAACTAGCAAGCGTAAAGGAATGCATGGGCAAAAGGTTTAGATCCTTGCTTTGTTCACTGTACCTTAAAGAGGTTCAGGACAAGTTTCACTTGTTGTACACCACTGTAATCTGCTGTTCCATGTTACTATAGGGGTAGGGTTTCTGATTACTGAGTCATTACCTACAGCTTGTAATGAGAGTCATGAAATTCAAGTTGAATTATCCATTTTAGGTGAAAAACGACAATTTAGCCAACGTGACACAAACATTTATCAAACTGATGTCACACTTCTCTGATTAGTTATGAAAAGAAAACTATATTTGCGCTCCTGGTCTATTGGTACTATTTGCTACATTGGGACTGCTGCTTACAGTTTAACTTCACTGCTTGACAATCCAGGCCTATTAGCTATGATTCACTTGACTAGTCTTCTATTATTCAAATGGAAGATTCACAATCCATGTCTAAGTCTTCTAAATGACAGTGTCTACCATATCCTCCTTGTCATTGGAATAAAACTTTTACATTCCCATTAGATTTTTTTCGTCTTTCAACTATTTGTTAATGTGCATCAGCTCACTAAAATGAGCCATCGTTTATTGCAGTCACAAGGATTCTTGTGTGGCATTAAAACTATGCTGGTCGTAGTAATTCTCTTATTGCTGATATGCTATCTGTCTGGTGAAAGGCACATTTACGTGACTAGAAAGACATTGCAGTGGCAAGGTCGACCATATTGTGTGGCCTCAAACTGCTGTAACCTTGCTTTCAAATTATATTGCTGTCTTTACAACCATTTAAAGTATTTATTTTAAAAAAGCTCCCTAGTTGACCCAGAAGAGGTCACCTCCTCAGCTGCACTTCTGGTGTATTAACACTGGGAGATGCCGTGTCTCATCTGGTTGCCCAATGGCAGCAGAACAAAAACCATGGAAAGTGGAATCTCCAAGGGCTACTGGGAGTGAACAAATGTGTATATAGTATAGAGAGAGCGAAGGGAGGCATTATCCTCAAAAGAATAATGAAAAAGGGGTCTGGAAAATCAACCTCATGGAGTGGTTATAGTTAGTGTACAGACAAAGGCAGCCACAGATCTCCTTTTGGGGCAGAATTACAAAATAAAAATCTGTTTGTATGTTTCTTGTTGTAAATAGTGAGATACACCAGATTTACTGATGCCGAGTTTTCTGTTTGTTTTACTAAAGCTGTTTTCATCGTAAATGAAACACATGACAGCCTCCTGTAGAACACAGAAACTATGTCATTTGTGACATCAGAGACATAATAACCAGCTTGTCCACAACTAGTGGCTTATGGCGTTGGATGTCAGTTTCCATGCCTCCCTGTTGAACAGAATTAAAAAAAAAAGAAAAGATGATTCTTATGAATGTTAATAGTGTCCCTAGTATTCTAATTCATAAACCATTGACTACAGACAATACACATATTAGCAGGGCAGGGACCCTGCAAGTGTAATTGTTTTTGTTCAATTTCATTGTTAAATTGTGTTATTATTTGTTAATTGTTTTATTGTTTTGGCAGTTGCCTTGTCATTGTAAATTAGAGCCAACTGCCAGTATTTTAGTAGAGCAGTCAGTCTGCTGGGGGCTGCTGTGTGAAGAGCCAGACTGGATGTCGTATACTGCAAAAAAGAAAAGGTACTGTGTGTAGCTTAAACCTATGTTTGGTTTATATACGTTTCTGTGAAAGTGTTTATATGTTGTGTATGTCAGGTAAACAGCTTAGCTGTCCTGCAATTTAGTCAGGGACCTGTATGTTTAACAAGTGCTCATAAGAGCAAGGTTGTTGTTTGTTATTTTTTGGTTTATGCAATAAAAATATGCATAAAGTGCTGTTAATTAAGTTTAAGTCCCTGGGTCACGTTTTTATAGGGGCACAAACCCGAAATAAGGCCAGTCCTGTTACTATATATATGTAGTACAAAAACAAGAGCTGTGGGAAATGCAAACCTTAGCACATGACATGTGTGCAGATCATGCTTGCACCAATGACATCTACCTCTAAGAATCCAGGAGACACTGACATCGCTACATTCATGCACAGCATAAGCGCACAATCAAAACATTGACCTGACATTGGGGAAATAAATGAAGGTGAGACCTAGACATCTGATACATGATGGTGTAAAATGATATTTGTTGAAGAGGGCAGTCTGTATATCTAACTACATGTATCCCTGCCTGCAACAGAAACGATGGAATGAATGATGGAAAACAGGCTGTATAGGCAACTGGAGTAGTTCTGTTTCCTTCAGTATTGTTAAATGTTTGTTCTGTTTTTCAAATGCAGCCACTTACAGTTATAGTCAGTCATTATTTACCTTTCATTTACATATGAATCTGCTTTCCATAAAGCACCAGCTCTAACTTTGCGATTTGTAGAAAAGTCCAGTCTTCCTGTTGATTTATATAATTCTGATGCAGAGCAAGCCCCCATTGTGTTTAGTTTCTTTTGAATTACTTTGGAAAATTAATCGGTAGTTGTGTTTTAGTACGAATTGCTGTAATATCATCTGGGAAACAATAAAGAAAGGCTCTTTTGGTGGGGGTTGAGGGGGGGGTGGAAGGGTACAGAAAAAAACTTTCTTTCACATCTGTTGTATTTATTTGATTTATTTCTTTGTCCTCTGATCACTAAAAAAAGTGACCATGCGCTAACCCAGTGCACACTTTTAGTGATATGGGTCTAGCCAATGTGTATTTTAGGCCCCCATCCAGATGTTAAGAGTAGGGGTGTGAATTTTTGACCTAATGGATAGAATATCCAGTGACAATCCAGCATACTGACAATCAGTGTTTTCAGAAATCAGTAAGTGAATTTAGTCCAGTGCATTTCCAGATGGTATTGGGAGAGCTTATTAAACCACTCATATTTTTTTAAGTTTTTGTGTTTTAAAGCATTTCCTATGGTTTAGTGCCAAACTGTAATAAAATAAAAGTGCCTCAAATGGTTGGCTTGGTTGTACACAACTCTGCTCTGAGCTACTCTCTTTATTATGCGATCAGCAACTTTGTGTGTCAAGAGGTCTACAGATGATCATTAAAATCCTCATCATAGTTGTCCAACAAGTAACAATTATAGTTTTATTTACACATCAAAGCACGTAGTTACAAGAACGCCTTTAATGGCAGACAATGTGGGGGCCAGAGTTTACTATATTACAAATATTGACGATAGAGAACAAAATTCTTGCGAGGTCTCTTGCTGGGATTCATTGTTCTTCATTCCTTCCTGTGAAGTCTGCCTGACTAAATACACCACTGTAACCAGCTGCTGCAAGATACATGAAGGCCAGGGACTTTGGGACCAGCCATTTACTACAGCCTGAAGGTGACTCACTCTTGATGGGATTCTTTGAGCGGAAGCCAGCCCCTTTGTAGCATCCAACACTAGTTTTAACAAAGCTGTGTGGACCTTGGAGAGCTGTTTCTGTAATTTGGGTGTCAGACAAAGACATTGCTGTCTACTAAGGAAACTTACGACGAGGACAGAAAAAATACTGACACAGTATAAAAACTGATTCTTGAAAATTACATATCTTGATTTGTTGCACCTGAATCTTAAGTCATATTTTCAAAGTTACATACAGTGCATATGGTACATGGAGAGAGAGAGAGAGAGAGAGAGAGAGAGAGAGAGAGAGAGAATAGATTTTTTTAATTCAATGGCTAGATAGGACCTATAATTATGTCAGTACATGTCAGAAGGCAGAAGAAACTGCACCCAGAACATGGTTAGATGATTAAAGATATAAGAAATACAAAGAAAATGCGTAAACCTAGAGTTTGATTTGAATAGGACAGTTCATTGAACACCATACAGCTGTTGGCTGCCACTCTGCTAAGTGATTGTTCAGCTGTTTGCAAATCAGACAGTGATATTTGTCCAGGGGTTGGCTCAAAACACACTATATATTCTATCTGATACAATTTACTGTTTCTTGCCATCCATCCAGAAATACAGTTTTACAGTTAATTAAATAAAAACTAGATCTAATTTTACTGTTACAAAAGACTAAAATACATTTACTGTATCTGAAATCTAGTTCCTGGAAATATGAACAAAGTGTTCTAGTTAAATAACTGTGCTGTGTGTATGTCTATGTGTACAGTATGTATGTGTGTATAATTTATACCCATGCTAAATGTTTGTGGAAGTGTTTTAATGATAAAGGATGGATGTACGGTTTATAGTTATGTACTGTACACTACCATTAAGATAAGCGTTTTGTGTGTGTTTTTTTTTTTACTTTGACCTCGTTTTGAAAGATTGTTAGAGTTAACAGGAGCTCATTGATAAGGAAGTGGTCTACTGCAGGGCAGGTTTGAGTTTTGTTAATGTGAGGCCCACAGCAGAACTTTGAAAAACAGCTTTCAGTTCTTTGCTGAGAGTGTACAATACTTTTGTGAGAAATTCTCAAATCGGCCAAGCTGGCTTTGATTCTAATTTGTCCCGAGGGCCAGAGCATGAATAACTAAGACCTTAGCATTTCTCCTTTTTTTTATTTAATGATGGCAATGAATGTGATTGACTGCTTATGGTCTGGAATAGCTTAATAAGTAAACCAAGCTATTTTCATTGGGTTGCGCAAGTGGCTGGTTAAGATGTTTTAATGCAGCTTAGGAGTTTCTAAAGAGGTCTGTTGTTCTCTATACGGTGATTTTGACAATACATAATTGTTAAAATTTTCTTGGATAAATTAAAAAATGTATGCATCAAAAGCACGCCATACTACACATCAATTACACTTATCTAGCATCCTTCAAAGTAGTTTCTACTAAGCTAAATTTAAACAAAGGACTGATTAAAACAGAGGGCTGCAGAATAGCTGTACTCAAATGTACAATGTGCTCAGAAGAATTTGGAATGAACCCGAAGATTTTCTTCAAGCTATAATTTTTGGGAGCCGACAGGAACATTCTCAAGACAGCGTCAGCTCCAGCCGGAAACCTCCTTCTTAGCTATTATTTGCAATCTCTTATCAGATTTGAAGCAAAATAGAAATATTAAGCCTAGCCTATAACTTTTGTCTTTTTATAAATGCATAATTATTTGGTTCTGGAAAGTTTGGAATTTCTGGAAGGTTTTGGAATTTCTGCTGTGCTGGTCTTACTATAATAATAAAGAGAACAAGTGCACTTTTCTATAGAACTGGAAATTATTTACTACAAGATTGATTGAACCATGATAACTTGAACACAAGCTGGTGAAACAGTGCTTGTAGGGTAGATTTGTTCTTTCTTATACCTTTATGAATATCATTTCACACAGTTGAGTTTTCAATGGGTCAAGTACAGTGCTGTATCTGATATATGACAGACCAGCAACGAACCTCATTAATCATCCACATCTATGCAATGTAACTGATTAAATTTATGCAGTATCCATTTTGCACTCATGGGTAGTTCATGCTCCCTTCTGAACAGAAAGCAACAGCAGGCAATAATGGGAGACATGAAGCAGAAACTGTCAGTGCCCGTAGACTTTGCTTGGTGGCAGTAGGTCTTTCATTGATCTACTTTCAATCTCGCTCCTTTTTTATGCACAACTCATTAATACATGCAATACTTCAGTCAAGGCATAAAGTAGCAACACTCCAGTTGTACACAAATGTATTCTTTTTAAATTGTAATGGACAGAGAGTTAAATGAGAGCTGAGAAAGGGCCAAGCATTATCTGATAGACAGAGTGGGCAGGGGCTCAATGTAATCACTTAGTGGATGTAATTCTATTCATGAAACAAACTCACTCTCGACGCTGGCCTTTTTCAAGACCCAGTTGTGGTTGCATCTAGATGGCAAGATTATGGGACAGTGATTCGTGTTAGATTGATTCCAATTCCAGCTACTGATGCCAAGGTTGTTAAAGGTTGTAGATTTAGTTGTTTTTTTTTTAAATTATTTTGTAGTGCAGGAAACACTTCTTCCCCTCATGGATCACTGTTACCTGCACTTTCCAATTTTGGGTTTATATCTCTACGGACATGGACACACTAAGTCTGAAGACCATTGTTTGGCTTCAGTTAGTTGGGCACAACAGTAAGACAGGGAATTGCCAAAACGTTATACCCTCACCCCCAGAGTATAACTGTTAATATTACTTTTTTCTGCCAAATGCTGACCTGCCCCCAAGTATGCACATGAAGAATGATGTATGCCCCCTGGCTTATGTAAAAGTTTCAGTGGGAACTGTAGTCGTGCCAGTGCTTTGAACACATTATTCATTTTTACAGGAAATTATATAAAGTTCCCAGTACAGGACAGAAACTATCTCCTCTAACTGTGCTTGGTACCACTAAATGCCATCACCAAATAACTTACACAGTTTATAAGAGCCCCATCTGTGTGATGTGCTTAGTCAGAAGATAAGTAGCTGTAAATTCTTCTAGCCATGAATTACAAAGTGCTTTTAGTGCTCTGATAAGAAGGCTACAGATGGAGGTCTTTTAGTTTCTTGACAGCTAGCAGGTCAGTAGGAAAGACCCTGGAGCTTTTACCCTGTCAGTTGTTTGTCAGGTAGTATGGGGGCTTTGCTAATGGACTTAATGAGCACCAGTATAGAGAATGTAGTTGGCGGTAGTCAGTGGCAACAATGTGAAAATCTTTGTAGAGTTTTTTTTTTTTTGTAAATGGAGTATTATATTGAGTAAGAAAAGGCACATGTCTATGTGTTGCTATTACAGAAAAATACCCATTCCGTTCTTCATTTCCCCCATTTTACATCTAGAAAAGTATTCACACATTTTATACAACAAAACTCCATAGAAGGCCATAGTGAAAATTAAACATCCATTAATTTTATTCCACAAATACCTTTCTGGGGAGAGACTGTGTGCCTGCTAAAGCACTCCTTAAAATAGCTTGTGGCATATTTGCCACTCTTAGCTCTCCCTGTTTTTATATTTGAAATGTTGGCAATCATTCAGTACATACTGTAGATAAAGATATGTAATGAATGAAGTCCAAACAGCAGCCTTGTGTTATTAAAGGCCAGTGTGATAAACTACAGCCATATTTATAAGGCCACCTTTCCTGCAGAGAACTCTGGTTTGAATTCTGGTATTTTTCCACTTTGCTCTAAATACAAAAAACAGCAAGTACAGTCCAACTTTAATTGCATGTTCAGACAGGCTTTATCCAGCTACACTTGACTGAGATTGAGAGAACAGCTGGGTTCAGTGGTAGTGGGAGATACTCAGCATTCTGACATTGCCGCTATGTATAATGCTGCATGAATCTTCTGGCAGGATGCAACAGTTTTTTTTTTCTTTTTTCTTTTTTCTTAGGGGGGCTGAGTTAAGAGGTTTTAGCACACATGCATCTTCTTTTTTGGTGCTGTCATTGGAAAAAGGGCAAACCAGAAATGACATGATTAGTTGTAGTCTGACTTGACCTGACGACCTCATTTTGTCCAAACTTTTTTTTGTTTTTAAAAGACTAACTAGTTCATTACTTATGGTAGTCAATCAGTGAATTTCTAGTACACATAACCAGCTGACATCTCGTAATAAATTAGGTACACATGGGTTTCTTATGTGGGTGGTATGTTTACAGGAAAGGTCTCCTTTCTTATTTTTTTAACAAACAGATTTGCACAGATAGCTAGTGCACAGTGGCAAGAAAATATGAATTGTGTGCCTACCAGCTCCGAATTGGTATTGAGTTAATTTTTTAATTCATATTCATCAGTATTGTTGGTGTTTTCTATTAATCATCAACCTACACCTAACTGGATCTTGAATTAATGCAAGTATGGATTTGCCAAGTCTGTTTACTTGGTTGCCTAATTAAAGGTAACAAGGGTTCCCAGCTCACTAAAAAAGACAGCAGAGATAAAGACATTCAAAGAATTGGTAAAATCAATGTAAGAATCAGGAAGGAAGAACATTAAAAGACTGATCTAATGAAATTCAAGTAAAGGTAGAAGAAGCCATATGGGTTCATATATTTCCTCTCTTTCAAAGCAGTCCGTGACTTGAGTTTGTTAGGCATCGTGTGTTGAAGTGTGTTGCATAGTTTCTATTCATTTACCTATCTAAATATCCATGCACATTTGGTCATTCATTTATTTAATCCTTACGTTGCTGACTTTTGCTTTTATTCTCTTATTGATATTCCCGTCTTTGTTATACCCATTTCTATGTAATTGATGTGCTACTGAAGGCTGAAATGACCTAATTCAGGCATTTATGAATAGCCTCTTTACCGGCCCATGCACTGAGAATTAATAGAGGTTGACCTTTGGCTGCTGGGTCATAATGCTAACATTGGACCCTGTTGTCTAAAGAGCATTGCCACCAGCAATAAAGGGTAAAATTAGGATGTGAACAATTTACCGCTTGGGATTGTCTTAAAATATTTTTTTATACAAACCTTTATGGGATAGAACTACTAGGTTTTGTCATTTATTCATTATTAAACGCATGCCTTATTTTTTTCAATAAATGTTTGTCTCCTGAAAATATAGAAATATTGTTCTTAAACACAACCATTGTTATTAAACAAAACAAAACAAAACAAAAAAAAAAAACAACAACAACATCTAGGTAATCCCAGTTGTTACAAAACGGCAGGCAAAATATAATCTAGGAACCGGTTATAGAATTTGCTTATTGAGAGAGAAAAAAAGATGAACTGCAACACAATTGAATCATATATAATTGTCTGTCAAACTTTGTTGCTACTCAGGATTTCAAAGCCACGAAACAGAATTTAGGTCCATGCACTGCTGTATATTGTTTTCAAGATGGCAATCCGTGAGCCATGAGATTATATTTTTTTATATTGTTACTTAAAATTGTGTTTTCCCCCTTTTTTATTTTGGTTCACATTTAGAAACCATGTAGCAAACTGGGAACGTGAAACGCAGACTTGACACATATCTTGTCTAAACATTTTGCTTTTCTGAAAATAGATTTATATGCTTTCTTAATGATAATAATACTAATAATGCAGTTCAGTCTTCCTGATCATTAAATGTAACAGAACAAGACCATTTATGCCAGATATGATTAGTAAAAAAAATACTGCTGTATAATTATTGCCATTTTTTTATGTTGGTAGTCTTTATCCCCTTATTTTTTTTAATGGAAGGTTAATTATGTAATAGTTCCTTCAAAGCCAATTTCCACTTTGCATTATAAAAACCAGTTGGCATCTCTGCATGTGAGCTGTTGGGAGTTTTTTTTTTTCCCTTTTAATCAGTACCATCACAATTAGGGGAGGCAATTAGCTGGGTAAGGCCTTGTCTAATTTCTCATGTGGCTGTCAGCATCAGGAGGCCTCACTGCATTTACAAACCACTTCAGCTACCCTTTCTGTGTACCAATTCTCATGTTAATGGCTGTCTGTGCGCTTGTTCGCACACGCTGTACAGGGGATGTTGTGTTTCTGTTTGTTAGTCCAACATAGAGCCAGATGAGGAAATGTAAGAATAAAAGTAGCACAATAGTTGCTGTAAAGAACAAAAAACCCATACAAACCTTGACTGTGTCTGGCAATGTAGCCGGGATGTGAGGCGACTTGAAGTGATTGGTAGCTTTTGAGGGAGCCGGTTTGACTGCGGTCTTGGTACTGACAACAGCTTTGTGTGACATCTTAACAAGTAAGATGTAATGTCATTGCTTTGTCTTTTTCATCTTACTCCTGGTTTTAATGAGCTGTGGATGAAAGGTACTTTATCATCTTTAAACAAACTGATTATACAGAACTGGCTGAATTAATATTATCTGTTCCAAGTTTAAATCACAGCTATTGGCCTATTTTTTAAAAAAATAATTAGTATTTTTTTTTTTTTTTGGTCTATTTCTGGTCATTGGTGTTATTGAGTATTTCCCCTAATGTATTATTATTATTATTATTTGGTATTTAATCTTTTCTGTGGTTCCTGGTCTGAACCTTACTGTCAAGGGGTTCCATTTTCATTAAAACAGCGACATCATCAACAGCACGGAACCATAGTAACAAGGTCAGCTGGTTCTGAGATTTTATTTTATAAGCTTTTAGTTATAGATATTACCACTGGGGGAATGAGTACAGCTGAGTGTGCTTGAAAGTGGGGGAATGAACTTATGTTTATAATGATGTAATACATATATACTGATAGCGTGGCATACTGTTGCTGCAGGAAATTTATTAATCTGTTACATTTGGCTACAGTGAGCCATCTGGACATATCTAATTTTTTTCCTCCTTTCACAGTATTAACAGTGCTAAACAATACATTTGAGACAAATTAGGTCTTTTGTAACTATTTTATTTCTGTCCTGTTCAAGCATGTATCATCATGTATGTGTCTCAGCCACCTGAACACTGAGGAGATCAATTGGCAAGTACTGATGGAGCCCCCATCCATGGCCACTTCCACTTGTCTTACCCTACAAACAGTGAGACAGTGATGTCATGAACTCCTAAATAGGGCAAATTGCAGTAGTGCTTAAAATTCGGCTCATGCTCAGACCTTCTGTCTAAGTTTCACTTTAACGCTGTCCCAACCCTCTGCTCATTAAAAAGGGAGGATGGCCCCAAGGTTTAAAGTCAGAGATTGATGGCAGAACTAAAATGTATGCTGCCTCTAACTAACAGTCTAGTTCACAGCAAACTTCATTATCTGTGTCTATTTTGTTTATCTTTCTGTCAGTCCACATACACTGCCAGATGCCGTTGATGACCTACAGTCATTTTTGTGGGTGTTTTGTTGTATAATGAGATGAGCTCAACAATTCATTTTCGTGAATGTATAATTTACAGGGAAACAAAAGGTGCAGCACAGTTTGAGCTTCTTCAAGAACACTGAACTTACTGCAGCATAAATACCTGTCATCTGTCTCTTGAGAGTTTAAAGCTCTCTGATTGCTATTCTGCTGCTTCACTCTTGGCTGATGCATTCAGTCTGAATAAACTTCTGATTTTAATGTTTACTTCATAACATTATGTCTTTTGCATGGCAACAGCCCTTTGAGATACACGTTTGTGAATCCAATTGACAGTACACCTGGTTTACTCTTTTTTTTTTTTTTTTGGCTCATCTTTGAAAAACCTTGCAACTGCCAAACACTGTCAGAAATTAAACTGGACTGCTAGGTTAAGGGCCACATCTGTGTTTTTAGTCTTTGTGGTCAGCCACCACACAAGCAGAAGAATAAATACATTTGAGAGGGAGTAGATGTAGTTTAGCTTTAACCAGCCATGCATGGTACAGTATCGAGCTGGTAAGCTGAGGTCCATGTCTTCTGGAGCTGCCCAGAAGATGATAAAAAATGAAGAAAATGACCTCCATCTGCTCACCATATTGTTGAGAATGTTTTTGAAGGCCAAAGCCTTAAATTACCTTTGCTCAAGGGAAACAGAGAGGCATAATTATCTCCAAAAAGTCCTCAGAATGGAGGGAGATTTCTCATGCAAAGCAGGGGCCACAGATGTTCAGTGCTGTAGAGTTTTTTGTGTTCGAGAGCAGGTGTAGTACAGGTTTGATTATATATGCTGCTGGATAAAACTCCCCAAACAGGTGTGCAGGGAGCTGAAAACCTGATGAAATTGTGTTTCCCAACCTGGCCAGTGTAGTGGGAAAGAGAAGAAACTCAAGTAATTATGCAGGATTGTGCAAGCCAAATTTAAAACAATGCACTGGTCCTACCCACAACTAAGTTGTTTCTTTTTTTCTTTTTCTGTTTTTATTTATTCCTTGCAGAATATATTAGACAAGTTTAAAAACAATAATAGATTATAAAGTGCTTATAGTCTGTTAATGTCCTTTTAGGTTGAAAATACACATTTAGGTTTTAGCCAGTTCGGCAAGATGATTTTCTAAAAAAAAAAAAAATCTGAATCCCACAATTTCCTATAGTTCCATCACATTTCAAGGGAAGCATTTTCTTTTTTTAAAGACAAAAGCTTTTTCAGTTGATAAACCTTGTGATGCTGATCTCGTTTTGATTCATTAGCCTGTCTTAACAGACAAAATAGATGGGGCAATTCATCCTTTTAATTATTAACAGATACACTGACAAATGGATAGGAAATACAACCTTCCCAGTATTAGTTGCCCAGTCTGAACTTAAACTGCTGTTGACCCCAAATGGAAAAAGGGTCTAGATTTTTTACTCATCAGTCACCTGTCTTGTCAGCCTGTTTGGGGACTTTCTGACCCGTTCACAGGCCACAAATGTGGAAAACAAGACTTGTGGCAGAAGGTCAGAAAGCTGAACCGCCTTGATGGAGGGGTCCTCTGTTTTCTTTGAAGGAGAGGGACTATCTAAATCTTGGGACTACTTTCTACACTAGAGTTTGATGGTAACTTACTTTTCATGTGCGAAGCAGATGCAGACTAATTTGGAGGGGATGAGTAAGCACAGGTCAGTGTTGTCTACTGGTTTAGTTGTATAGGTTCATTGGATATTAGCTACAGCTGTGACGGTACAGAGAAACCACCAATTCATCTGTTTTTAATACTTAGAGCTCTGGGGGGAGCGAAGTGTGCGACTCTTTGAAGTACAGATGCTTAATGATTATAAATACTGTTGCTAATATTTTTGGAGATCTCTGAAGGCTCACTAGTACATTCTGTATCGGGAGTAGGGTTTAATGTCTGCCTGTCTTTGAAATGTTTATCATGTTTCAGTCTACCTATCTATACAAAGCTATTAGCTATATGCTCAAGTTCTAATTAGGTGGATAGTTAATGAATATCATTTCTTACTCATTTATATGTCCAGATAGCAATTCTTTTGATATTCAATAGCTTTTACAAAATAATTTCTAATTCCCAAGACTGCCTATCAGAAGCACCATAAGTAATCGTAATAGAAACAGGCTGTAGAATTTGTTTTTCTTTTTTTTCCAGTCTTATCTACAGTTGTGTGTTATTTAACAGTCACGTCCATAGTAGTGTTCATTTCATATTTTCCATGCTCACAGTATGGGTTAAGCAGGTCTGACTGTCCTTTCTAATTATATTGAACATGAACATTCTTACTGCTGGATATACATTACAATGCCTCAGAGTGTCTGCAGCCATTTCATAGGTGACTGGAAACTACTTTCTCGCAAATTTGTCATAGTTTTTAAATGCCTAAACCTGTGCAAAATCCATTCAGACAGCACTACAGACTCTGTGAGAGTGAGAAAGAGAAAAAATACTTAATAGAGATGTGTTGAAACAGGTGAACGAACCAAGTACAAACCTTCTTGCTTAGCCTACAGTATGCTGACATGTCACACAGCACAGAGGTGCCCCCTGCTCACCTACTCACTTTATCATCTGCACATCTTGGCACAATTGTGCCACTTCAGCTCTGCAGACTTCTTAAAGCCTTTACCACAGGGGCTGAGGGAGAGAAAAGTCATGAAAGATCAGGCCTGGATATCTAGGTTTACTTGAAACTGCAATTTGTGGTTACACACAAATACAACTACAAACATGCTTTAAAAAATAACATAACAAACTACGGCTAAATGATTAGGGCTTTGTTCAAACAAAGACTTTCAGTAACTCTTTACAGAACCTACAGTACAGTGTAATAGTCCTGCATTAAATACTAATAGTTCTATTTGTTTTATTTGTAAAGCATTTTTAACTCTTGAACAATAGGTATTTTTATCCAGTTGTTGTTGCACTCAGGAAAAGTAAAAATCACAGTTTATATTAAAACAAAGGTTATTTATGTATTTTAGTGTTTAAACAGAACCAGGGCTAAAATATGCATACTCACATTAGAACTTAACCATTGGGATAAATATACCTTACAACTTATATGAAAAAAGACCCAGTAAGCCAGATGGTTAATCAGTTACTTTTGGAGCACTATGGATTTACTGATTTTAAAGCTCAATACGTATAGAAACTGTGTGGCAGAAGTTCCAAGAACTGTACAGCTGCTGAGTGCATAAACACGTGATTTTATCAAAAGACACGTGCACCTAAATGATATCTGAACTGCAAGTTCCACCGTGCGAGCCAGGAGGAAAGCCAGCTTTGCAGGTGCACGGGACAAGAGGTAGATGTACAAATCACAGCTCTTTCTCCTGCAAGCGAGATAGGGTAGCACTAACTGCTATAAAAAAAAAAGTGGAGGCTGATGAACTTCATTCAGCACAGGGACCTATCCTACTCAGCTGTGTAATTGTAATGGAAATTGGCCAATCAGAAGGCAGCTGTGCAGGCAGCCTTTCAGGAGTCTTGTTCCAGCAGACTGGGCAAAAAAGAGGAGAGTTACAAATAATGGGTTCCTCATTCTGCCTCTGCTTGGGGTTATAATCAACTGGTAATAAATATCTAAACTCGGAGAGCCAAGCCAGTTTATTACAGAACAACTTCTAGCTATCTGTAAGTTGTGACCTCAAGCTCATTCTGAACAGCTGTTGCATAATAAAGACATGCAATTATCATAATTTGACAATTAGCCTGCCATCTAGTTCCAGTTTTGAATGAACCCTTATAAATTATAAGTGAATGAAGGACTGCCTCTCTCAGCTGAAAACTTTCAGTGCCACAGGTACTGAGGTGTATTGAGGAATAACAGCTCTCACAGCTGCCACAAGGACTCCAGGGAAATAGCAGGAGTTAGTGTGATGTGGCTTACAGAGAGGTTGTGTTTGGAACCATGCAAAAGGTCTCTTGGCAAAAAATTAAGCAGAAATAATCCTGTTTTATTTCTCAACACTGAATGTTAATTTCTGCTAAGGTTAAAGAAGAAGTTTTCCAGTTTTACGTCATAACACACATTCTCATTGTGTCTGTTGTTAGTTCACATTACATCTAGTTACAATAAGTGCTCAGTTATTAGTATCACTATCTTTAATTGTATTGAATAATAATCAGACTGTAGGCAGTTCTTAAGAGGTGTGAAACAGAAGAGATATCAGTTGACATTGTGTGACATTAAGCCATAAGGATTGTATAGTGCTGTAAGGGAAAACTAGACTGAATTTATCAGTGCAAAATCAATCAATCAATATTTATTTTATATAGCTCCTTTCATAGTGGAACACCATAGTGGACCACCATCACAAAGTGCTTTAAATGAACTAGTATAGGCTTGTGGTTAAACCACCATGGCATGATTTCTGCCTTTCCTACTGCTTGGAGTCATTTGTACTGAGCAGAGACAACAGTTCACAGATCACTCAGTTTGTGTTTTTTTGTGTTGGCGGTGCATAGGGCTATCAGCAGCTCTTAAGACTCCCTCTTGTTCTGTTGCCAAACCACCTTTTGAACTGATAATGAAAATCTGACTAATGTGGCTCTCCTCAGTTGTGCTGACCCATCTGCCCTCCTCTTGAGGTTTAATTTGTAGTCTAGACTAGGAGACCAAGACAGGTAGACGTTGTGGGTCTAAGTGAACTCGAATACATACGAGTAGCTTTGATTTGGAGAAGTAAAATCAACACCAGGTAGGACAAATTATTTAGTAAGCAATACAGAACAGGGTGCAACATTGTATCCTAAATGAGTAAGTTTTGCTGACCTTCAGCTCTTTCGTGTAAAGAATATTTGATTGATATTATAGCAGTCATCTAGTTAAATGAGATAGTGTTTATAGGTAATTGTCCTTTTTAGCAAATTGTACTGTGAAATTGTTGTTTTATACCAAGAAGAGAAAAAAAGAGAAGGACCTTTGTTTCTTGGCCACTGATGAAGCATGTATCAAATAACCAATGTCCTCATAATGAGTTATACCAGGCATTTGATAACTCTTAAGAGAGAGTCTTATCAAAGGTGTCCTCCCACTGATGTCTAAGAATCTTTTTTGTCACTAAAAACAGCTGTGCCGGTGTCTACAGTCAGCTTTCTCAGTTGTCTCTTAACAGTGCTGTCAGGTTAGGCTGTGCTGATAATTAATAGCATGGAGCCCTTTTTTTATCATGTTTCATGTCTGTGTGTACTTTAGCAGAAGAACCAAAATTATTTTTTTTAAAAAGAGACATTAGTGGCTTACATGCACGTTGATGAAGTGCTGCCTGCATTAGTTGAAGCTGCTTCTACCCTTCTGGTTTGAATCGTTTACACTTATTTTAATGTGCAAACGTCAGTTTGTTTAATCAAAGGTGGGCGATTACGCAAATTTATACAATGCATTATCCAAGTTTATCGTAACCCCATTATTGTGAGTTTATCATCTTCCCGTGGTGCAAGCAATGCAATATTGCTGACTAGTTCTCACTGGCTTTTACTGCTGGTGCCAGCCAATTCCTTGAACTGAAATAAAATTGAAGGTAGTAGAATTTCTCAAGGCAAAATCCCTCTGCATCTTATGGAATATCTGCTTTAACTTGAAAATGCCTAGATGTGATGTTATACCACTTATACCTAAAGTGCCAATATGCAGATGGGATGTGGGTACCATTCTGGCACCAGTAAGACACATGTTTTACCAGCCTGTCAAGGATTATTTTGACTGTGGTAAGAAGTTAACATCTGGCATGCTTTGAACATAAAAATAGCTATATTTTATGGATTTAGATAGCCGCCCCTCCATTAACGAAAACCACATTTCTACAGTACGTACTTATGTCATTTTCATGGATTTCATAAGTGGATGCCTCTGTTTGTTGCAATTGTTTCACAAAAATGCAATAAAATCAGTCAGAACATACCACATGGTTCCATGAAAATGATTATCTGAACAAAAACAAACTTTTATTTTCATCCTGTCGTGGGAAGTGCAGCTTCATGGCACCACTTCTTTGACGAATCATAATTTAATTTGAATGATTACTTACTAAAAAAAGTGGAATTGGAAAGTTGTGTTTTGATAGATTTTACCAGTACAACAATATTAGGTTGATTAGGGTAACATCCAGGTTTAATAATTGAGCTTACTGGAAATGTCTTTGTTTTTTTTTTTCCCTCAGGTTCCAAAGAGGGGACTATCACATTGACGTGTGTATAAATGACTACCTGGATGTGTTCTGCCCTCATTACGCCGACTCCATACCGGAAGACAAGACGGAACGATACGTGCTTTACATGGTGAACTACGATGGCTACAGCACATGTGACCACACCTCCAAAGGCTTTAAGAGATGGGAGTGCAACAGGCCTCACTCGCCCAATGGACCACTCAAGTTCTCTGAAAAATTCCAGCTCTTTACCCCCTTCTCTTTAGGATTTGAGTTCCGACCAGGCAGAGAATATTATTATATCTGTGAGTATATTTTATAAGCAGACACACATAATAAAAATTGTTTTTTTTTTTTTAAAGAATAAAGCAGTAACTGCTTCACATGGGAAATTAAATCTTATCTGAGCAGCCTGGATGTATGGACAGTCTTAACGAAATTATTCTGTTCAGTCCTCAGCTGTGTTGGTTAGATCTACGTAACTCATCTGCAAAGAAGAGTGCAAAATTCTGAGACCATTTAGAACATTCATGTTCTTCCCCGTCCACCCCATAAGCCCTGCAGCACAAATACATTAAAGAAGAAACTAACCCAGATATGGTATGAAGGTTATCCAGACAACTTTGTCAGTGAGGGTTGCTGAGGAACTTGAAACTTTTGTTAATGTTATAATTGTTCCCTTTTCCTTTTGGGGAATGAGTTGTTTGTGAACACCTTTTCTATTAACCTTTCCTGCAAGATCTGATCAGCATAAACGCTGGTGTTTTTTTTAAAGCACTTCAGTAAGAAACCTGTCTTCTGATAACCAGTTCACAAATATCTCTTGAGGACTTTGGAAGCAGCTAAATGGAAGCCAACATTGGGCATACAAGGAAGATGATCTTTAAGATATCACAGGGCGGCAGTGAGTACAGAGAAGCACCTATGATCGAGGTCCATGGGAGGATTTAGAGTCAGGACAACGTATGGGAGGGATGAGTGCATTTCTTATCCATGCTCTTAAATATTGTTGCCATCAATCATTACAGATAAAATAACATTTATAAGACACTCAAGTCAAGTTTTATATTTTCATTTTAAAGTTATGGATCAAAAACAATCCCAGAAACACATTTCCAAGTGACTCAATAGTTGTAGTTGGGGTTCAAGAAAGTGATGTAGCCAGGGATTAAGGAATCTTTCCTTTATTTTTCAAACTAAGAAACTACAGTGTTTCCAGTATTAGTGTTACATGTATCAAAGAAACATTTAAACATTTCATATACATTTCCATGTTATATGAAAATAACCTTAGGCCTTTTCATTGCGTAAAATTCAAATATTTTACTCTTTTTGTTTTAGATTGTAAAAAAAGTGTGTTAAATATATCAAAATCCAAGATACACAGTCAAAAAAGTGTTTGGTCAGCTTAATTATTTTTCCTTTTTGTATTCGAAACAGAACACAAGCCTGGTCTACAAGTAAACCATTCCAGTATAGATCATTTTTCAAATAGAATAGTTGAACAAGGCACACTAATCATTTTGTTAAACTATCCACACTGTCCATTCACTCTGATTCTTGTGCTGATGTCATTAAAAAAATAAGCTTGGACAGTTGTAAATGCAGCACAAGCTCAAGAGACTTTCTTGTTTGTATCTCTTATTGTTTTTTAATATATGGTATCATGTTTCTGTTCTAATGATATTCCATGTGTTTGCGATGTCTCCACAGTATAGATTCCACAGAGACTGATGTTATCCTCTTTTATATAAAAAATTGACATGTTTCTTGGTTCTCAGCAGTTTTCCTGTCTATGATTATACATCTGCATAAAGCATGATCTGGTTATTAAATCAGTTAGATATTTTATCTGGTTCTCTGTTAGAGTTTTTTCTATTTAATTTTTTATGAAGTGTCAGTTGATAGATGATAGTTGAAAGTCCCCTCGCTGAGCTGGGTATTCAAATCAAGTGACATAAAAGTGATGAAAACAAAGAATGGTTTAATTCTAGTAAGTTGTGCTATGAAGATTAGGGTGCTGTGTATGATCATCATCATGTGACAAAACAAAGAGGCATAAACAGGGAAACGTGGATTATGTATAATGTGTAGTATAAGCTGGATGTCTGCTAGGTAAGGGAAAGATGTCTTACCCAGCAACCTTTAGCAGTACATCTGGCAGAAAAGTTTGGCCTTATGGGTAAACATAGGCCCAGACATTTCTTATTCACAGACAATTGAGACAGTATGCATCAGATGTTGTTGTTTTGGTGATAATGAAGATACAACAAGCCTTCTAGCTTTACCTAATCTCTTATTCAAGGACAGTTTGACATTCTGTTCTTGACTTTACCAACCGTTTCATGACATGCCATGTCAAGCTTTATTTTAAGTGGAAATATGGATATAGGTAAGTGATAGTACACAGTTGCTATACTAGGCACTTAATAATTTGTGTATTGAAGAGTTCAGAAAGCTATATTTATCTATTTATGTGCAAAATGAATGAGTCCAGCCTTTGCTAATTAATCACAGCTGTGATTAAGACTACATATCATCAGTGTTGGGCACTTACTGAAAACAAGTAACTTATTAGTTGTTTCTTCTGAACAAAAACTAATATAATGCCCTTACTTATTACAGAATAAATTAGCATGTTATATCACTCGTTATATTCATTTCTCTTGTCTTGTCCTGAAAAACAGTTGTTGACTATTGTTTACTATTTAACTGTGTGTCTGGTAATTCATTTATTAAATGTGTCAAACAGGTTTTTAAAATGTGTGTAGTATAACAAACAAACCACTCTTAATAATTTATAGCAAATTATAGCGATTAGTGAATTGTAATCATTACAATATGTGCGACTTTCCAGAAGTCATAAGGAGTGAAAGAAAATAAACAAGTTACATAAACGCTTTTTATAGAGAGCGTTAGTTGAAAGAAACTGACATAATATATAAAACATTGTGTTAGATCAAATAACGTAAGATATGCACATGCATTTTGTAGATACATGCTATGCATCAATTATAAAGTATTTTTGAGTTTGAGTTCTTCAAAGCATACATTGTCAAACTATTTTAAACATTTTGTTTATAATCGAAATAGTCTGTTGCATTACATCAACTGAACTAAAATTTACTTTGGCTTTAAAGAAATGTACAGAGAGATGGGGCTTGTTTATCTTTTTGCAGAAAGTAACTAATATTATTACTCCCATTAAAAATTGAACACATTATATTACCTCGTTATTGACAAAAGTAATATTATTACAGTAACGCGTTACTTAAGTAACAAGTTCCCCCAACTCTGCATGTGATGCTTTGGTTTTTACACTCTGTGAATACCTGGATGTTAGAAATAATCACTGTACATTAAACCTGCTGAGCACATTTCAATAGGTCTTGTCATACAAATTAATCACCTTATTGTTTTTCAAGTAGCCTGAGTACAATTCTGAGCTTGAACAAAGGGATGATGGGGCCATGGGTAACGAGAAAGAGAAATTAACATTAACAAGCCTCTATTTATAAAGCATTGTTTAAAACTGGCACACACAACAAAACACATGTTATGGCCCTTAGATAAAGATTAACAGTTCCAGCAGCGCATTTTAGAGAAACCCGACTTGCTATTGTGTCCCATTTTTTGTGCGAGGTGTCACTGTAAGGGTGATTTGTTGTCTTTTTGATAAAATTATATGGAGCAGACAGAAGCCTGGTGTAATTCATTCAAACAACAGAAACCAGTTAATCAACAAAAGGGAGCACAGGATAAAATCAAATTGAGGCCATATTTCTTCATTTTTTGGCAGCCCAGGCGTTCAGCTTGAAAAGTAAAATTGTCCATCTAGCTGATGAGGCAGCATGATTTCTTATCTGGCCAACATTTTTTTTTTCTGTGGAAGAGTGCAGATGTAAAATTGACTGCCCCCAGAAAAATGCGGGGAGCCATTTAATATTCTGCACATCTGCATGCAATTCAGTGGAATACTGTATTAGCTGTCTATGAATAATGGCAAAGAATGTGTGTGGAGCTGACAGGGATTATTAAGAAGGGGTCAGAAAGGTTAGGGAGCAGGCCTCTGGGTTGAAGAGTAGTGTGCATTAGACAGTGAACCTTGGATTCCAATATGCTTAAGGCAGCATGTTTTTCTAATATAGTGAATCGGAGGTCTGATTTTAATCAAACAAACTGGAAATCTAATATTGTTAGGGTTTTTATCCCCCCCCCCCCCCCCCCCCCCCCCCCCAATAAAACAAAACTCAGTCGTGTTTTATCTAGAACAAGAAATGGAAGTTGATACATACTGTGCTGGATAGGATAAACAGGGCTTAAAACTAAGACCCAATGCATTACTAGCTAGTTTTCTGCTTATGGGTCATTTTCTACATTATATATATTAGAGATGTTCCATTACTATAAATGCTTGAGAGAAATAAAAAAAGGAAGACATTTAAACAGATAATAAAAGTAATAGCAAGTTATTGCTGGCATTAAACATACACAATTTCCTGTAGAACCGCATTCAAAACAGTGACACATGGTTTTGATTTAATTTAAGACTGTAATTCAGTGGACCATGTTCCCCTTATCTGTCTTTAAGTGGCATTCTCAGTCCACTTTGTGACACTTACTCAAGCTGTATGCTATGCATTGATATGTAATCAGAACATTGGGCAAATGCCTGTTGACCTTTTGGCTAGAGTTAAGGTCATAAAGTTGCTGGTTGTAGATATGAAGCAATCACCCAGGCAAAGTAAAGTTGTAACTTTGACCGCAAAACACAATAGCAGCTTGAGCATTCATTTTTAGGTGCCTCTTCAAGTGAATTGCAAAAAGAAATAGTTGCTTAGGTTTAAGGTTAATGGTTTAACATCAACGCTGTCTTACATTTCATTGATACATAAACTTAAGCATTCAAAATAAGTCAGAGAACATGGATAGGAATTGTCAAATAATTTAGAGTTTCTCTTTTTCTCTAAAACATGCCTTTGGAACCTAACAGATAATACAAGCCAGATAATACAGTGTTTTCCTATTCAATCTTACATTGTGATGCATACATAATGAATTCATAGTAGATATTCAGGTTTTTTACAGCACTCCTCACAGCGGTGGCCCTCTTCCCCCGCTGAGCAACAGGAACACACTGGCCATTTGTTGGTTAGTTCATATTTCACACTGGAGGGAATAGAAGGCAGGGCGTAGACAGCTAGAGGCAGTTTATCTGCCACAGTGTGGCATCCCTTGACTCTTCATGTGTGTACAGCATCTGCTTAATGATCTCCTTCAAGGCCATTTCCCGTCTCCTGACAAAGGTTATATCATGTCAAGATTTTGTCTTGCGATGGAAAAGAAGGCACTGGTATTAGGTTCTGTGTGGCTATGTGCACTGTGTCCCGTTCTGTTTCAAATCAGAGTCATACGCATAATCTCGCCTGCAAGCCAGGTTGACTTTTTGACATAAAAGTTATTTTGAAAACAGAAAGAGCAGATCGGAGGCCAGTGGATTTGCTGGGAGGCCAGGATGAAATGCTTTAGTAAATTTGAGAACAGAAATTATTGAAAATAGCACAATTTAACCCATCCTGCATTATAAAACTAAACTAAAAAAAAAAGATTTTATCACTGCCGGCTGTGACTGTAATGTACAATTCACAGCAGGATTGAGATTTCACAAGCTGCCATATTTCTGCTTTAAAGAGCAGTCTTCATATAACAGCAATGGAAAGAGTCATAGGTTGTCCAGAGTCATCTTAGGATGCTTACAGACACATTTAAAATGTCTTCAATTAAGGCAGTTGTTGACACTGTGTATGTTCATATTAGACATTTATATTTTAAATTGGATAAAGCTAATGTATATGTCTGGAGTCATGGAGTTAAGACATGGTTCTTTTCTTAAGGTTTTTTTTTTAAAGATTGTATTGCTTCTAAATGTCTGATTAAGCTTTATTATACTTCATCCGTGCCAGTGAATGGGTTATGCCATTTATTTAAAGCTCAGTGTTGATTGTCTAGGGACAATCCATGGTCAAATAACTCATCTTTCAGAGTTTCTAGGTCAGTAGTTCCTGCATGTAACTGCCCTTTGTAGGGTCACTTACTTTATAGAATGAATTACTTAAACCTGCAGTGGAGGGGAACTGGAGTGGCAAGCGTTGTTCTTACCACTAACAAGACCAACATGCTGCCTGTGTTACAGATTCATAAAAATCAGCTTGCTTTTGAGAGGATAGACTTCCCTGGAGTAAAAGGGGTATGTGCTCAGTGAATTCTTCTAGAGAGTCATTTGCTCATAGAAGTAATGCAGTATTTCCATGGTTCCAATTCTTAAAAAATGTCCTGAAGGGGTAAAAAAAAAAGATTATTATTTTTTTACTATTAATTAATATATATATATAAAATATTATATATATATATATATATATATATATATATATATATATATATATATATATATATATATATAATCACCAGTATTATAAAACTGGAAAGAAACAACTTTGCTACAGGTAGAAACAGTTCAATGATGACTGGGTTTTAGAAATGTAATTTCTTTGTCAAATGAATTGCAAACATAAATAGTTGCTTTAGTTTTTAGTCATTTACCGTCACTGTTACCTTAAATTTAAATTACATGTACATTTACTCCAACCCCAGTTAAAATAAATAAGTAAATGGAACTATATTCTCAAATGACAACCATTTGTTATCGGTTTGTACTTCACTTGTTGCAATTACTTTTATATAATCTAATATACTGTACAAAAAAGTTTAAGAATTTGGAGTTAAGTTTCCCTCATCTAGCATGTCTTTGAAACATGATGCATGCGTACACTTTAGAGTTGAAAAACATAATTCTATCCCGAAAATGGGGTCCATACAATAGATGTATAGGTCTGTATTTTATAAAGTGATTTCTTTGTAAACATGACATCCCATCTGATTGTCAAAACAGACTTTATCCTCTGTAATGGAGCTAAAGATGCCATTTTTTATTAAAATACTGAAATCAGTAAAAAAAAAAAAAAAAAAAAAAAAAAAGCTATGTTACAATGTATGCCCAGTTATATAAATGACCACATTTACACAAGGTTCATTATTGCATATGCTTACTACTGCCCACTTAATTAATTAATTCATCCATTATTAATTGTTTTCATTTTTTATTTAGTTGTACAGTATCAGTATCAACAGTATGAACACTTCAGGTTAGGGATGTCCATCTTAAACTATTGCCCTAAACAGGGAGAACAGTAATGTAGCTAGGCATCCCAAAAAATGAATATGATGTATGATGCAACCGAAACTATTGGTCCATTTGTAACAAGTGAGAATTCAGAAATCAAATGTTCTGTGTTGTCCTGATATTATGAATATCAGAAAAAAATTAAATAAGGATGAATCACTTTTGAGTTCATTAATGTGTTGCAGGCTTCTTCAGCCATGCAGTTCATGTAAATCAGGTACTTTTTTTCCCCAAGGAGAATACCATTGACTTCAACTGCTTTTACCTGGCTAATTTTCATACAATTCTTATCCAAGGTAACACATTACAATATAAACTACACAGTGTGTGTGAGCGAGAGAGTGTAGGAGGGAGGGAGTGCTTAGCATCTTTTACATCTAATATCTAAGCTATCCTTTTTGACTAGCACAAATTGTGAAATGTAGCCTGTGGCCAACATAATGAAAAACTGCATTTTTAATGCTTCTACACTAGTGCATTTTCTTTACAAAAGGAAGTAAATGCTGATTTTAAAATTCCCTACAGCTCTGAACTGACAAGAGTGTTTAAATTTAAAACACATAGCTGTCAGGGCCCATATCTAAATGTTACATTCGATTATATTGAAGATGATGCAATGCCTTGGATGCAAATCAGCAGCAACTCTTAAATACAGCTGAATTCCAGGGGGGCAAATACAACTAGAGACATACTACCTAGCAAGCCTCATAATCATTCATGGTAGCGAGAAATTCTAGCATTGTTAGGGGGGGGGGGGGGGGGGGGGGGGGGGGGGGGGGGGGGGGGGGGGGGGGGGGTTGGCATCTTGTACAGTAATATCTACATACAGTACTGAGTGTGTACTAAATGTGCAGTAACTTTAAAATTCTTTAAAATGTAATGCCAATTTCAGGGTACCTCTATAGAACTAGTTGTGGCCGATATTACTTTTCAGTAAAACAGAAGTGAATTACATTGTAGCTCATTTAGGATACAAATTACTTTTGAATAGAATGCATTTTTAATAGCTACGTTGGTGGTTACAAAGTGGATATATTTAAAGGGTGGGGTCTGGTATTTGCCTCCCACCATGGTAACCAAGGTAGAATAATAAAATACTACTTAGCACCCCAAAAATGCTGCCAGTCTCTGTTAATTTGCAAGCATCCCTTATGAAGAAATTAAGGGATATGCTAGGGTTCTCTGTGTGACATATGTCACAATTTATAGTGGTGATTTTGCTATCTAAGTGACTTTGAATTTAGTGATAAAGTTTGAGTGCTGAAAAATCCCTGTTCCCATTTGCTTTGCCTGGCTAATAGGGTGCTCAGTGGATTGCTGTTTTGAATATTAAACATATTTGTACTGTTAAATGTAGAATTGAATGGAGCTGATGCATTTTCCTTGACATCAGAGCTCATCCTGGCTTTTATTTGAAAAGACAATTGAAGTAGTGCTACTATAATTGGAAGTCCCTGTTGAGCTTTGGAAAGCTCTGCAGGTCATTGCTTGCATGACAAACACTGGCAGCTAGAAACAGCAAGGCTACAGCTATGGTTTGCTCAGAACTGACACTGACTCTGAGAATATGTGAGAAAATGATATATTTAATCTGAAACTGAGCACTTTCAACTCTTCTAATGTTTGGATCCTCAAACTGAATTTTAAGAATTGATGTCCAAGTGACATATTACCAGGGACTAGGGGGAGCAGTTACTACAGAGGAATAGTATGGGGATGTGTTTTTTCCAATAACCTAGTGATGCATTAAAATGAAGCAAGTGTGATGGAGTATGTGATTTGCGGCCCATGCTTGGGGCTGCAAAATACAGTTGGGTTCATTATTCATTTGGAAACAGTATATACTAATGTCACAGTGGTTTTTAGTATTACAGAAACAACATGTCTTCAAAATAAAGCACCAAGCTTGGAATGGGCCTTGGTGTTGTCCGGCATTTACCCTTTGTTATATTTAATATACCACTTGTATATATAAGACTGAATTGGATCATTATGTATACTGAACTGGTGTACTACTCATTTCCATAAAAAAATGCACATGATACCATAATTGTCTGTCTCTATGTCTCAATCCAACTTCTTTATAAAATGCCACAATAAGTGAGATGGTTATAGTTTATTGCAATACTGGTGCACCCAAGTTGCATATTAAAAGCCTTAATTTTCTGGTTTGTCTCCTGCTCAATTCATCATTTTTTCCTAAATACATTTTTGGGATTTTCTTATACAAATCACTGTAATTAAAAAAAAAAAAAAAACTGTATTTATATACAGATGTAAACTCCAAGTGTCTATAACAAACTATAGTGTGGAGTAGAAATATTGAAACAATTTTGTAAGTGGGGATAGTAAGTGAGGCAGTAAAGAGGGAAGAAAATGTCTAATCTTACAAAACTAAATTACAAAGAGTTTTGCATAAAACTTTTTTTTCAACAACCCACGGTTTTATTTAAAACTTTCCTGCAGTGGCATTAAATTTAAATCCATAAATTTGTCCCTGTCTAATTTAAGGCTTCACTAAGAGCCTCTATCAAGAAGTATAGTCCAAAGTTGTGAAAAGTTGTTCCAATTAGAAAGAATGCCATACGCCATTCATAACTCACAGCCTGCAGGGCCACAGGAAAGAGGTAATTTCCTGACTCTACCCACAAACTATAAGCAATATGCCCCGAGCGCACCAGTTTCAGTTCATGTCAACACTGGGAGCCTTTCAGACACTGATTTAGTTTACAGCCTAGGCTAGCTACTGGTTATACCTAACTGGTTATTGGTTTAATAAGATAACCCCCCCCCCCAATTACTGCTGAAATATTGTGCATTGTGTTCCAATTTAAATTATTTGTCTCTGTTCTGCATTTCTACATACTGTACTGTAGCTCAGGCTCAAAACCCAGAGAAGCCTTCAGTCTGTCTACTACACTGAGCACCCTGAAAAGATTATCACAAACAGAGGATTGCATCATTGAAGTGTAAAATTGATAATAGCAATAAATGTCCTCCAAAAAGATTACGTTTGTAGATCACATTTTTTTTAATCTGAATTATGAAAAAAAGTGTTTTTTAAATTCTCATGCAAACAAGCTGCTGGTAACAACTGTTTCTAAATGTTTTTTTTTTTCTTTTATGCTTTGTGATCTTTACTGGTGACTTAACATGGACAGACAGTTTATTCTTTAGAGTAAATACATAAACAGGCATAAAGGTGGTCTTCATGTAATGTTGAATATATTTCTCTATTAATTTCACATTAGGAAAACAGTTTGTCACTCCAGAATACTTTCAGTTAAGCAATAGAACCCTCATAAGACGGATTTACCATCTGGTAAAGCCCTTCTCTTTATGTTAAATGCCCTCGCCTTCGACAATTGAAGGCAAAGCCCTCTTATGAGGGTTATACTGCTATTAGAAAATGTATACATTAAAAAAGGTTTTCTGTTACTAATGAATACAAATGTTTTCCTCATTATTCCTTGAATAGTGCAGGTTGCTCAGAATTCCATCTCTGGTCTGGTAGCCTTCACTTAATTTTCTGGTTTGTCTCCTGCTCATTCCACCATTAAACCAAGTTAAGTGACTTGCTTGGGGTCACACAATGAGTCAGTGGCTGAGCCAGGATTTGAGCCAGGATTTGAGCCAGGCATCTGCTGGTTATAAGCCCTTTTCTTTAACCACTTCGGGATGTGGGTTGACACGCTTTGACCTGGGTTGAGCCTGACAAAATGCATTACTGCCATTCGTAAGCTGACGAACTAACAAACAGCCACGCCTGCTTGAAGGTTTCACTTCCGTAAGAAATGTTTTTGTTTATTCTGTTTAGTCATATTTGTGTTGCTTGAGACACACCGTGAGCCAGATTGCAGCAGGGATGTTGAAACATTTGCTCTAATCAACATTTGGGCCAACGGTTCAATCCAGAGAAGCTTGGATGGAAGCGCCCGTAAGAAGCTGCTTCCGGGGCATTAATATGCATATGGTTTACCTGCATCTGTCACCCAGTGTGAAGTCGTGTAGCCGACCCACATGACACCGGGTCCTTACCCGGGTAGGATCCAACCCAGGTAGAGCATGCCAGTGCGAAAAAGGCTTTAGTCTACATTGATATACAACATATTTTCCAGCGGATTGATTTGCAACAGTGATTAAACATAGTTTGAAAGATAACATTCAAGGTCCTGTACCAGAGATTAAGGCCCTCGTATTGACCGAACGGGTTAAAGGAGATCTTCAATCCGTTTTCTAATATTTTAATTATTTTCCCTGTTTTACAGCATCTACAATTGCAGAGAATGGAAGGAGAACTTGCCTGAAACTGAAAGTTTTTGTGCGACCAACAAGTAAGTTGTTTTATGTAAAGCTTGGGAGGGTGGCTTTAGAGCATGCATGATTGTGCAGTTTGGCACATAGCAGTAAAACTTTATTTATTTCTTGATTTATTGAGTTATTTCATCTTTACTGTTAAATCCTGGGCGGTATCTGTTCTGTATAAAACATGTTGTGGCTTTCATATTTTTCTTATCATTCTTCATGAACGCTTTTTCACTGTGAAAATATACTGGTTGCTAACTTGTTGTTTCATATGTGAAGAATGTGGCACTCAATGTAGTGTCATTAGCTTTAAACAGTTGGGGTGGGGGGATCACAAGTGTCACTAACATATTTGGCTATTATCTCTATTTTTGTTATAGACAGCTGTGTGAAAACTATAGGTGTTCATGATCGTGTTTTCGATGTTAACGACAAAGTAGAAAATTCATTAGAACCAGCAGGTTAGTATGCTTAGAAAATCTTTTTTAACAAATGTTTCCCTTGTCTGTCTCTCTCCCTCGCTCCCTCTAGTTCTTCAGGGCTGCTCTTTCCCTTCTTGGCATGCGTTGCATGTTAGAACGCTTTGCTTGCACTGCTGTAAGGGGATGGTAATGATAGCTGTGTGTCATGCTCTTTCACAGTGTACTGCCAGCAGTGCATTCATATCAGTATTGGAACACCAGAAGAAGAAAGCAAAAAAGCATGACAATCTAATCAATTTGCCTAGAAATTCGTGAACTGTTAGGATACTAGCAATAGTAATATGTTTGTTTTTTCCTTTCATTTAAAAAAAAGAGAAAAGAAAAAAAAAACTGCAATTAAGCTGAACCCGTTTCCAATACAGCCCAATCGCTGCATGTAACTAACACAGTGTTCAAACTGATTGTGCTTGAATGCCCCATGGTGTCATTTTAAGACTTTGCTTGCCAATAGACAGTAAAGGAGACAGAACATGTTTTTATACCACCCATTGTTTCCTCTGAACCCTTATAAAAGCCTGACAATAGGCTACCGAATAAATCATCTTTTATTAAGTTGTCCTATTTGCATTTCATCCTTATTGCAAATGCTTGACCGGTAGGTGTTCGGTTATGTTTTCCTTTGTTTATTTTATTTCTGGTAAATATACTGAATAGTGTGTTAGATACAGCTCAAGGACAGGACCATTGTGAAGTAATGCTTAGTGAAAGATTTTAAAAAGCATGTCTTCAAGTTCTACAAATCTTCTATAAGTATATAAAGGAACCTGACAATAATAACTATTCCACTACCACTTGTACCATAATTACACACTGAGATACAAAGACAATCTCAGTATCCACAATGAAGTATTGCCTTATTGTAGCACTAGTGTACTCAAAATTAGGTACTGCTTTTCAAAGCCTGGCAGGCTCAGTAAATTGGCATGATTCAGTACTGTAGTGCAAGGGTGAGAAATGTCAAGCTGTTAAAATACGTACCGTTGACTTTGCAAAACCCTGTTGCATGCATGCATGCCTGCATGCCTGCTCCTCCCTGGTTAATTAACTGGTTGCTCTGTCTTTGGAGCTTATTTATGTGTCTCTTTGTATTTTCACACTTGTCTGTTTTACTGAGTGCATGGCACAGAGAGCCATGTGTTCTGCAAGTGCTTCACAGTTATTGCTAATATGACAAATCAGGAGCTGCTTCAGTACAAAACAGAAATCAATCAATAGGTCAAATCACACACGTTAACAGTGGCTTTAGGTATTCACCTTGCATTCAATTATTTTTCACCTCGCTAAAAATAAAAGGGCCAAAGAGAACAGAAGCATTGATACTGTTTGTGTTGACTGTTAAAGAAATATATCCTGGAGTTTAATATTTTCATCTTTGCAAGCCTGCGTAGTAATACAACTCACATATGTCACGCAGTGAAGTTGAAAATGAGGTATTGCGCAAAATTATCTAGTTTAGCCTAATTAGATTGCTGTATTACTTACTGCAGGCTTTTGATCTATTTTAACAACAAAATGCTTTTTAACCCCTCGACTCCTGTGTAATATGTATATTTTCTGTCAAAACAGATGACACCGTACATGAGTCAGCTGAGCCATCCCGCAGAGACAACAGCGCAGCAGATACGCCAAGGATACCACACCTACTATTGGCATGTGTACTTTTTTTCCTGGCAACGCTGTTGGCATTATAGCTCTTCATGCCCATGGAAAAAAGCCGGGTCCAGGATACACTGAGATTCCCCCTTAACCGCCTGACCTGTCGAGGTGACCTTTTCAAGGGACACTTTTGCAGATATTAAAATTGTCTCTTTCAGTCTGAAATAAAGAATTGAAATTGAAATTCAAGAAGGAGAGCCAATCCCCCCCAAACTGTAAACTAAGATGCCAAAACCTGTTTGACACTTAGTGATTCTTATTTTCCTGTGCATTAATTTTTGTAAGACCCCCCCCCCCCCCCCACCCCACACACACACACACACACACACACACATACACACACATACACAGACCATGTTGGCTCTCTCTGTTGACTGAACTGGGATGAAAAAGATTAGCAGCAGATGCAGTCAGTGAGGTGGAAGAAAATTGAACAGGTGCCCAAAAGGGTTTTAATCCCCCATGCAATATTTATACCGTTTCACTCAATACCAGAAGATGATCACGCAAGGCATCGTATCACTGTAGGGCTGGAGGGGTGATATTAACAATAGATACAAGTCTATTTCCTCCGGGAGGAAATGTCTTCTGAAAAGTGTGCTGAAAATGTGGGTTCTGTTAGAGGGATGGAGCATATTCAAAAAAGTTGTTTGTGAAACGTTTGATAAAGAGAGAGATTACAAATTGATAGCTCAGGACTAAAAGGTAAAACAAGAGGAAAAAAATAAGCATTACATAGGGAAATTAAATCGGTTAAAAAGTCAAGCTTTGGACCAATATTTTTCTCTCTCTCTCTCTCTCTCTCTCTCTCTCTCTCTCTCTCTCTGATTTATATAGAATACATGATTATATGGCCAATTAAGAGCTAGACTAGAATATTTTTGGGGGGAGTTATTTAATAATTATATATTCAGCATGTTGGTCCTTAAGCTGCAACATTCCAATTGTTGTTTACTTGCATTTTCAAATCCATTACCATACATACAAGCATACTTTTTATACAGTTTGCTTCAGGGTTAATTCCAGATTTTGTTACTAAAAGCAAAATAATAAATAAAATAATTGCAGTTTATGTGCTACGCAGTTATTTAAAATAGATTAAACTGGAGTGTCTACAATGATGCCTGTACCAGATAACTGAATATGTCTAGTTGCCAACAGGTAGTTGAGAATTGAGCAAGTAAAATTGAAATTGTTTTAGTCATCAAGGTGTCGAGGAGTTACAAAAGTTTCCCTAACTAAAAATAAGTTATTTTATTACAGAAAAAAAAGGCGTGGAGATTGGTGTGTGTCTACCTACAGTATCTGTGTAACCTACACATATCCTTTTTAAAGGGCTGGTTATTTGGGCCTAAAACTAGGGAGATATACATTTTTTTTTTATTTCCACATTAAGAATTTATATTGAGAGAAGGTTAGAAAACTTACAAAGTGGAAAACATAATAATACAGTAAGCAATGTGAATCTTTCAAATATGTCAAAACAGGTCAATCTATTGGTAAAATCCTAGAAAAACACATGCAGTTATCCACTTTTCCAAGTTGGACAATTAAAAACAAAAAACTAATACTAGATGAGTGGAAACCTCTTTGGAGCTACCAGAGGTGTTGATTATGTCTGTTTTCTTTTATCTAGTACCTACAATGTCAGTCTATTAATGTAACAACAATGCCTTCCTACTACAAGAGAGCTTACTGCCAAGGGTGACTATCTGTAGACTTCAATATAGATAGTAACACACACAGCAAGTTCGTTTACCACGCTGAGCTGACATTATGGGATTTTCATTTTCTATGCTTTGGGGGCCTTTGTACTGAAGGCACAACACTCCTGGCAGCCAATATTTTTCACAAACCAGAAACAGGGAAATAAGGATCAGTATGTTAAGTGGATACCGTGTATCCTGAGAAGTAGTCAATAATATAAAATCTCGTGTTAGCTTATTAGTACATTGTTTTGGTTTTTTTTGTACCTTTCTGAAGGGCAAAAGATAAAAAAAGACATTTCATTGTTAAAATTCTGTATTATTAGCAAAACGCTGTTGTAAATAGTGTTTGATATTAAAGTATTAATTTGATTCTTATGTATTTTATAAAATGAATCATAGTAGAACCTCTGGGTAATGTGGAGTACACAAACCTGTTGTGTGATCAAGATGCTAAACAAGATCTGAGGCATCGATCCTGTAGTCCTCTGTGTACTAAAGTGCACATTGTAAACACAGGCACAAGTGGGCTCACCTGTGAAGTGCATTTCCGATGCCTATTCAAGGAATCATGAAGATCAGAAGAAGTGGATCAATGTTTTGTCTTAAATGTTAATGGGTCTAACGTTGAAGCCTTGTTATTCAGCATGTTGGTCCTTAAGCTTAAAGGTATTTTACTATCTCTTTCCATGGACAGTTTCTCCCAAAGGATCTTGCCAGTATCATGTGTGGCATGCGCATGGACTTGATTCAGAAAAAAGAAAAATAAGTTTGTTGGTATAGTTTTTGTAAACTTTGTTGAATGTGGATTTTTTTCTCTTTTATGTGTCAGCATCTTAATGAAACAAAAAGGGAAGGCTGTATTGTACCTGTTCAGAAACGAAAACACCTGTACATAACCTCTCTGTGTAACAAAAAACGAATTATCAGATTTCAGAAGCTCGGAAATTAACCCACTGGTCCTTTTATTCTCACCACATAGCTTTAGTTGTCCACTGTTTCCATTCATGCCCTCTTGTGTGTTTTTATTTTCCTTGAGCGGTGAATGGGCACATCGATTCTCTTTGGCAACACTGAGGTTTTCCCATGTCTTAGTCTGCAAGTTTCTCTAATGTGAAACAAATCAGTATACAATAGGCTTGCTGCCATTGTCTGTACAGTTTAATAGATACTGGCATGTTGGAAGTTACCCATGAGTCTGCGAAATCTGCTTTCCATGCTTACTCTTGACAGCCTTATTGAAGCCACTCATTTTATGTGCATCTGGATATGGAAGTCCGGCTCAGTGTGGTCTTGTGCTCGTACGACCCTGCTTTAGCAGTTACTTTGCACTTATTTACGAGTGCCGTTTTGACCTGCTTTACAATATATGCGTAAAAGAAAAAAAAAAAAAGAAATCCAATCTAAAGGTCTGTGTTTGTATATACACGTGTCTGAGCAACTATAAATAAATAAACTAAAGGTGGTCATCATTTTAACAGGTGTCTTTTGATGTTTATGTGTTGAATGTGTGAACAAAGTTTACTCGGGTTAGACAGTCTCCCATTCTGGAAAACACTTAAGCAACCATGCTTAAGAGCATACCTAGCTTTATGCCATTGGTTCAGTCATAAACAATGGTCCACAAGTTTTAATGAAAGGTTCCCATGCAAGATAAGTATGAAACACATTACATGACAACATCAAAAAAGACAATTTGAGAAAAAATGGGCAAATACTGTATGCTTAAAACAGCATCTCCGATGTGTATAATATATTGCATTTCATCAATAAACCATATTTCTCTTCAATTTAGCGAGGGTAATTTGAAGATATTAGCAAAAGACAGATTGAGTCTACTGTGAATCACATCTCAGTGTCTATGTTCTGCCCTATAAGCCACACTTGCCATAGCAGAGCTGGTGTTCCCATGCAAGAAAAACCAAGCCGAAGATCCAGTGGAGCAACTGCAATATCTGCACTGAAAGTTACCAAAACATCCATGCATTACTTTACAAGAAAATTAACCCACTGAGACCTGCATATCACTTTCAATGAAACTTGGAAAATAGCAGCCTCTTACAGGCACAAAACAATAGAAAGGAAAACAACACAGCAATATAATTCAGTAATAACATTTTAAATCACTTAGGCCTTGTAAGACGGCAGTCGCTAACAAGTTTATATGTTTAGCTTTAGACCACAGACTCTACTCGGTAGGCGGGACCGAGGATGTCCTCCCAGGAAGGGGCCTCTCGGCAGCTCTGGTATAGAGAGCTCAGAAAATACCTACCAATAGGCAGGCATATCCCATGTAATGTTGATGGTCGTCTTCTCTTTCAAGGAACCAGGATTACGAAAAGTAACCTAGCGTTATCCTGCTATTCAGATAATTCTGACATGGAATTGTGTCAAACCTGAAAGAGTTTGTAGAGTCACACCTACAGCTATGCCCAAAGGTTTGCATCACTTAGACCTTCTAACATTATATATATCATCATGTAATCAAAAAAAATACAAAACAATACTGCAAGTCTACCGGATGCCATAATAGTAGTATTGTATTTCATAAATGTTTTTAAATGTCACATTTTTAAATTTTTGTCAGTTTTTATGGAAGTATATGGAAAATTACAAAGAGGTATGTGATTCAATATGTTAATGTAACATTATTCAGCAGGTTTTATTTGACTTTATTAAATAAAATGTGTTATTTCTATAAAGTGATGCAAAACTTTTGGCCATAGCTAGTCAGTGTGAACAGACTGGCGGCAGGATGACGTCAGGCCCGAAAGGAGTACAAAGAGAAAAGCAGTACTGAGATTGAAACTGAGACGCTGTGGCGCTCAGTGCGTTTATTGAGTGACACAAATTAAAAATGAAACAAAAACACAGGACACGGCACTTGAGGCCAAAATAAATAGACAAACAAAACGGATTAACACTAAACAAACAGCGGACGAACAGACAAACAAACATGGCGAGTCCGACCAAACACACAAGTATCATGCTGGTCCTTCCAGCACGAAATAGCAAAGCTTGAATTTAATTTACTTTTTATTTTCTCCTTCTCCACACCCGTTCTCCACTCACCGAACACACAACCCCTAGTGAGTGAAAACATATTGCTAATCAATCATTCATTTGGAGTCTCGGTACACCTGCACGTGAATTAATCTAGTGCAATTTCCTGTGCTTACATATTATTACATTTTACCTGCACGTGAAGTGCTGTAAAATCCTTGTGCCTAAATACCAATATATATTTTAAACACTTGTGCGCATAATCCATATTATATCGCGTGTACCAACTACAATACACCAACATTAATATACTACACGCAACATACAACACAGAAATACACACGGGCTGGGCAACATTGCCACAGTCAGATATAAGATTTTGCTCCAGTGCAAAGATTACATTTTTTAAATAAACAACACATATTTAGGTAAAACCTATCTAAAACACAGGGCTGTCTTGACACATTAAAATAGTTTTTTTTTATAACAGTTATAAAAATGTAAAGTAAACTATATGCACTTGAGGAATAGCTTAGTAAATCAAGCCATATAGTTAAAATATTACAGAATTGTGACTTTCAATGTTTAAAGTCTGTGCTTTTCAGATGTATATTGTGAAAAATGTCACTTGATTTGAATGTTCGTAGCCCCTTTTAAGCAGACCTGGATACAGAAATTGAAGTTTGTTTTAGCACTGTCATGCCATTTTTATTAATCTTACAGAAATAAAAGAAATCAAAACAAAACCCTAACTCCCACATGGAGTACTAAGCTGTTTACTTACAGTTCTAACTATCATTGAACGGTGAAGCCGTTTACCACCTTTTTATTTTTAAACCACACTGGTCTCTCCACACTGACAGCATCTTTCCTTCTCACTGACATTTCGTTACCATTTATATACCTGCTTGCTGATTCCAGGCAGGTGACACTAATTAAATCAAACAAATTAGAACCAATAATTAATTATACCTGTAGCTGGGCAAACACAGCAACACCAACACACATTGATCTGGTTGGGACAGAAATTAACCATATCCCTGCCAACCACCAAGATATATATATATATATATTATTTAGAATATTTGCCAGTAGCCCCGGTGCCTATTGGAGACCAGCGACTAATTGAGATTCCGTGTATATTACATAATATAAAATCACCAACATCTGCAAATACTTACAATGCAATCATGAAAAAGCTGCCTGCACACAACCTTATAGAAATGACATATGTAAATTACAACATTCCAGAAATGTCGTTAAAGGTTGTGTCAGTGGGTATTGTCACAAAATTAGTGAAATGGTTTCAGACTGTGTGTACTCAATGTGGTTTACCTTGTAGATAATTTCCCTCAGGTACATAAAGACTTTCAAGCTGCAACTCACATAGTGATCCAACAAAGCAACTATGAAGACCAAGGAGCTTTCGAAACAAGTTATGGATAAAGTGGTAGAGAGGCACAGAGCAGGAGAAGGGTACAATAAAATTTCAAAGGCGATGATATCCGTCTCAGCACAGTGAATTCCATCATTAAGAAGTGGAAGATGCATCATACCACCCAGACACTACCCAGATCAGGTCACCCTCCCAAACTGAGCAGCTGGGCAAGCAGGAAACTGGCTCTGTGTCTAAGATGGGTCAATGTTCACACATCCACAATAAGCCGGTCCCTTCACAAAGCTGGCCTGTATGGACAGGTTGCAAGAAAGAAGGCATTACTCAACAAGCCTCATCTTAAAGCATTTAGGGAGTTTGCTAAAAAGCATGTAGATGATACTGCAGACACATGGAAAAAGGTTTTGTGATCAGACGAGAGAAAAATGTAACTTTTCGGTCTAAATTCCAAGTGTTACGTCTGGCGCAAGCCCAACTGTCAATCATGGTTGTGGCAGCATCATGTTATGGGGATACTTCTCTTCAGGAGGGACTGGGAAGCTTGACGGGCTAGAGGGGAGAATAGATGACGCAAAGTACAGGTGAATCCTTGATGAAAACCTGTTTGAGTCAGCCAAGACTGTGAAACCCAGGAGGAAATTCATATTTCAATGACCCGAAGCACAAAGCCAAAGCCACATTGGAGTGGTTGAACAAGAATAGAATTAATGTTCTTGAATGGCCCAGGCAAAGTCCTGACTTGAATCCAATCGAAAATTTATTGCGAGACATGAAGATTGCAGTCCATCGATGATCCCCAACAAACTTACCAGAACTGGAGCAATTTTCCCATGAAGAATGGGCAAAAATGTCACCATCCTACTGTGCAAAGCTAATAAAGACCTATTCAAAAAAACTCATAGCAGTAATTGCTGCAAAAAGTGATTCTACCAAGTACTGACTTAAGGGGCTGAATAATTATGCAACCAGTAAATTTTATTTTGTAAATTTTCTTTGCAAGTTTTGCTGACATTTAACGTCCTCCTCATATAACAGTGTTCAGTTTAACCACTATAGCTTTGAATTAAAAAAAACTGTTTGAAAAACTGTGCATACATTATTTGTAATTCAACAAAATGTGACATTATTGGTCGGGGGTGAATACTTCTACAATCCACTGTGTATGTAAAGATTTGCAAAGGCAGTTAGGGGTTTTTCCCATCATTTCCCCTCAAATCTGGAGGTGGAGTTATTAATAATTATGCAAGTTCACTTACAATTCTGAAATTCCAAAAATATGTTTTCCGCAAATCACAACGTTGGGTAAAAATAGTTGCATGTATTTGACTTCACTTAACTAATTCCCAAACAAGCTAAAATGCTTTTTAAGTACCATTCACACCTATCAAGAGGTAGTTTAGCGCTCAGCTTTGTTTAAATTAACTTTAGTTCTACTGAAAAAAAGACAGTTTCTAAATATACAAAGACAAATATTATGTTTATTATTAAATATGCATAAAAAAATAACTGTTGCAACACATTCCCTCTAACATGTCTGCAGCTCTAACAATGCCAAACAGAAGATGCTGATGTCCCTGTTAAGTTTAGCATCTCACTTACAGATGTTGCTTGCACTCTGTATAGTGGCATTGACTAAATGTCAATTTTTCAAACTCTCAGCCTCTTTCCAGAGTTTTTCAGACCATGGACCACTGCACAAAATACCAATAAACCTGCTCTGATGATTCCTAAGAGAATGTAGCTGAACTCCAATAGGTTACCTTCAATGTACCTGTAGTGTGACAGAGCCTTCTAAATACTGTAGGCATCCATGGCTAACAGTATCCAGTTGTATTGGCAATGTGTGTATGTTAGATTGCATAGTGTACATTTTAGGTATTGATAATGCAGTAAAGTCTAAGGGTTTCTAATCTTAGATAGAACAGACAATGTGTAATATATATATAGTATTATATATATATATTATATATATATATATTATATATAATATATATTATATCTATATATATAGCATACGTCTGTTATGTATATACACATCTTTAATTTAAACCAATAAATGTTATTTCATAGCCATAAACATCGGAATTTCTACCTCTGTTAAGATTTTGAATGAAAACTTACTTTAACACAGTGTTTAGTGCATGTCACTTACAGTACTAAATCTTCAAATTTAGTCAAAAACACACACACACACACACATATATATATATATATATATATATATATATATAGTGGGAATTGATAGGCAGAGAATATATCAGTCTCCTTAAAAGAGCTGACCAATAAGTTGCCACCAGTTCCATCAAAGCATTACACACAAAAGACAATATCCTCCGTCCAGTGCAACCACCAAGAAAAGGTGTTAAAACCAAGCCTCACCCAGGACAACTGGAAGCTGCTAGAAACTGGAAGATGCTGACAGATGTTGGTCAACAGTTTTTTTTTTCTACCTGAGATTGCCACAACTAACCTTCGTCTGCAGCGGAGGCCAACTGGAAAACCAGCTCATCACCCAGGGGTTGATATAAAAGGTCAGTATGATGTGAGTATAGGTGTGCTCCAACCATTTAGGTTCCGGTTTTGAGCTGGGGAGAGGGATTTGTGGGGAAGTGATAGGCGGAGAATATATCAGTCTCCTTAAAAGAGCTACAGTCCTGTATCAAATGCCTTTGTCTCTAAATGTGGTTTAACACAAAATAACCCATGCTGCCTCATTGCCCACATTGGTGTATAATACGAATAGAATATTATTTTAAATTGAAACTAAATGATTTTAGTAGGTTATTATTATTATTATTATTATTATTATTATTATTAGCCTAGACAATTAACACAAAATAGGTTATGGTGCCTCATTGATTTACAGGAGGACAGTCAATTCTCGTTAATACAAATTTCAAAGGACCAGCAACACATTTTACATTATACCACTAATTCGTATTACCATGAGTAGCCTATAAGCCAAATGTGTACTCTCTGTTTTTATTTTATTTAGTCAGTGGTGCAGTGTTAAATTTTGCACAATTACAAACCACCTGCACGTTAATAGAATAGGTGTGTTTCCTATTCTTATACAGATGTGCAGAATGAGCTGGAGGAGTTAGCAGCACGTGTGCAGTCTATTGCTCCCAACACATTTGGGAAACCAGAAATGTCACAGAAATATATTTTCAAGCCTTGCAAGTACACGCTGCTTTTAGGGAAAAATAGGTATTTGGGTATTCGTCTCAAAAATGCATTGAGCACAACTGGCAACGCACGAGAAGAAGCGGACTGGGAAATGCCAGCAACAGCTGCCACAGTCCCCTGAAAGGACCCAGAGGCAAGATAATGCAGGCTGGACAATAGTTTGACCACTGAGGGATAGCCTGGCTTCTCTGGTTGACTGGCTCCAGGTCATCTTTTAATTCAGACAGCAGCTCAAGAATTATGTGGCTGCCGAGCCTGTACCTGTGCTTAATTTGGTCTTTATTTAAATCAAAAGAGGGTAATGCGGGTACGAAATACCCTTTATCTTCTCATTCTACAGTCCCTCATTTTTGCTGAAGACATAATTGCATATTCATCTATGGTTGAACCACAAAGAAAAACTGCATTGCACTTCTTTAGTACATTTCACCCTAGACTTCTGACTCATTTGCAACTGGTTTGTGACAACTGCGGCAGGCACAACACTTTAGTGCATCTACCCCTCAGTCCCTTACACTGGATACTGAAACAAAACACAGAGTGTTTGAAAATGTCATCCAGAATCATTTATTTTGGATTTGAAGAAATCAGTGTTGGCCACAGCCATTCCTTTGTAGATAAGAAACCATTTATATTCAGGTACTGACTGTGCAAGTTGCCTGTAATTACAACCTTCTGCTCCAGATTTTTACCAGGTATCCTGGATCATGACATTATCGTGCCTGCTGCATGGAGCATGCAGTAGAAGAACTTTCAATGGCGTATACTTTGGAGCCTTGTCGTCTGCTGTGTGCTATGTAATGTACTGCAATATGAATATATAAAGCAGTGATTCATTTTCCACATTAAAGTCATCAATATGGGACTAATAGCTAACACTGGTAATTGCCTCATTACTATTCATAAAGTAGACTTGTATCTGCTATGGCTAAGATTCATAGGTATTTATTAGATTTAAGATTAACTGATTTGCAATGCATATTCTAAAATGAAATACAAATATTATCAGTCGATAGAACTAGCAATTGAGCTCTCATTCTGTTTCGGTTCCAGCATCAGGTTTGTTTGCCATAAAAGTGAATACATCTAATTGTGTTTAAAATGCAGTATGAATATTTATAATAATGTAATGGCAGAATTTGTGTCGCAATGAATTATAATGATCTCAACAAGAACAGATAATGAGAGCTTTATTAAAACACGAAGTGGGTTATTTAAAAGCCTTACTTATGATAAGACCCACAACCTTTCAAGAAGCATACACAGCCCTTCGATAAAAATATTTTAAATGATGTATATTTTGAATGTCTTCTACATTTAAATGTACTTCATTTTGTTTAGTATTTTTACCTGCTGTGCGACTGCAAGTAAAATATTTCCAAGAAAATAAAACCGCAGTGAACAACATTGTTATAAGCACAAGCTGTTAAGTCAAGTAAGTCCAAAGCCTAAACTTCTATCAAAGGCCAAGCATCCTTTCTTTTGGACTCACAATACTTGTGCATCTTTGTGCAAATATTTATAGATGCTATAGGTTTTTTTTTTTTAAAGATGAATTATTGATAAAAAAAAATAAAATAATTAAGCTATTGTTTGCAAATGTATACAAGCCGTTAATGCTAGTATGCAATTATTTGTGTATCTAGAATTTAATCTATTGCACCTACATTATAAGGTTGTTTCATATAACAGCAGTGCAATTCAATAATAAGAGTAACGGTCAGTGTACTAGAAGGTCGTGCTAAATAACAAATCTAACTTTAAAAGTATATCTAAACTTCCATTGTATTGCTTAAGGGCATATTAAAGAGTCTTTGTAAACTTAGCAATACATTACAAACCAAACTGACTCTCAGAAAGAAAACAGAGAGAATATCCTTGGAGGTAATACATTGTTATTCACAATAATACCTCTTGACGTGTGTTCCAAACTACCTAAAATGACTGAGCATTATACTTACAGGAAGCAACTGTTGGTTTTGTGGAATGACAAAAGTCTGTAGTGTAGCTGGAGAAATGAATAGCTCACTGTTGCCAAAATGTCAAACTGTAAAATTGAAGCTGACTTCAAATGTATTTTTCCCAGTAGGCTGCTAAAGACATCTCGTAATCGCAAATCATTTATGAGACTAATATGTTCTCCATACATGTCTTGCTTTAAAATCTAATCTTCACTCCATAGAGTACAGTTTACTCAATGTTCTTCTGTGCAGAATTATTGTTTAATAACCCTACTGTTGTTCAATGCCAGCCATTTAATGCCACTCATTTTCAAAGTTCGGCGAAGGTTTTTCACAAAATATGTATGGCAGATATATAAAAACAAGAACAGTTTAATATAGACATTACCGCTGCTGATTGGAAAACTTTATTCAAAGGATGGGTATATACTTACTATTCTCAGAGGAAGAGCGATATCATACTTCATCTAATTGCAGTTTTAATATCTCTATCCATAGTTTACTTTAATGTACAATACTATCACGACTGAAGTTATTTCAAGTTTACCAAACCTTGAAATTGATATTGAGAAATATTCACTCATACGGCTGTATTTTGTTCTACTATGCTGAATTACATATGCAAGTACCACTAATCCAGTACCCTATATAAAATGAAAATAAAATCTATAAAACAAATTTAATTCCTCTGATACAGTAATATAAGTATACATTGGTCAAGCACCTTTCCACCAGATAAATTAACAACCTAAATATAAAGTTATTGTAAACTGCAGGAAAACACATGAAGAATAGGCTAGCTAGCTTTAACAGCATTAAGAGTGTGAAGGCTAACCCACAAGTCTACAAAACCCTTCAGGTAGAATAACATAACAGAGGTGGGAGACACAAAGCCCATGGTGAATGAAGCTAATATTGTGTTTTAAATATGATCTGTCAAAAGGATTTTTAAAACTCAATAAAGATATTTTTCTAAGGTTACACATGTGGTACCTAATGATATTGTTAATCTGCAAAAACAATAACTTTTAGTTGAAAAATGTATTCTCTGTGATTTATGTATTTAATATTTCAATGGCAGAATTGTACAACTCCAGAGGTTATTTTATTGTGATCCCGGGGTAAGAAATATAGGAGCAATTTATTTTCCTTTTGATATTAAATTATTTTAGTTTATAATGCTATCCATCAACATTATGATAAATTAAATGTACAGAATATGAGAGGGAGAACTCCAGGCTGGGAACATGCTTTGCAGTCGACTACATGAGAAATAACAACCACCTGAATAATTCATGAATTGTTTATACATTTAATTTTTTTTTTTTCATCTCATTCTAAAAGGTATTTCACTGTTAAGTATATTTTAGATTTAAAAAAAAAAAAAAACATTTTGACCCCCTTTTTGAAACTAGGACATATTAGACAAAAGGAGGCCACGCTTATTGGTGACATCAGGCTTGATCTCAATTAAGACAGAATTTGAAAGATTCTTATTTTCTGTCGTTCTTGTGTGTACTGTTTAAGATGTGTTTTCATGGTGCTTTAGAAGTGTTTAGAAGTGTCCCTGTTTGCATTTGTATACTAATCCCAATTTAATGGGATCACTTCCTGACCAGCCTCAATCCAAACATAAATTACAAGGCTTAGAAGCCATGATTTTACAGTATGACAAAGCTGCATAATGTATACACACATTGCAGTGTCTTTCTGCTTTTTCCTATAGAAACTTCCATCAGCTACTTGAACAATAATGATGCAGTTGGAACCAGAAACGGTATACAAAGAATGAGTTTAATGTTTTTATTAAAGCAGATTTATAAATTAGGCTTGCCTGATAGATAGAGCAGGTAGAAGGTAAACAATGTTCAGATAGGAGTCTTTTGGTCTTGATTCTTGTTCCCTCAGTGACTTGGTCTGTCCCCCTTAATTTTTATAGTGAGGCAGAAGCAACTTGGCCAGATTGTTCTTGCATTCTTTATGGGTAAAAAGAGAAGTGTTCATATTTGAATTACCTGAAGTACTGCTGTGTCCAAACATCTCACCAACATCTAGGGAGCAGCAACATCTAACAGTTATGTCATGCTTATAGGGGTTTGGTACTTTGACGTAGCCTGTGACCAGTGTATGAATGAATCATATAGTAATGTTAAAAAGACAATGAATACACCATATATATTTCTGAGGTAGCTGAAGTTGTATCCTTTGTTTTCTTTTCTTTTTGTGGGAGGTGGTGTGGTACAAAATCTAACAATTAATCTAATATTTTTTAATTTGGAGGCTTATAAGCGGAAAATAACAAAGGGCAACCTGATAAAGCCTTAATTACTGGATATTATTATTTAATAAATAAACTAAATGAGGCCACCTCATGGATATAGAGCTTTAATTTGATGAGGCTTCTTGTACTCCTGGGGACCACTTGTTTCGCACTGTATTTAATTTAGACATATAGGTAGTTTAATTAGAAAACAAATCAGACAAGGTTTGTTACAAGACTTACATTTTAATATTTAATAATGTCAGACGAGTTTTCCTGCATACAATCAGCCTTTAGTGCGTAAGGTGGTCAGTGAATTTAATTACTAGCACTTAAAGGCTGAATGGGATTTAGATAAATGCAAAACAAAATGAACAGGAATATAAGTAAAGATTTGGTTTTAAGGTAAATATGTACTTTAGTGTGTATCAAGAAAAATGTATTTAAGTAGTTATAGAGCGCAACCTACAGTATCATTATAACATGGCCTGTGAGTGGCAAGCATTTTAACATCTTATAATGGAGGTGATTTCACTAAGATTTTATCTTTTGAAGCCAGGAAGCATTATAATGAGCATGTAGTATAATTTAATGATCTAGCACTAAAGCTTTTCAGTTCATTTTTTATATAATAAAGGTTAAAATGTGAAGAAAAAAAAGTCAATATAATATTTCTATCAGAGGACAACATTCAATACCTTAGCATTATGATATGAAAAATAAATCCAATTCGAGAAATTTTACAGAAAAAAAAATAACATCTAAGGGCTTCAGATGAGCTAGGACTGAACTTTGAACTGCTGTTGTAGGTTAACAATTATGAACCTGCGTATGAAATCTCACGTTACAAGTAAGTGTGACATTTTCTGCGGGAATACAGCTGAAACTTTTTTTTTAAAAGACGAAATATATAAACCCTGCAAGTTAAAGACAATAAAAAGTATGTGAAAGCAAGTTATACTTCTTGGTCTCCAGCATTCATCTGCTCCAGTAATGTATATCATCTGACAATATATTCCAATGAAAGATAATTGGTCCGTGTTGCTTTTTAAAGGCAGGATTTCACTCACCATGTACCTAACTACAAAACAATACACAAATCAGTCTTATACTGTACATCAAAATAGTTTATCAATCTGTATCTGCCTAGGACCATAACGTTGATAATCAATGCAAGCTTGTGTGGCACGCAATATTTGTTTTATTAAAGCCCACCTAATTGAACGTATAGTGGATATCCCATTTTGCGGATAACGCAGTTTGAGGTGGGCCCTGTGGCAGATCCTTATCTTAAAATAGTCTACTTTGGTAAGTAGGTTGTAACCAGGGATTTCAACTTAATTAAATGAGATTTCTAATTTGGCCTATGACCAAAAACAAAAAAATGTTTTCATTCAGAGGAATTTTGTTCTTAATGAACTAATGTTGTAACATATCATAGTTGACATTTACGACATTTGCAAACTTAGTTTTCATTAACATATAGCTGCCCTTACCAAAAAACAAACAAACAAACAAACAAAAATTAAACAACTTAAAATTCTGGTGTATATAATCATTTATAGCAATCACATTTGAATGTTTTATGGATTACTGTACTGCATTAGTCATACAGAAGAAAAAATACACAATCCTATTGTAAAGGTATATCGTAAGGATTTTTCTTTTAGGGTGAATATCTTACATCAGATATACTGACTGTTTTAAAATGGAGAATTCAGTAGCAACAAAACAACTATATGTACATTTAAATCTATATCAATTTGACTGTATAATTTGTAATATATTGTGTGTGTGTGTGTGTGTGTGTGTGTGTGTATATAACAATTAAATGTGAAATTAAATCAGAGAATAATCCAATAATTTTGTATCCAGCTCATTTCACAGTTTTTCTGTTGCTTTCCCCTTGAAAAAACAATACAGACTTAATGTTTTCCAACCTTTAATCATTCCTGCTCAAAACCATGCTCTTACCATCGCTAAGTGAATACACTTTCAATTATTTTCACACATTAGAACAATAGCTAGCTTTTGTGAGTTCTGTGTCACAGTTTATCGCATCCACCTCCTAGACTAGACCACCTGTGGCTTGATTTAGTCCTAAACAGATTCAATGCATTATCTCTTAGTTCAGCAGTATCTGTGCTGAAATCCTATTCGGTTCATTTTTTGGTGTTATACAAATGTGTTTTTACTTATTTAATACCTATAAACATTCAACTTTAAACACCAAATGATAAATGAAACCTCTTGTAGCAATAAGGTTACTAATTGGTATCAATAATTTTCCTTGCTGAAAGATTTAATCGTCTCCTTGTTATTTCATCTGCAGTAATACTTTTTTTTTTTTTTTTTAATCACATTCTAATTAGACTATGTCCCTGGAAATACAAAACAGAATTAACAATAATAACAGAACAGTGATTAAAGAAATGTAAACACATTGTATTATCTATTTTTCCTTACCAAGAATAATCTACAAAGTCATATACATTTCTATCTGCCTGATAAATGCATTGATAGATGCATTCTTTTCAAGGCAGTCACATAAAAGTAAGTTTTTTGAGCCGTTTCTATCTATAATAATATGCAATGCACAGCAGTGTGCTGGCTATTCTTCTAAATTAATAACTGTTGTTACCAGGGCTCACGTCAGAAATGTAGCAGTACAGGTCTGGTTTTGCTGCACAGTAGCCCTCCCAGAAAAAAGGAAAGCTAACACATTTTCTGTTTTAATTCTGAACACAACACTATATTTTGTAGCTTTTTTTCTTCCTTATTTTTAACATGTATTTAACTTGGACAGGGTAAAGATGTATCAAATAATGTTCAGCCAAAAAAGATAATGGCCTCTGGACCAGGCATGGCGTATAAAGAGGGTATGCTGGTGCTCATTATATTTCCATGCATAGATGACAAGCATCAATTTACAATAGCTGTACATTTACCTGTTGAAGAATGGTCAGACAGAGAGAGAGAGAGAGAGAGAGAGAGAGAGAGAGAGAGAGAGAGAGAGAGAGAGAGAGAGAGAGAGAGAGAAATATGAACAAAATAATTTCGCTTTTGATGACTGAGAATATATTTTATATCCCAATACATGAAAAAAAATATAAATAAATTTAAGACCATTTATTTTGTTATTCATAAAATACATGCCAATAGAGAATATAGACTCTTGAGATATGGCATTTTCTTGTTCTAGAATTGGTCCAAAGGGAACAGAGCAGGTTAACTTATCTGTAAAAGTGCTTGGAAGGTTATTCCAATGCTGGGTGCTCTTGTAAGAAAAATCTTTTCCAAATTGTCTTCACTGACTATGGGGATTAATATCTTGTTTTAGATAGGATGAATTGGTTTGACCTGCTGTTTTGTTAATTTATATCTGAGGCAGAGACTAAATCATTTTTTTAAATAAAATATATGACCCTCAGTACATTTTTTAACTATGATTTAATTAGCTTTTATTTTACATAACAAATAAGAATTCATTTTAATAGTCTGTTTCTTAATTGCTGAACAGACTATTATTCTGCAGCTTATTTGACTAAAATGAGGTGTTCAATATATGTAGGAGAATTAAAGTAGGCTTACATAATCCCTCATTACCCTTTTGCAGATGTTTACAATCATTCTGAGTTGTGTTATTCAATATTGAAATTCGTTTCACCAATTTCTCTATTGGTCTTACTGGGTGCCATTTTTATTGCAGATATATATAGATGTGTGGTTTTGTCTTTTGCGCCAGGTTTTTAACTTAACCTTGGGCTTTCAAACAAATCAGTATTCATCAAAAGCTAATAAGAGGTAAGATAATTGGTTTAGAAGTCTTAGTTGTCACTCTTTAAGGCACTGAACAAGAGAGTTAGACTACAAAATAAGTAGCTTGGTTGTTCAAACTCCAAAAAAGATCAACCAGGGAAAGATGGATCAGGACCATGTGATTACTTAATAAAACGTATTGCTATTGCCTTGTCTACACTCCAAACTATCAAAACACAGCCCTTAACTCCAAACACTTACTCCTACCTTACACTGTTTGTAGCCTATACCCTGTCCCCCAAATGAACCCAAAAACACCCAAAGTGGACTGTGACAGAAATACAATGATTCTTGGTTGTAAATCTCCCTCCTGACCTGTGAGGGCACTAAGCAGTAAGAACAGAATTCCTTGGACAGGCTGGTCTGACAGTTCTTTCCCAGGGTTCAAGGGAAGTTGGCCAGAAAGGAAGGGGGCGAGACTCCGTTGCAATAATGCATTGACCCGGAAGGGAAATGACGTGGCAGCCGCAGATTAAAGAAGCGGTTGCAATTGTTTACCAAGGGGTCATGTGTGACAGCATAAAAGGGGACAGAGAATCGTGATCTGTTTCTTCGCACTCGGTTTTGTGCAGTAAACTGAGAAGGACCGTAAACAGTGAAAATAGTATTGTGAGTGTTTTTTGTTTGTTTGTTTGTCTGTGTATAATCATCTTGCATTGCTGTGCATTTTTGGGGATTATTGTTACTGGTCACCAGACCTGGATACAGAATAAAACTCACTTTCTAAACCGGTTTACAAGGCTCTGTTTGTTCATTACCGCACTGCATCACTCCTGTATCTGTTTCCACTCAGCCACTCTGCCACATATACTCGCACCCAAGCTGTACCAAACACATCCCAAGGTGACATTTCTTCCGGTCTGGCCTACCTCTGTGGGGTCAGTGACCAATTCTATATCAAACCTTCACTACAGAGGGTGGCATGCTGCAATACAAGGATGAGATGTTGACTTTGGGAGTTTTTATTAACTGTAGAATAATAAATGTTATCTTCATACAAAAGTAAAGTCACAGGACAGAATAGCTGCTGATTTGATTCGATCTTCTATTTGAAGAGATGCAGATATCAAAAGTTGTAAGAAATATGATTTTATGATCAAATCTGATTTTATAACCGTTATATGTTCAGAATTGATATCAAAAGACAAGCTGCTTTGTTTGGAGCTACAGCTGAATTCTAAAGAAATAAATAAAAAAAGATAATATGATGCAAAAACAACAAAAATCATTTCCTTTTAATAGTTTTATTAAGAACCCCTCTTCTAATATTTCAGAGTGACTTTTCTTATCAAACATGTCCTTCAAAAGAGACACAAATGCTTTTAAAGGCATGCCCAGTTTCAAGCAAAAAACATGCAAATAGAAATCTTTTTACTCCTCGTCAGCCACCTTTTTTTTATTTCTCTTGAGAAATTAAAAGAAAAACAAAATAAGTCATGTCAGTAAAGACTTGGAAGTTTATATACTGTAGATGGAATGTTTCTCCTCGTCCTAGGCGTTCTATCCTATGTTTCCCAGTAAACCTTGTTTTACAATGGCTAAGAGTGAGGCATGAAGTGCTACCGCCAATAGATTTTAACAAAGAGATCATTTAGAAAGTTTAACTTGCCTGTAAAGTTTCAATAAAAAAACCATTTAAGTAAATGTAAAAAAGTTATGGATTCCATTCAATAATGCTAATGATGTGTAGGCACGGACTCTCTTTTGATCAAGTTGCCTCTTGCTACCAATGTCCAACTATTTTCTCCCCAATTTAGATGTCCAATTATGTTTTTTTCACAACAGATCGGTGGGTGTCATCTGATCTCACCACTAATTGCCTTTTTACACCCAGGAGCTCCACAGCAGATGTTGGAGAGCTACCATCCCTTGCGGGACAAAGGCTAGCACTGCAGGTGTCTGCTCAAGTCCACCAGGTGAGTAACATGATGAGGTGATGCAATTCCTGTCAATTCTACCTCTCAAACCTGTGGGATCAACAGGGCCAATACAATGCCTCAGTGTTGGGTCTCCAGCCAAGATGACAACCTGGCAGAATTATCAACATTTCTTATGTTCTTAATTCATGTTAAGAAGTGCCCTGTTTGATTCAAACAGTCATAGTCTGTTTTATAAATAATTAGGCAATGGCGTGACACAGCCAGTAAAAATTAGCCAGTTAACTGACTGTGATGGCTAAATCATAAAAAGGCAGTCAATTTTCTAGCAAGTAGTGCTGAGTATTATTTCTATATTATGAAATTAAATTTGTTTCAATAATCCACTCTACACTGTAGGCATTTAATTGTGTTTAATGTAGAATATTGGTATTTCAATGTAGATAATGTTCAACGTTTCTTATAGATTCAGAGGCACTGGTTTAGAAAGCACCAAAGTGTATTAATTTAGTTCAGGATATTTTCCTGACAGATTGTTTCTTGGCAGGATCTCTTTTGAGAGCTTCAACACCAAAGAGCAAACTCCAGTGCTTTAGACTACCAGCCAGTTTGGACTCCTAGGGTCTAATTTGGGTATTTCTTCTACTTTCTTCCATACTCAAATAATCTTTGAAACTTGAATGAACTAACACAGAAGCATTACTTTTTTTTTTTGCTTTCTTGCTCATATAAATTACTTGTGTGTGGAGGCAACAGCAACTCTTTCTCATACAAATTACTATTTACAGTATTTACAATACAACTACATATGCTGTTCCATGGCAACTATCAACATTTGTTTTAAATATCTAATAAAGCATTTTGCTTGAATGCAACAAACAGAACAATACACAGTGTAACAATATTACTGTATCATTCTAATATAGTTTAAGACATTTAATGCAAAGGGTTACCTGTAAAATATTTTATTTTTGGTGCCTTGTACCTTAAAAGACTTTGAGATCTAAGCCCCCACATGAAGAACACCACAAAGTTCACTAGGTCTTTAAGTTTGTTTATCAAAATTCATCCCTGAGAACTATGTTAAAGCTAACGGCTCAAAGATGTTATAAACAGAAAAATATCCTTTGGTATAAAGCAACTGTGAAATCCAGACACTCTGAACTATTGCAGCTCTGTTAAGGTTGGCCTCCAAAGAGCTTACATACTTGCTACTAATTGGGGCCTGCTTGGATTTTATTCACAGAAGACTCAGTGAAAAAACATCCCTTATTTGACTAAAACTCAAACATGTTTCTTATTCTCCAGTGCATATTAGGAGCTTTGTAATCCCTTCTGTAACCCATTCACCCTCCTATTAGAATGGCAATGTCAACGTATCTGTGCCATGATCTGGCACATATATGTTTTCATTGCCAGTCTCTTTATATTTTTAGATACCATAAACAGGCCCCAAAACCCATAATGGCTGTGACATTATGTATTATACCATCTCCAGGATGATAAATACCTGCAGACCTTGGCCAAGGAGTGAAGGGAGGGTTCAATATGTATGCCATTTTCCACTAATAACCATTTCTTTCCAAACCAACACAAAATATGGAGCCTCTAAGTAAATGTGTACTTCCGTGTTTTTACTCATGTGGTGGTTTTATAGGTAAAAATTATCCAGTTGGACAAGAATGGCTTAGAATTAGTCTTCTTTGTGAATAAAATCCAAGACAGTCCTTGGTTGTAGAGTAGCAAGGGAGACGGTTTTATCCATGTATGGTACACCAGGTGCACCCTCTGGTTATAGCTAGTATAAGGTCTTGTCTTTTTTTTATAATTCTTTAAATAAACTCATGAGCCAGCCAAACTTGTTCTTGTCAATTAAACCAGATTACTTTGGGTGTGAAAATGAGTCACCAAGCTAACTCCAGGATACCAGCCTTAAATAGCAGTCAACGTGCACAACGCAGTTAATACTGAAAAAAAACAAAACATGTTTTACTCTCGTTCAACTGCAGTTTTATTCATATGGTTAACATTCATTTTATGAAAGAAAAAAAAAATACCAAAGGGAGTCTGCAACTGGAGCCTTTGGCTCCCCTTTGGTTTATCCTCGCCTTTCAGATGTTCCTGGCAGCAGCACTGTATATACTGCTTTACTGGGGTCAGAGCACCAGATGCATTGGTTAACAATCATTAATTTCAGTTTAATTGCCAGTATAGCTACTGAACCTAGCACCAGTTAATGCAATTCAATGCATGCCAAATATGATTTAAATATTATTTTAGATCTGTCAGATAAAGTCTATCAGGAAATAGTTACAAACATATCAGTGTGCTATTAATTTATGTATAAATAACATTTATTTATTACTATTACTATTATTGTCAGTCGTAGTATTCATAGTCGCAGTATTATTAGTCTTATTTTTTGCCTCAAGGGCTTGACTTTTTAATTAAACATTCAATGACGCAAGTACATCATACAGCAGACAATTACAAAACACTTGGCACACAAATATTATAAACTATGTGATAATCACGTGATGATAGCTAGAGGTGGAATTTTGCAGTTAAAAAAAGGCAACCACACATCGTCAAGATGCAACTTCAGTGCATGGTTTCATGCAATGTGGTTGACATGAGTGTGGAATGAGTCATGAGTTGATGTTTACTTCGTATGTATTTGATAGTAAATCATATTGGAACATTTTAATACATCCCTGTGGTTTTTACAGTTGAATGTAAAGGTCAGATTGGCCGTAGCTATTTTCCAACTGGGACTATTTCCCCTGACATTTATCAACATTACTATAATACATAACCCAAACATTGTTATTTTTGTTCAGTATTAGAAAGTCCCATTATTCTTATGCAAAGATACAGAAGGAGTTAATACTAGTTAAGTTCCAGTGCCCAGGTAGATGGGCTGTTCCTGCCCATCCTTATGTTGTAAGACGATTCTAAATGTTTTTACATTTCATTACATACATACACATTGTAAAGTGTGCACACACAACAAGAAAACTATCACTCCACATCTAAAGAGGGCTTGTTAAAAATCTAACTGTTACCTGTAACAAAAAGTGGTTTTGAAAACAAATGTGATAATGAGAGCTTACATGAAGATGTTTTTTGGTTGTCAGGTTCCAAGAGAAGAAAAAACAAACCTGTCACTTTAAAGTTATCGCACACACTGCCTTAAAAACAGTTATAATACTACTATTTATTAATACTAATAAACACACTTAAGTTTAATTGAATCACTGGTATTATAAAAATTCCTTTAATTGTGGTATTAAAGCTTTACCAGCTGGAGAAACCAAGAGCTTCCATGAGTTGCATTGTATCGGCCTGGTGGTTTTATTTGCTTTATTTTTAAAAGGGCCCACAATTCAGCTTCTCTTTGCATACCTCACACTCACAAACATATTTTAGCACCCATTTTAATTAATCTGTGTATGACCCAAGGTTCATGACATAATAATTTATTTATAAGCAGCTAAGACATTCATTATATCAGAACTGTAATCACAAGCCACTAGCCTGTAAATCTGGGGCACACATGTATTTCATTATAGATACAATTATTATGTTTCTACTACAATAACTCTTCTGGTTTAGTAATAAATAGGTCAAATTATAAAAATGTAATCTTTTTTTTTTTTTAAATAAGTGATATACTTTTAGTTACCATAAAATGTTTGAAGTTGAGTGCTTTGGGGTTTCAGAAGAGTTTTTTGTGATTTAACGTTTGATTAACATTTAAATAGCAGAGTACAAATGAAAAGAAGCTTAACTCAGCTGGATTTGTATTGCATCAACAGGGTTGTGGACATTCAATTAGGTGGTCTGGACAGTTCACGGTTTATTAAATCTTACATGGCTTTAGACAGTGTGCTTAATTGAATTTCCTTTTCATTGAAATACCTTAAGTATGGATTCAGATGTAAATCTGAATTTCTGTTTGCATCCCTTGAAGACTACACCATGTCTCTGTAGTCACATGATATTTCCCAATATAGTAAACAAACACATTTCTGATTATATTTTTCTTTGAATGCATTTTACAGAGTTAAATAAACCATAATTATGTACAAAAGAACAGGAAAAACCACAATAACGCATTATGATTGAAGTCCTGGAAGAAATTACATGTTCTGTGATTTTTGTATGAATAATGACTGAGTCCTATCTGTTTACTTTTGTAACCAACCATCTGTTCTTAGTCAGAGTACACTTTTCATATAATTAATTGGGAAAGACTGACACCATCAGAGCAATTAAAAGAGCTTTGACTTAATTTTGTTGGTAACAAAAACTGGCTGAAAACTGTCCTGTCAACTGGTTGGCTTTAAATCGCCTTATCAACTGCTTCAGGAGTATGTGATGATACTAAAATTGGCAACAGACAAAGAGTGGCACATTGCACACTATGCCAATGAACATGTGGCTGCATCAACAGTTTAGAATCAAATTCTAAATAATATCTAACTGATTCATAAGTTTTCATCATCAGAACAAAGATTTACAAAATGTCGATAAAGTTTATCATTTAAATTCAAATTTTCTGTTTACAAATTTCGTAAATCTTAAGCAGTTACACTTGAAGCTTACTAAAATAAATTGCAGGTATATATTGTTACATAATATCAGTTCACTCACTACAGTCCCAGCAGACATCCAGGCTGTTATTGCAAAACAAGATCTATTAATCTTTGCTGCGATTGAAAAAATATCTCTGAAAGAATATAGCCAAGGTAAGACTAATGGGGAATCTGGAGCAAACCAGGGTACACATTCGTCTTTCTTGATACAAGTAGTATTCTCTTATTGAAGCGTAATATGTGTAACCCTAAGTCACCTTGCATGCTAGCATCAGTTTGAATCACTTCAGTACCGCAATGCCCAGTTTTCAGTTCTTTATCCAACGTCCATAGAAGTTTTTGACACATGTCAAGCCAGGAGGATGCCATCGTTAGAAAGTAACCCACCTCCAGGCCCCTTCCCCTAATTACAATTAGTTGTGAAAATGTTATGACGAGTCTTGGTCTTATGACAGACAAAGAAAATAAGTCTTTCCGAGCAAAATAAGAACTGGGTAAAATGTTTTTTTTTTCAACTAGTAAGTATTGTAAAAGTAAGAGCCATAGGATAGTATGTGTACCGGTAACCTTTTAAGACAACATTTTTGGAGGATAAATGGCTGCGTTGACTTCAGTGAAAACATGCAAAATGTCCCTTGAGTGTCATTCATTATGCATTTTTGCATATTTGCATATTTGTTTTAACCTGGGTCTAACATGTTCCCACCTCAGAGTGTTACAATACAGTATATGATCCGTTTAACTGATCAATGAAACATGGTTTAAACTTGCTGACATATTATATTCCTATAAAATTAAAATGTTTTTTTTATTAAACATATGCAAATAGTATAGTGATGTTATAAACCACGGTTGGGTCGGAAGCACTTAATTTCCAACGTGCCTGTGTTCACTAGGCTGAAACTGTTGTGCTGTTTCTGTTGTCTCTGCTATATTGGCCACTTGTGTGCTTTCTCAACCTCCAGGACACACTTGTAAATTAGATGTCTCATATAAAGGGTGCTTTATCCTGCAAATTAGTTTAAAAAAAAAAAAACCTAAAACATGAATTATCCATCAAGAAACTTTACTGAATATTTTGGACTCACTCATTATGCTGCAAAACTTATATAGCATTTAAGGTTCCCAAACCCCTCCAATCTTATTATGAGTCTTCTGCTTTGAACAGGCTGTGTGAAAGATTAGAAGAAACTTAAAAAGCAAGTAGATTTGAGTTAATTGTTGTGCAGCTGTCATGTCACATGATCAATAGATACTCTGTTTCAAATTTCAAGGTTGTGGTGGTTTGTTCTGAACTACTTTTTTTGTTTGTTTTTTAACATTTAGACTGCAAATAAAGGATTTAATATATTGGAGAATATTAATGGCTGCAAAAAGAATATATTTATATTGGCTTTGAATTTCAGAAATGCTCAGTAAAAATCTGATTAAAATAAATGTGAATTTTGTAAGGCTTATAATAACAGAAAAAAAAAAATCAAAGTCTGTTACATTGGCAAGTAGGATATTTTGAAGTGGTGACTTGTGCCAACTTTCTGCTCTATGAATAACTGTTTTAATTGACTGGAGAGTCAGCTGGTACCTAGTTCGACTGAGGTTCATAAAGCTTAGAATGTACCATTTTTAATCCTACATTCATATCTAAACCAAATGCCAAGCAAAACAATAAAAAAACTTCATTCTTTTCTTGCAGGTTTTTATAGTAATTATAGTCATTTTTAAAGATGATGAAACACTTTAAAAAATGTAGTCATGTCGTGATTTATGGAGCATTAAAGTTTGTCTTATGTCCTCCTACCTGCGACTCGCAGAAAGTCTATTCTCTTAGAATCTGAGCTTGGCTCAATATGTAGCCAAGGAAACCACACAGGGCTGGATTTCCAATGTCTGTCTTTTGTCTACTTCAATCTTGTTTTATTGCAGTTTGTGTCTTGTGTTAGCAGATATTAGAATTCACAAAGATGTATGTTTAGGGTCAAGTGTACTTCTTATTCAAAAATCATTCACAAATAATGCATCTACAGTATTAATGCTAAGTTACTAAGACAAACTGGAGGCTGCTTTTAAAAATAATGGCAATACATTCTTTTTGACAACAACAATAAAAACAATATATGCTTTCACTTCTAGTCTCACAAGTGTAGTTTTGAAAGAAACACACCATATGTTATTTCACCACTCAAGGTTAATAAATGCTTACATCCAGGTTGTTATCAATACCAAGGTCATTCACGCCAGCATGTCTGCAAGTCTGAATGAAGGCCTGCACACAGAGCTCTTTTGAACCTAGAATAATCTCACATACCATTTATAAAAAAGGAATTAATGCTTTCAGTTTTGTAACATGAATGTAAATCTTCTTTCAAAAACTAGCTTAACTATAAATTAAAGTGCCACACACATTATCACTTAAATATAATATAATATTTCTGTTTTTATTAATTTAGAAAATCAATGATTAACAATTATTATATTCTGAGTCCCTTAAGCTGGAATTTGACATACCTTATTCTGTCTGGAAAAGGGTAATGGACCCCCCTCTGTACAACATGACACAACGAATATCAGGACTAACATTAACTGTAGAGCTTACCATTACATATATAAAAATAATCTGGCCACACTGTAATGAAATAAACAAAAAAAGATCTGGGGTGTCTGTGGGAAGCCGGAAGGTAGATAACACATACAAACTGAAATTGCATGGTAACAAACAGAAATGTACATTTTCTGGAGCTCATATCATGATAAACATTGCAAGGTGCATTACTATACATCAGCAAAACATGTCTTATACATCTTGGCAAACTGAAAAAAAAAAAGTTATTATTTAACCCTTTGAAGAATGTAAAGACATCCCTTAGCAAACTCATGGCAGTTTAAAGATAACGCAATACAATCCCTCACATTTGTAGAAATGGTTTACTGGCTTTGCGTTGCCAAAATGCAAGCATATTTAGCCTAAATCACAGCTGCTGAAAATACCTATACCCAGCAGTTGCCGCACTTGGGTTGTCAGTGTACTTATATATTGAAGATCGTTAAAGAGTAAATAGATTAAAATTACTAGAGGTGCAATTAACAACATGCTTTCTCTTTGAATTTCAGACAGGAAATATACATCTATAGAGAACCAGTGCAGAGAGCGGTGTAGCATGGGAGAAACGAGGCAGGGAAAAGACAAAGCAAGCAGCAGAGTTTTGGATAAGCTGACATGGACGGATGGCAGAGGCAGGGAGGCCGGCCAGGAAGGAGTTGCAGTAGTCAGGGCCTGAACTAGGAGCTTGTGGAGTAGTCGGTGAGGAAGGGGCAAATTCTATGTTGCTGAGGAAGCAGAGATATGATTAGAGTGGCAGGGGTCGAAGGTGTCACCGAGGATCTTAATGGATGAGGAGGGAGAAAGGGTTGTGGATTCAAAACAAATAGAGATAGAGAGATCAGCAGTTTGGGAGAAAGAGGGGGAAGAAAAGGAGATCTGATTTCTAGAGGTTGAGATGATACAATGACATCCAGGAGGAGATTGCCGAGAGCAAGTAGAGATATGGAAGGAAACGTCGGGGTCAGAGGGGGGAAAGTAGAGGAAGATCTGAGCATCATCAGCATAGAGATGATACGAGAAGCCATGGGAGGAGATGAGGGGACAAGAGCATAAGATGGTTGACTGTGTCAAAGGCTGCAGAGAAGTCGAGGAGAATTAGCACAGAGGAGAGGGAGGCGGTACGGGCATGGAGCAGGGAGTTAATGACAGAGACAAGAGCAGTTTCAGTGTAGTCTGCGGGGCAAAAACCAGATTGGAGGGGGTTGAGCACAGAATGTGTTGACAGGAGAGCAGAGAGGTGGCAATGTATAGCTGGCTCAAAGGATTTCGAGAAGAGTGGGAGAAGGAAGACAGGACGGTAGTTCTGGTGGGATGAGGGATCCAGGGTGGGTTGTTTTAAGATGGGAGTGATGCAGGCTTCTTTGAAGACAGATAGGAAGCAGCCAGAGAGCAGAGAGGTGTTAAGAAGAGAGAAAATAAAAGGGAGTAGAGCAGGTGCATAGGCGTGGAAGAGGTCAGTGAGTAGGGGGTTGAGAGCACACATGGTTGGTTTATGGCTCTGGAGCAGGGAGCAAAGATCGGAGTCCAAGAGGGGAGAGGAGGAGGCAGAGGGTAGAATAGCAGGGTGATGGGGAATGAGTGAGCAGAGGGCAGGGGTGGGTGGGGAAGGAGGCGAGGTAGTGAAGAGTTTGTAGATGTCTGTGATTTTGGAGGAGAAGAAGGAGTCAAAGTCATCAGCCGAGATAGAGAAAGGTGGAGATGGGGAGGGCTAAGGAAGGCAGAAGGTAGAGAAAAGTTTACGGGGATTGTTAGTAGAAGTCTGAATGATAAAGTGGAAGAGGTGAGTGTAGAAGAGAAGGAAGAGAGGAGTGAACAATAGAGATCCAAGGCAGCAGGGATATTGGTTTTCTTCCATTTCTTTTCAGCAGATTAAACTTATTAAATGTACAGAAAAAAATAATATGTTTAAAAAACAAAGCAGGTCGCCCCTATACCAGCAATGGTATAGGAGAAGCAAAAACACAGTGGGTTTCAGACCCAAACAAAAACAATTTAAACAAGAAAGACACTCCAATAGCCACAATTCCTCCATTCACAAAACTGCTCTGGTGTGGTTCTGTGGATGGCAGGTAGTTTGCTGTGCTGTACTGTGCAATGGAACAGTGAGTGTTGGAAGGCTGGCTCAGTGGCTTGCAGCTCCTCTCTCCTCCATACTCCTCTGTACTGCAATAAACAAAAAACAACAAACGCAGACTCCGGCTGCTTAGTTTAGACATTCAGCGAAAGGGACTATACTCATGTAGCTGCATCCCCTTTCTACTGTCCAACTCCTCCTTGCAATCAGCCCGGCACCCCGGTGTAACCAATCACTGCCTGCCCGCAGCTTATCAAATAGGAATTGTTTTGAGTACACAGAGCTATGCTCTTCCTCCAAGATGGCCCACTTCCTGTTTCCGCCCACTGTCGAGTTGACCCATCTATGGGGAAGTGTACTACAAACCTTACACAGTGCCCTGTATGATTGGGAGGGAGATTTACAGCCTCGATTCTTTCTCTATTTATCACAGCTACACACCACATTTTATGTAGAACAATCATTTGAAATGTTCTGTATGTCAGGAGCAACTTCAAAAGATTGACATATTTCAGCAGAATAATAATAAAAAAAAAGAAAAAAAATCTAATAAAGAAAAAAAAAAGAAAGTTTTTCTAATTTTTATTACAGTCACTTAGATGTCCCCTGAGGCATAATATATGGTACATAGTGTGACAGTCTTTGTCCCTGAGTAAAACAAAGCCTTTTTCAAAACAACCCATTGACAATATTATCTTATGATCATGTTATTATGCAGTTAATTCTTTTAACGTGCTTCAATTGGTAATGGAATGGAATTTGTGCTATGCCTATTACCCCCCCCCCAGCTATTTAATTCAGGTATGGCTTTTGAATGACTGTTGAAACAGACCTTTATTCACTGAACTCAGACATTTGCTATTGTTGGCTGAGCCTAACCTATGCTCAGGTAAATACTACATCCAGTGTGTGTGTGTGTGTGTGTGTGTGTGTGTGTGGGGGGGGGGGGGGGGGAATTAATCATTGGAATTAACAGTTCTTAGGCCAGCATTGGGTGATTTAAAGCACTTGAGAGCTCTGTCATACCAAAATGTGATGGCTTTCTTTGCTAGTCAAGGTGAACTAGTATGTACTCATTCTAAATCTATAGATGGATTTCTGATTGGACACCAAAAAGGTCAGCCTCCTCATTGAAGTGGTTGTCTCATAGGGGAAGGAAAGACCTGACACAGCTGATTGTGTGCCGATTGTCCAGACACTTTCACTGATCCAGAAATGGGCACTGTCAGCTCCAATTTCATTCTCTCAGTAAAGTCTGTAAGCAATGCTCATGAGCTTTCCTAATACAGACAGAATCTCTCGAACCCTTGGGAGATTAATACATGATTTAAAGAAAAAAAAATCTTTGGGGAATTTCTGCAATATACGTGGTTGTATAGTAAATGGAACATGGTGGTTATGGTAACTGCTGCTGATGGTTTTGTTTATTAACCAATTATATTTTTATATTCAGTTTTTATTAAAAATGCAGTATTTTTTTAAAATGATGATGATTATTATTTTTTTTTACCATTGCCTTAACTTTTTAATCGGTAGCTCGTCCTCTGCTAGGAGTAATTAAACAATCTCATACAGAAGGTTGCCATCTGCATATAAGCCTTATAGGATCAGTGAAGCCTATTGCCCAGCCTGTCATATTATTTTGTACTTGTGATTTTGTTTTGTTAAAACTTTTGTTTTGTCAGTGGTTTTTGTTCAAACCTTTTATTTTATTTTTGTGTGAAAATTAAAGGCGCACGCCGCGTCCTTTCACCTCAGTACCTTGACTGGGTTTCTTCCTGCGTTCTGGCTTGACGTCACCACCCGGCTACCCTGTCACACTCCCTTATCCAATGATGTGTGTTTCAAGCCTCTACTGCAAAGTACGGTGGCCCTGTAAGTCTAAAAACCAAAGTGCTTTTTTACCGTATTTACATGATCGCGGTCCTAGAAACCCACTTCAGTATGATCGTGTTAACATCATCCCGGTCCTTAAAGGGTTAAAGTGCTTTCAGCCAAGTTCCAGAGCTGTTCTTTCATTCAAATTGCCTGTCATATGTAACATAGGCTAGACTAGACCCAGTCCTGTATAGAAGTAAGATCTGAGGGATCTTCTTCACAGTTGTATTGACAGCAATATTAAAATAAGGATTTGATTAAACCCGAAAACCAACAGTAGTGTTTTACGAGGTGAGCAACAAGGTCCCCACATTTAGACACCATTTTGCATTAATTATTAGTTGTCCATGTTAGTTTAGACCAATATATAATGGAATTCTAACTGGCATGTGTTCAAGGAGGTACTTTACAGTAGGGTTATAGAGAGGCCTTGATATGTTATGTAATATTTTGGTCTATTGAGCAGAGAAATATATAGACCCACTACAGTAATCAATACAGGAATGTGTTACCTTAATTCATTTTCAGGATACCAAATGTATTTTTATCAATAAGCAGTAAGGTAAAGTTGTTGATATGCAAGTAAGCCTCTTGAGAACGTTTCACATGACTAACTTGAAAAGTGAACAATATAATTATATGGTGGAATCTAATATTACTGTTTGCAGCCCTCAGAAATGTCTTGAGACTTACTATTTTTTACACATTAAAATGATTTAATTTATTGAAATTATATAAAGAATGTGAGTAATTTTCTGTACTATATTGGAAACCTTTCAGGGACTGGGAAAGAAAAAAAAGAAGAAAACTAAAAGCTGCTTTTATATTATATAATAGACCTTTGCGGTCTTTTGCTGTAATTGGGAACTACAGAGATTTTCAAGTGCGCTGTGAAGAAACAAGATTACACATTTCACCCTGCTCATGTAAAATTATTTAAGCAACTTGTAGGTTTAACAGGCTACAAAAAAAAAGTGTCATTCAGCAAGTTAAAATGTAAGTTAAAACACATGCTAATCTTAAACTCTGTATATGTTGGGAACCGGTCAATGACCATCTCTCAATCAGCAAAACCACCATCCTACAGCTGATATGCACACCAGCAACAACGCCTCACTGTGACTGGTTTGTAGTACAAGTAATATAAATATAGACTTCTTGAAGCAAAGTTAATTCATAAAAAGAAGCATAATTCTCAAGTGCATACTTTTTTATTTTTATAAAAAGAACAATCTGATAGATTCAATCCTAGTGCCTCAAGTTATGGGGCAGGCCAATCAGATTTCAGTTTTTTATTTTATTTTTTATCAGCGACAGTGCTGCGGTAATGAGACAGTACAGTAGCACTTACACTACTCTGTTGTGTACAGTAAGAGCAATTATATTTATATAAGTTTCTAAAGCATCACAGTGGATTTTTCACCTACCTCTGTAAAGCGCTTTGTGATGGTGGTCCACTATGAAAGGCGCTATATAAAAAAAGACATTTTATATATATATATATATATATACTATATATATATATATATATATATATACACACACACACACACACACACACACACACAAACTGTACTGCATATTTAAGACAAGCTTTTTTAACCATTTTTTGCTTCTCAAAAATAGGCTGCGTCTTAAATTCGAGTACAATATAGTGATATGAGTATTAAAATCACCAACAAAAGACGTGACTACCTGAGTACACAAACAGCAACGTGACTGACTGCCAAAAAAAGACAACAAAGGCATCTGCCCAAATACACAAGCAGTAACGTAACTTACTGCTGAGAAAAAACAAACCAATTTCCCGAGGAATTCCAAGAGAAACGTTTACAGTTTCAGTATTTCTAACAAACAGTACCAGCATGGACAGATCGGAAATTCTCATCAGACCCCCATATTTTTCGACATGCCAAGCAATGTTCAATGCTGTTGTGGTTGCTGGGTTACAACATGTTGCCTGATGCCGTGTAGTGTTGTGTTGTGTCGTGCTTGCTGTTGCCAGGATGTGTGATGCCATAAGTGAGTGGTGGTATGTGTACGACAGAGAAGCCATCTTAAGTATTACACAGTGTGCAGCACAACAAACAAGCTCTGTGGTTAATCTACAAAAAACACTGTTTCATGGGAATTTTGTATGAATCAACAGTGTAACTGTATCTTTGTAATTGCACATTTATTTGATGCTTTATCTTTTCCTCAAATTGAGGGTGGCAAATTTGGGCTGCGTCTTAAATTCAAAGGAATTTGATATATATATATAAATAGAGACAAAAACTTATAACCACAGGCAGGCAGAAGTTGTTTTTCTTTTCATTTACGGTGATATTTTAGCTTTAGAACTCCAGTTTTTGATTGTGCCATTCTGAAGCCAGCAAGATAACAAGGGAATATTGATTTTAATGATTAATAGGATTTTCTGCCAAGCAACATGAATGACTGTTGCTAGACTGCTAATGTTACTGCTGTTAGAAGTGACAATTTCTACTACTTTACTAAAAGGATTTTTTTTCAAAAGTAATTTATTTTAAATGGCTGCTCCTTCCCTTTACTAAAACTCCCATGATTATGTATACACTATACCTAGTGGAACAAGATTTTATTCAAATCTAGGACTATGGAAAATGTTCTCCTTCAATATGATATTACACAAAGAACCTGGTTTTAGGCTTTCTGTAGTACAGCTATAATTTAACTAATCAAAGAACCTGGTTTTAGGCTTTCTGTAGTACAGCTATAATTTAACTAATCTTCTGCAGGACCATAGACAAAATACTGTAAGTGCTTGTAAGCTTTCAGTTGTGAATAAAACATCCACAGGGGTGAGCCAGCTGCAAAATATTTTTCAATTTAAACAACTTCTCCATATAACTTATAACATAAGTTATTGAGAGTCGGTTTCTTTTCCTAGTCAAATAACTGTTTTTGTAAAGTATTCCTGAACTGCCTGAATCAACAAAACAAATGTTCATACTACATGTGGAACAGGCTGGACTTAATTAACTTTCATGAAAGAACACTATAATGACAAAAAGTGATTTTTATTGACTATCCTTCTTAAACAGTAACCATGTCTTGCTATAATATAAAACAGGAAAGTTATATTAAGAAGTCTGAGCTCCATATTTCACTGTGTTCTACTGTTCTGCTAAGGTATGTTGTGGGAAAACAGATGATTACAAAAACAGAAATCAAATACCTTTTCCGTTAATCAAGGTAACAGATTATATTAGATCTGTGATGGCTTATATATATATAGATATTATATATATATATATATATATATATATATATATAGATATATATATATATGGATATTTATATATGGGATGCAGTTGTAAGGTTCATTAAGTAGTCTCTAGCAGCCTGCAACATGCACTTACAAGCCTCGATTTTGCAAGACAAGCTTAATTTCTGTTTGATGAAAAGGAAATGAAAATTGCTTTCACTTGATGAATAAGTTTACTTCATGGATTTAAAAAAAAATGTATTTGATTTATTTCTGCCTGTGGGGCCTATTTTCATATACACCTTCTTAATTTGTAAATTTGTATGAGATAAGGAAAAAAAGAAAATGGTCTGTTATTTATAAGTTAGTAAATCTGAAATGATGGGTCTTGCAAATACCTTTGTAATCACTGAAATCCATTTATCTGTCTTTCCAATCAGAGAAGCATTTTGCACAGAGGGGGTTTAGTAAACCACTCGATATTAACTCTGAAATGTAAAACTGTCAATGCTCCATCCATGAAGATAAACCCAAATCCCTACAATGTACTTCATCAGGCAGGTTTTGTTTTGATTGGCTATCTGTTATAAATTACAATTAAATAATTGTCATTTAAACTGCTGAAGCCACCACATTTCAGTGCTATTTCCTTGTCATTTGCTTCTGACTTTGATCACATATAAATAGGTAAGGACTCCTCCATGAGTACACCAGTTATACTTAACCCTTTAAATGCCTGTGTTAGTAACTAATTACATCAGCATTTAAGCTGTCTGCTGTTCCAAGAAAAGCATTTAAAAATCAACAGATTAACTGTATATTGAATGCAATAATTGTATCTTTAATACAATATTAATATTTGGGTGGATCAATTTGCCAGTCACATAAGTGTAACTTAAATTCAATAAAAAAGACAGTACTGCTTTTTAACCCATGTCATTTCTGTTTAAGTATTGTATACCTTTAAAGCTCAAACCACAAAAAGATGGTCCTTATAATCCCATAACAATTCAATTGGTGCAGTGTCAATACAGTCACTCTGTTCACAAAGTTGAGCGTGAAATAAACAGACATGTGGGTCAGTGAAATAATTCAATGAAATATTTAGTAATATTTAACATACTGTACTAGATAGTATATTTTATAGAACAAATTGTCTCCAAGTAACAGAGTACATGTAGAAACAGTATATTGATAGTAGTATAGTAGGTGGGTATTTTAATATAAATGAAGTGGAGAAACAATCTATTTGGCTAAAAACATTGCCTAATAATAAAAGCAACACTTTGCTTAAACATTACACAGAACAAACAAATACATAAATAAATGAATAAATATCACACTGCATTGTCACTCGACAGTGTTGCTTACTTTCTAAGAAAATGATGCATTGTAAACAGAATAAATACACTTTAAGCTTTACATCATTACACTGTATAGAAATGTTTTCATCATTTAGTTTTACTTACTGTGCAGCAATGTAAATTGGTCTGTGTAATAACATTGGGGGCTTACATATTGCTGTTTTACCTGTTGCATGGAAGTAGCATTGAACCAACCCCAAACACACTGTGTGAGATTCAAAAGTTGGCGCCTAGTCTGCTATGTTTCTTGCCTGTATAATAAACAATAAGGTTAACTGTAAACCCGAGCGTAGCTTTAATGACTTCTGACCTCTCTGCAGTCTGTACAGTGTGTTTTGTGCCTGTGTATTGTACATACAGCATCAAGTGATGATGTAAACGTTTGTTTTGAACTGCTTAAGGTAAGAAAGTAAATGAGTGCATGTACAGGTTAAAAAAACACAGTTATCGTGTTCACCTAGTATAGTATGACAAATGGACAGAGACGGATGGATACATCTTTGAACAAGGACCTTAAAAATAGTCACACAACAGTGTAAAACACGCTCCGATGCATTTAATGCTCTTTTTATTATTCCTCTAATGAGTTTGTTGTATTACATGCTACTGTGGATAACCTACACTGTTTTAGCCACCTAAGTGTTGGTTTTATACACTACATTCATCTCCATACTTCACACAGCAATTCAAAGTGTATAAGCAGTAGGCTACTATTAACCAAAGAAAAAACAGATCAAGTTAGAAGAAGAAGAAGAAGAAAGTTTCCAAACGAGAGGAGGCCATTCGGCCCATCTTGCTCATTTGGTTGTTAGTAGCTTATTGATCCCAGAATCTCATCAAGCAGCTTCTTGAAGGATCCCAGGGTGTCAGCTTCAACAACATTACTGGGGAGTTGATTCCAGACCCTCATGATTCTCTGTGTAAAAAAATGCCTCCTATTTTCTGTTCTGAATGCCCCTTTGTCTAATCTCCATTTGTCTAAAAACCCCTGTTTTTTTCAGGTCGAAAAAGTCCCTTGGGTCGACACTGTCAATACCTTTTAGAATTTTAAATGCTTGAATTAGGTCACCGCGTAGTCTTCTTTGTTTAAGACTGAATAGACTCAATTCTTTTAGCCTGTCTGCATATGACATGCCTTTTAAACCTGGAATAATTCTGGTCGCTCTTCTTTGCACTCTTTCTAGAGCAGCAACATCCTTTTTGTAGCGAGGTGACCAGAACTGAACACAATATTCTAGATGAGGTCTTACTAATAATGCATTGTAAAGTTTTAACATTACTTCCATTGATTTAAATTCAACACTTTTCACAATGTATCCAAGCCTCTTGTTGGCCTTTTTTATAGCTTCCCCACATTGTCTAGATGAAGACATTTCTGAGTCAACAAAAACTCCTAGGTCTTTTTCATAGAGTTCTTCTTTAATTTCAGTATCTCCCATATGTTATTTATAATGCACATTTTAATTTCCTGCGTGCAGTACCTTACACTTTTCTCTATTAAATGTCATTTGCCATGTGTCTGCCCAGTTCTGAATCTTGTCTAGATCATTTTGAATGACCTTTGCTGCTGCAACAGTGTTTGCCACTCTTTCTATTGTTGTGTTGTCTGCGAATTTAACAAGTTTGCTTACTATACCAGAATCTCCTCTAATCAGTACTTTCTGTTTTCTACATATTAACCACCCCTTAATCCATGTACATATGCTTTGCAATTATCCATTATCGATTTTGTATCCTCAAAAAAATCAAGCACGTTAGTTAGACACGATCTCCCTTTCCTAAAACCATGCTGTCTGTCTCCCAGGATACTGTTACCATATAGGTAATTTTCCAATTTGGATCTTATTATAGTTTCCATAAGTTTGCTTATAATAGAAGTCAGGCTTATTGGACTGTAGTTATCTGGTTGTTTTGTTTCCCTTTTTGTGGATCGGTATTACGTTTGCAATTTTCCAGTCTGTCGGTACAACCCCTGTGTCAAGAGACTGTTGCATGATCTTGGTTAGCGGTTTGTAAATAACCTCTTTCATTTCTTTGAGCAGTATTGGGAGGATCCCATCCGGCCCAGGGGATTTGTTTATTTTAAGAGCTCCTAGTCCCTTTAACACTTCTGCCTCGGTTATGCTAAAGTTATTTAAAACTGGATAGGAACTGGATGACATGTGGGGCATGTTGTCCGTATCCTCCTTTGTAAAAACTTGTGAAAAGTAATCATTTAATATACTTGCTATTTTTTTCTTCATCTATGATTTTGCCATTTGTATCTCTTAGACATTTAACCTCCTCTTTGAATGTTCTCTTGCTGTTGTAATATTGGAAAAAAGATTTTGGAATTAGTTTTAGCCCCCTTAGCAATGTTCATTTCTATTTCTCTCTTGGCCTTTCTAACTTCCTTTTTGACTTGCGTTTGCAGTTCAAAGTCTGTAACACACTTTGAAGTGTCCTACTTTTTCAATGATATACACTTAGAATTTATTCATTGGAATACGACAAATATTTAGCTTAAAATAATTAGTAAAGGCTAGATAGGATAGATAGGCTCCCTTTGTCATCTCTCTCACTGCTTCAGAAAATATAATGTGACTTCTGGTTAAATACGTTTTTTTTTTTTTTTTTTTTTTTTTTTTAAGTAAATGGGCTCTGCAATGTACTTAAGTTCAGTAGGGTTTTTTTGGTCGGTATTATACACTGTTAAATACTTATTAACCACGCAGTATTAGCATACTTTTTTTTCCCGTATGTTTTATATAAGTACGTCATTTCATTTACAGTTAAATAATTGTGCTGTATAAAAAATTAATATCTTGAAATATAATTCAGTTGATGGTAGATAACACGCTTTGATACATTCTGCGCATCCCTCTTCCTCAATTATATTTAAACTGGTGCATGTTATACACTGAAAACTGTGGTACTACCATATTATAATACAAGTGTGGCATGTAACCCTATTAACAGCAATGGCAACATGCACTTGGAATATGTTACACGGTTGTTCTTATATAATAGCACACTGATATTGATATTGTATCATGGATACTAAAACGTACTGGAATTGCTTTATATCACTGTGATTTGTAAAAATACAAAATATAGTACTCTTCTAACAATGGCAAAACTTTTGAGGTGCACAGAACCATTTCCTTGGTATTCTGGTACCAAGGCTTTGCTCTACCATGTTTTGAACAAAACTATTCAAAATAAATTTACACTTTGAGTATTATCGTATTCCTTCAAATTTAAGATATACTTTTTAAACCAATGTTTTTTTCTTCTCAAATTAAATTTGAGTACAGTATAGTGATGTGTGTATTAAAATCTCCATCAAAAGATGTGACTGCCTGAGCACACAAACAGCAGAGAGTGACTGGCCGTAGTAGTTATCCTGCTGAGCGGATGCTCTTCTCTTTGATGTAAATAAAGCAAGCTTTCGCTCAGCATCTGCCTGTGTAGCAATGGCTGTGGTGCAGTAGCTTCAAACTGGCGCTGCTGTATTCTTAAATAGGTGTAGGTTCCACGGGCACACCCCCCAGCCAATCAGGATCTCGCAATCAGCTCGGCGGGCAAGGCTTTCTGAACCAAGGACAGGGTCCTCCCTGTCACAAAGCGTCATCAGCTACCTGAGGAGTTCGATGACATATGGTATTCTCTTCTGAAACATTTCCAACTTTCCATAAATCACAGTTTGTTTTGCTAAACAAATCCACAGCCTTCAATTAAATCCAAGGTCCTGTTTAAGTGCTTTTTAGCAGGTGTTACACAGGCATAGTGCCATACGTTTATTTGCTTTAAAGTATGTACAGATTTCATCGAGTCAAACATTACTGCATGCTGAGGTTTATGTAACTGCATGTTGAGCATTACTGATTAACAGTAGGTTAAATAAATACGCAAAGGATGTTTGCAACGCTGACCTGTTGTCCAAACAAATGTGCAGTCAAGTGAATGGGGGGGTGTAACAGGGATAGATCTGTGCTGACTCTGCTGGCGTGTTCACGGGCTGCAGGAAGAGGGCGGCAGTCGCCCAACAGCCGCCTGTGAGTCATGGCAATGACACGGGGAGGTGGGAAAGTGTGTGTGTGGACTTTCCCCCTCTCTGAATGGCTGGGAGGCGGGTCTTGGGTGATTGTTGGTCCTATAAAATAACGCTCTGTTGTTTCCTCAGGTCTGCCCACTTAGACGCACCAAGAGTGCGGAAGCTTTGATTCAAGACCGGGAATCAGCCGGGAGAAAATAAACTCACAGCGAGAAAGAGAGAGAGCGGGGAACCCTTGGGCAGACCCTGGCGTATTGTGAAAGAGCAGGCTAGATAGCTGACAGAGTAAGACGGTGATCCGGGTCGTGCGGGTAGCGGCGACCGGGATAACGCTGCCGAGTGCAGCACCTTTTTATTTGTAGTTTTATTACTGTTTTATTTTCCCTTGTTCTTTTCGCCTTCTGTTTTCATTATTATTTCTTTGAGCACCTGCGAGTGCATTTGCTGTTCGTGTACCAGCTGTGGTATTTCCGTGGTGCTGTCTATCATCGTTGATAGGCAGCCCACGGTCAACAGTGCCCTCTGCCGGAGAGAAATAAGAACCGGTCTAAAATAAAACTGGGCACCTGTGTGGTGTTTCCAAATACACCTGTCTGTCTCCTGGTCAGTGAATTACCCACACCCCTTCCACAGGGGGTTAAACACTACATCAACTTAGCAAACCAACCTCCCAGAAAGGAAAGATAATCCAAAGGCAAACGTGTGGATCTGGAACAATCTAGTAAACTGAAATTAACTAAACACCTTTGTGTTCTTCCTTTTTAAGTTTATAAAATACTGTATTACCCTCAAAAAGTATATCACAACCATCAGCACACAACATAAATTGCCAGCAACTGATGTTACCACTGTGCTACCACTCTACAAAAGATTCATACCATTGTAACTTCCCTTGTGCAACCTACCTACTACATGATCAACAACACCATTACAATTGCCACTGTGCTATCACTTCATTGCCACAGCTGATAGGTTGGTATGGGAAAGAGAGCACGTTTAACTTGATAAGAATATATATTGGATCTATTCTTGGTTGTTTCTATGAGCCTTAGCCAGCTGTTATAATAGCTATCTTAATGATGTCCTGGGTATTGGTGTAGTTGAGCCAGTACATCGTTCTGGTACTTTTTTTCTATTGGCAGAACATTGACCTATGAATTAACAATTTGTTATGAAAATGCTTATATGACGCCTGACCAGTCTAATTTCGGTGTCTTTGCCACAATGAAGTAATGTATTTTCCGTTGGCAAATCAAATTAGTTTTTCCACTGAATAGGCACCGGGAACCAAAAAAAACTAAAAAACAGTGTCTGATTCCCTACACACCAGTTGGTGGTAAACCCCGAATTGAAGTCTGTGATAACGGCACGTATTTTAAATGTTTGCAGAGTCAAGACACACATCTCTCGCACAATTGTTTGATTTCAGTCAGTTGTCCTTGTGATGCAATGAAGAGGAATTAGGACTTCTATTACAATCTACAGTACCACTTTATGAAGGCTAACAATTGTTTTGTAAGAATACTGATGAAGAAGACAGCAAAAGTGCATGCTATGACTCGCCAGAAACACAGCTGCTTATATATCGGTCAGTGCAGTCCCAGGGTTTGGATGAATGACTGACCTTGCTTTAAAGTTGTTATATATATATATATATATATATGGTAGCGATCAAGGTTAACGCAGGCAGGCACATCACACAGGGCAAGACAATCCACACACAGACAGCTCGCAATAAATTATAGCGCCGATACCGCTGTACAAAAGAGCCGACTCTTTTGCAAGGAGTGTATACCAGGTGTATGTCCTCGTGTGTGATTATGTTTATGTAGGTGCTTTGCTTGTTTTTTTTTTCTTCACAACTTACAGTACCAGAACTGCATTTGTGTAAAAATAGTGTAAAATTTAATTGTCCAGAACTGTCAGCATAGTCTTATAAAATAAATTTAAAAACAATTCCAATTGTACTGATAGTTCTTAAATTGGTGACGAATAAAAAAAAAATAATAATTGAGCATTTGTGTGATATGCTATACAGGGAGATTGAAGTTCTGCGCTGGCACAGAAAAAAAAACATGCATGATAAAAATAGCCAAAAAATAACCAAACAACCGAAAACAACATTTACCTGATAGATGCTTTCGAAACTATCCAAATTTTTTTGGAAAACCGGCAATGTGGCAGCACTGATCAAAGAGGAGTAGCCTAAAAGTCGCATGTGAGACGCATGCATTACTGGGATCTATTAATGTTACCTTATTTTCAATGTAGAAATAAAATGTGAATTTGTATAATTTGTTTACACCACTGGTTGTGGGCCATATGCATAAAAGATATACAATGACTATAGAAAGTCTACACCCCCTTTCAAAATTGTCACCTTTTGTTGCCTTATAGTCTGAAAATGCATAATTTGTAAAGTGAAAAAAAATATTCTGGAAATTTGTAGAAAATTAACTAAAAATAAAAACTGAAATAGCTTGGTTGGATAAGTGTTCACCCCTTGTAATAGTAATCCTAAATTAGCTCAGGTGTAACCAATCGCCTTCAAAATCACACAGCGAGATAAGTGGCCTCCACCTGTGTTAAATTGTAGTGATTCACATGATTTCAGGATAAATTCAGCAGTTCCTGTAGGTTCCCTCTGCTGGTTAGTGCATTTCAAAGACAAGACATGAGCACCAAGGCGCTTTCAAAAGCACGCCGGGAAAATTTGTTGAAAGGAACAGATCAGGGGATGGGTATAAAACAATATCAAAGGCCTTGAATATCCCTTGGAGCATGGTCAAAACGATTATTAAGAAGTGGAAGGTGTATGGCACCACCAAGACCCTGCCTAGATCAGGCCGTCCCTCAAACTGGATGAAAGGGCAAGAATGAGACTGAACAGACAGGCTACCAATAGGCCAATGGCAACTTTGCAAGGGCTACAGGCTTTTATGGCCAAGACTGGCCAAAGTGTGAATGTGACAACAATATCCCAAGCACTCCACAAATCTGGACTGTATGGTAGGGTGGCATGAAGGAAGTCATTACTCAAGAAAGCCCACCTTGAATCCCGTTTGAAGTATGCAAAAAAAAAACCACTCAGGAGATCCTGTAGCAGGTTTAGATGCGATCTTCTGTCACGGATTGTTCCAGAGAAATTGTATCTAACCAATTTTCGGAGGTATGCAAATGAGCTGCGTTCCATACTTAAGCCATCAATTATCTGTTTACACTGTCAGGTTATGGCTACGGGACGCGTCATTTTTTTCCTAACTGTATTCCTGAAGAGATACGCGCCAATGAAGCTGGGGGCATGACGAGGGTATGGTTTCAACTGAGAGACTGCTGTGATTGGATACAAACTGAGATGTTGCGGTTCCAGTGATAGGTGTAGAGTTTTGAAGCAGGAAGAGGAAGGCGAAAGAGCAGACAGAGTATTAACAGGACAGAGAATAAATACAGTTAAGTTTTACCTCGGACTCTAATAAGTTGGATTGTTATGGTGACATTGTGTTTATTTTCTTTTATAATGTTGTGATATTTAAATGTAATATATGTATATTATTGTCTTTTCGATATTATACAATATTCGCTGAAATAATAGTTTAGGACACACATTGCGTAAATACTAATCGGGGTTTGTTACTTAAGATGTTTAACATGTAAAAAAAATAAATAAATAAAAAAACTCCTATTTCCACATATTTCTTTTAACACAGTTTATATTTTGATGGTCTACTAGTACAGCTCTGTTTGAAAATCTCCAGTCTTTCTTTCTTTCTGCATGTAATATGGAAACGGAACCATGTCAGGCCAAATCCTTCAGTCTGTGATCATCGTTTCTGTTGAACTGGCCTCATGTAAACTGCCTTGTCAACAATAAACGAGTCTGCGAAACGTGAAGAGGATTATTATTATATAGAAAATGTAAAATAAGGTACTGCATATAAACGTTTTAAGTATACAAAACCTGATTGGTATTTAACGTAACATGAATCCTAAGATATTGCCTTGAGAAAAAATATTGTATAATATTGAAAACTACAATAATATACATATATCAGACCTATCTATTAGACTATTATAAAAGAAAATAAACAACACAATGTCACCATAACAAACCAACTTATTAGGTTCTGAGGTCTGAACTAGTATTTGTATAATTAGATATTCTCCCTGTCTTGTTAAATGCTATCTAGTCTCTCGCTTTCATCTCCCTCCCTGCTTCAAAACTCTCCGCCCAATCACAGCAGCCGTAGCCTCTCAATTTGTATCCAATCACATCAGTCTTTCAGTTGAAACCACACCCTCGTCACTCCCCCAGCTTCATTGGGACGTGTCTCTTCAGGAATATGGGTAGGGGAAAAAAATGAAATTAAAAAAAACAAAAAAACATTTATGCTTAAATTATGTGTTTCATAGGTTAATGCATTGAAGTTAAATCCATTGTGCTTAAGTAAACATATATCTTTTTTTGGAAATAACCCTGATATAAGTAATATTTGTTTTCTGAAATGGGAAGGCAGACATGCTATACATTAACCTTTATATTACTTGTTTTACTTTACAGTGATAATTGTAATTTGGTAAGGTATCCCTAGCAAGTTAACCCTTACCTCAGGGCCGAGTGCGAACTTTTCAAGCCCCGCCTTCTCACAGTGCTGTCTGGTTTGTTTTTTAATTGCATCATTTAAAATGGCGCTGAAATGTAAGCCTTGTGTACTAAAACAGTCACATGGACTGAAGGGAAGGCTAGATTAAAGTTGAACACGTATGAGTTTGCAGTGAAAACAGAGAGCTGATTTTGTGCAAAACTTTTTAAAAATGGAATTCGGCAAAGCGATCGGACAAGATAGGATCTTGATTTTGGAAGATGAAGAGGTTTTGGAACCTACATTCATAGCAGATTAAACTGTGAGGAAGAACCCCTTTTTTTTCTTCAAGCCTATGACAATTCATGATTTGATTTTGTATCTGTTCTTTTATGTACGTTCTTGCTCCTTACTAATATACTATTTCATATATTACATAAGTAATATATTTACGACATAAGGCACGATGGGTGTGGGATATACTCTAATATCCACACTCCCTGGGTGCGTTATAAGGCATGAGGCGAAGCCGAGTGGCTTTAACCAGCCGGGGCGTGTGGATATTAGAGAATATCCCACATGTTGAAGTGCCTTATTGCTTTTATAAAATGGATCAACCAACATTACAAAGCCCCCCCCCCCCCCCCCCAAAAAAAAAAAAAAAAAAAGTAAAAACATGTTTTAATTAACAAAAAGTAATTTGTATTAAATATCCTTCCACCTCTGCCTCACCTTATAAAAAATAATCCCTTAAAACATAAAAAAATAAAACCAAAAATTCATTAATTAAAAAATAATTTCAGATGTTGAATTGAACATTTCCATTGAAGGTGCAGTTTTGATTCATTACACTTCTTGTAATTCTTGGTTTATTCAATACATTTTAAAGTAAATTATTGCTGCCCATTTTCATCATGACACAGCACAAATGAGTCTGCCTTTAAATTACGCAGAACAAATAAAACTGCCTAAATCACGCAGACCCTTCCTTACAAGACCCGCAACAGTATCAGGTGAGAATGCATTTTCTTTTAATCATTTGGGGTAGTAATAGGGGGTATCCATACCCGATTTGTGCTACAGCTTCTCAGTGGTGAGAAAGATGTTATTTGCATGGAATACCCGGTTACTATTCAAACTGACTTTGCAATTTACAGCTTGGTAACGTGGAGAACTACTGGGACAGTATTAAGAAACAATTTAAAGCAATGCAGGGCACAGCAGAAGACATGATACCACCTTACCTGGACACATTTAAAAGGTATGGCAGGAAGTGTCGAGATGAATTTGAAAATGTTCAGCATCAGATCACACCGCTACGAAGGGTTTGGGTCCGGTGGCAGCAGCAGGCAGGCAGACCGAAGAACGGACAGCGGGAGCAACGGCAACAAAAACATCTTTTAACCCCAAAGTCTAAGAGGGACCCAAATCTTTTGTGAAAAGCTGAAAGTCTAAGAGATATTTTTAAGAAACTATTTATTTTCAAAATGGGATAAGGAAACACTGTAGTTCAGGAAGAAGGAACAACGATCAGAATGCAGAGTTTTGAATTTATTTGAATACTTTTGCTTTTTTTCATTAATGAATCATTGGTGTCCGATTCAGATTCATTCACTATCTCATGTACACTTTGGTTTCCCAAAGGTTCAACATTTATATAAATCTCGTCGGTCATGTTTATTGCGATAAATTTCAATATGTCTATATTTTTGTTTTTAAATTCTAGGTGTATGGATATCTACCAGTGATTTGCCCATTTTTGAAAAAAAAAAAAAAAACGCTGACCCGTGGTGATATGCTGTAACATCAACACCCACCTGTGACCTATTTTGACCAATAAAGATAGAGTATTTGAAATACCCATTTTTAATGCAGTTTATCATCCTTTTCTCATGCTATGCATTTACTGTGCTTTGTTCTGCCAGTATAGAATGTTACATTACCATTTAATTAACCTGCTTTCCTGTGCAGTGTTGTATTTATTTATTTCATATTGTATGTATTTATTTATTAATTTACTGTTTGATTTACTTCGTCATTTGACCGCAAAAGTTCAAAGTTGATTCTGTTTATCGTTTTATTATTTATTGGAGAACTGTTTTTACTTCTCCTCAGATTTGGACTTTTACATTCACACCACCCCTTTGGTGGAATTTCATTTGGGTTGCCAGAGGTCAATAGTTATTTAAAGTCATCAGTTTACACTTCATGATGAAGTGAATACATATGTAGTAATTAAAATATGTTTGAAATTTTACTTTGTAATTTCAGTGCCTTTTTACTTCCAGCTTATTGTGAATTGTGTAAATAGTTACTGGAAATTGTCTGTATCTCTTGTGGGGACATCCCTTTATCTGTAGCACCATTTTATTGAAAAACTTAAAAAAACAAAACAAAAAACACCTCATTTTTTACCTTTTTAAATTTTACTATGTTTTGAATTCTCTAAACAGTTTGAAAAAACTATTCTTCAATCTCTAATCTTTTAAATGATGTATGGTTTTGTGGTGATTTAAATACAATTTAAATGACTTATGAATCTTAGAAACAATTGTGTGCATTTTCTTTAAGAATTAAAAAAAAAAAAAAAAGAAAAATAGCTTAGAATTCCAGCATTGCATTCTAAACCTGGCTTAGAAAGGGTTAAATGTTGATCCAGCTGGTGAAACAGCAGGCTACAGTAGAAAGGGAATACAAACTAAGTTGTGAAGTATATTAACAGTCTATTCACACATCAAGTTGATTGTATCTGTAAAATAAATACCATTTTATTTAATCTATATTCAACTTTCAATTATAATACTTAAATATCAGATGACCATAAATAATAAAATGTTTATTTAATATATTGTTACCATGAGTTGTTAATCTTCAGAGCTGAGAGTCAATGAACTAATGGCTATAAAAGTTTTTCTTGCAAGTTTTAAATGGTTTAATGTTTCTTTTACTCCTATTCTGAAACTTTGACTTCCCATTTGCTTCAAAATAGAGCCTTGTGTTTTAAAACTGCTTTGTGGTTTATAATACATACTATTTATTAATTATTGGCCACATTTATATATATATATATATATATATATATATATATATATATATATATATATATATATATATATATATATATATATAATATAAAATCCACCGCTTCCCCCTTGATTGTCTAACCTTCATGTGCTCAAAATGTTCTGTTTTGACCAGTGGCTTTTTTTGAGTTACAGGCTCTAACCTACAGAGCAGAATGGGAAGTACCCCCACCCACCTGGTTTATAGAAAGGTCCAACTATTGTTCTTTCAATATGTGTACATCCACAATTAATATGTTAGTTTTTGGTTTTGGATTGAAATGGTTCAAATGTATTTAGAGGACTAAAGTTATATAAAACAAAAATGATCAGAAAATGATTAAAAATAACCGATCATGCCACGATTAACGGCAAATTAAAAAAAGACATTTTCCTCATAAGTTGACAAGAATACAACAGCACTGAAATGCCAATGTAAACAGCAATAGAACAGTAATCAGAACATATGTAAAGCTTTTCAAGGATGTCATTGATTTCAATAACTTCCACTTTAAATACAAACAAAACATTAAACAAATAAAAATCTTCCATTAGCTTTTAGTGCAGTACCGGTGATTAAATTGTGTTATATAAACACAAATTCTTTGGCAGAGGCTGAAGAAAAGCTTTTAATAAGTAATTCAAGTATTTTTAGACTCAGATGTTAGTGTTGACTTAATGTTTGTTTTTTTACATTAATAATATTAATTAATAATAATTCTTTTCTTCTTCTGTTTGTAGTGAACTGCAGTTTATAAACTCAACAAAGCAACGTTGCCATCACAGCAGGGATGAGCAACTGACGGCCCGCAGGCCACATTCAGCCAGCCAATTTATTTGATGTGGTCCACCAACAGTTAAGATATGATAAACATATATTACTGCGAGTATAAAGTGCTTGTTTCAATGTGGAAGAACAATCGCTAGGTTTCGGGGTTGCGTGCTTCTTTGGGTTGCGTGTATGCTGAATACAACAAGGAAATTCAACACCCTGAACATTCAATCTATATCCACGCTGCGTGTGAGGCGGGAAGCGGCACAAGCTGACAAGCTTGTGACTGATTCTTTGACCTTTAAACTTAGTTTCATCATGAGTAAAATAAAAGAAAGGCAGACAGAGAAAACTGAGTTTTCCATGCATGGTGGGAGCGTGAATTTCTTTTTACTGAGAATGGAGGTAAGACTCAATGTAAATATATCTTGAACCGTCACTACAGTACCAATCACAAAGCAAAGTATGACAAATATACTGGCGATGCTGGAGATGCCACCATTGCTAATCTAAAAGACAAAGTTTTAAAGCAGCAGAGTAGTTTTACCAGAGCCACCAACAATGGTGTTTCCAGATTAAAATATTTTTCATGGTTAGACAGGGAGAAATTCAGCAACAGGAGCAAAGTAAAGCAAGGCCTAAATATGAGACGAACAAATAAAATACTGGTAAACCAAAAACTTTATTTAATTTGATTGAGAGTAAAGCATTATAATACTTCATATCATGTACATTGTCATATGATGTAATTTGCATACATGCCAATATTCCCTATATGGTCGGTACAGTCCCGATTTCCTAGCAAATGCCCCGCGTCTCGATGCACATGAAGAAAGTCATTTATTCTGCGCAGTACAGTTAGTGAAACCACACGCTGTGCTTCTCGTGCGGATGACACGTCTGCTGATCACTAACTTATACAAAGGTAAGGTACACTTCATTATGTCTATTTTTACTGTCATGATGGTCGTGTCATGTTTAGTTGGGGGGTTGGGGGTGGGGGGGGGGGGGGGGGTATACGTCTATTATATGATAATGAGTGTTTATTGCGTATGACTCCTCCCATGTATATGATGCATATGAACCTCACTTCCCCCTCCCCCTCCACCGGAGACAAGCGTCCCGCTGAACAGTTTCCAAATGTTGACAAGTATGGAATTGTTACCTGTCCATGTGTGTTTTATTGCTGTTCCTGCTTGTTTCATTGTTTACTGTGCTTTACTAAACCTGTGGGTCAATTGCAGCGGACCAAATTTACTCCACTTGGTGTGTCTAACTATTGGATTAAGCCAGTTTAGTCCACTTGATTAGACTAAAGTTATTACACCTTCAAATTCTGGTTGCAGAGTATCAGAACTGAATTATCACAGGTAGATCACCTGCTAAATCAGAATTAACAAGCTCCTGATTGCAGCGTACCAAATCAGATTTGTACTGTGAAGCATACGACTAGCTTTGTATGCTTGCTTATTCTAAGCATTTACTGCTTGGATTTTTTGCAGAGTACATCTGAAAACTTTATTCTGTACATTTCTGTGTCCGTCACGTTCGGGCACTCAGAAGCATGGAATAAAATCTTGCACTATATATATATATATATATATATATATATATATATATTATATATATATATAAATTATTAATAATAATAATATCTTTATTTTTATATAGCGCCTTTCATAGTGGACCACAATCACAATATTATGTTATGATTTGTAGCAGAGCTGTTGCTCATAATTAATTTTTTCAGAGTTACTGCATGTGTACTGTATGCAGTAACTCTGAAAAAATTAATTATGAGCATATATTGGTTGTTTCTGCAAGACCTATTGTACAGCACTTCACCCAAGTATCTTAATAGTATAGTGATTCACAACAGCAATACACTCCTGATATGTTCTTCATTTGTTCAGCCTGGAACTGTACTACATGCTCACGACTGACACGTTCAATGCTGTTAAAATTTAAAAATAGGTGCCTCTTCATGATGAATCAGGATAACGTCACAGGGGTGACTAAGTGTTTGTACTATTATTATTATTATTATTATTATTATTATTATTATTATTATTGCTATTTTATCATGTATATTATGCACATTGACAGTTGATTTATTTTGTTGTTTCACTATATTATGGTTTGCATGATTTATTAAAAAAAAAAGCTATTTGACTTACTTTTGTGTTGTACATGTTTTTGTTTGAGCATAGGTGTTTACTCACGGATGTGGCTCCCATCGGTAATGCAGTGGCTGATGCTAACCACAATGTCTAGTTGTTCTTAATTGATTGACGGCAGGATACTTCATAGACAGGAAAGGTAAAGGTCATAACCTTTAGCGATTGGGCGATAGATAGGGTCTCTTCCATGCTGGGCTATATTAGAGGAAGTTTTTTTTTATTTTGCAGTACAGCGTGGGGAAATCGGAATCTGGCAAGCAAATTCTAAACACAACAACCAGGCTGGGGACGCTCCAGTTGATAAGGTAAGTGGCTATAGTGTTACGGTGTGTATACAAGGTATCTTGATTGGCACCAGTTAATGACGACCAGAAAGGGGATTTTTATTTATGCGTCATTGTTTTAGAGCGGGTCTGTGGTAGTATGGCAGGGTGAAAGCCCTCTGGAGAATATTGGGTGGCAGGGAGGGGGTTAAATTCCTACCTGCAGCCACGGTTGTATAAAATAGGTGATCACAGGTGTTAGTTTAGAAGAGTAATGGTGAAGGTAGGGTGCGGTGCTGTACTGTGTTTTGTAAATAAACACGTGTGAGCGCTTGAACTAAGCTTTCTTGTGTCCTTGCCGACACTACGGCATCACAAGGTCTTAATAATTTTTTTGTATTGTAATTGTCCTTTTAACTTATATGTTCTAGCGTTTTAGAGAAGGTTTTAAATCGTCTGTGTAATTTAGTGTCTTCTTTTTGCTTACTATTTGTACTGGCAAGAAAAGGAAATGTGAGTGAGCTTAGTATTACTGGGTTATAATGCAGGCAAAGTAACAAAAAATGACTAGTAATAAAAAGAGGAAGGTATTTGAATCTCATATGATCTATTTTCGGTTTGTTTTTGTAGAGGGAAACGGCCTACATTCTACCAGCATATGACCATGTGGGAGTTATTTGACTTTTATCCCTTGTAAGAAAACATGGCCCACAGTTACAACCTCTATTTTTTCCTTAATATTTCTTGAGACACTGAGAGGGAAAGCACCAGTCAAGGCACACACCTTCAAGTCACAGTAATCAGGTTTTATTAACACACAAGTAAATGGTTATACAAAGAAATTCACCTACTACTAAAGTATAGAAACTAGCCCTAATACATAATGACAGATTAATACAGTAGTCTCCGCGTATAAGAACACCTCCTCAGAGAACACTTACTCTAAAGGAAAACCCTTTTTCTCATTGCAAATGCTCCGGCTAAAGGAACAGGCACTTCGCTTAAAAGAACACCTTCTTCGCACCGACAGTGATTTGTTCACAACGGATACAGTACTGTTTTGTAACCTGATAACTCATCATTATCAAACTTAAATTAAAATGGTTTGTCTTGAGGCACACTGATTGATTTATTTAATCTTTTCAGAACCACCATCATATCATTGAATTGTTTTATTTTCTGATTTCCACGAGTGCACCTCATCGCTAAAAAATGGCATGTATACAAACGGCGAAATGCACGGCTGTTTCTCTTGCTACAAAAAGTTGTTTGAGCTCTTGAAAAAAACCTGAATGAGACACAATTCAGCGACCAATTTGGTGTTTCCCGTTCTGGTGAGGTGTTTCACTATTCTGTTAAATAATATGCATGTCTTGTATATTGCTGCTGCCTTTTTAGCATGTGTAGGGGTGCTGTATTAATTTAGTTTGACAGTTTGTTTATTAATGTTAGTTTATTATTATAGTTTATAATATACTGTGACAGTATAACTTGGTTAACTTTGAGGTGGCTGAGGATGGAATGGTAAAAAATTTAACATCCATCTCTCCATGGATATTGTGAAGCAAAGCACCACTAAGTTAAAGTAAGTTATTGCTTTTCATATGTAAATATCTGTTCTCGTCTGTATATACTTCTCTGTTGTATTCTTCTGTATTTTGCAAGACTTTGATATTATCGATATCAAAATACATGCACGACATTGATACACATTTTTCGTATAGTCACCCATATATACATGGTTGCATGACTAACACAAAATAAGCCATACACTTATTGATAGTGTCAGAAACATTAAAAAAATAACCTTGAAGTGTACATCACAAGCTGCATGAATCAAGAGAATTTACTGCTTGCTATTAAATTACAATTTGTCTTTCTCCATCAATGAAAGTCATAGATCAGTCACAGTGGCTCTGCACACACACAACTTGCACAGCAGGAGTTCTTCTGAAGTTAAGCAGGGATCCAGACTTGAGGTGAGAAACATTCATTAGGCAATAACTTGGTTTATACTACTGGTTCCTGGCATGTAAACAGATTGCTGACTAAATATCTCTTCTTGCGCTCTGAAAGAAGCAGAGATATAATGAGCGTTGGGATCCTGATCTCAGCAATAGGTACGAGTGAGGTTGGAAATGCCAATACTCTCGACTGTATATATTATCTGATCCAAGGTCGTAAAGGACGCAATTTCCAACCAGATTTAATTATTCATTTTTCATTAAAAATCATGTTTATTTGTGCTCTTTCAGAGGAGAGGATGTGAATTTATATTGAAAGTACATATGTTCTGGGGAGTTAAAGTTATTATAGATTGTATTGTTATAGATAGATTTGTGCATGCCTACTAAGCAAACGCTCAATGACCCAGATCTGCTTTAAACTAATGTAAGAAGGATTCCCTTTCAATTCGAAGATGACCACCAAAACACTGGGATATGCCTGCCTCTATACAAGAGTTGCCGATAGGCCCCTTCCTGGGATTATGCCCTCTGTCCTGTCTACAGAGGGATTAAATAGTCAAACCACGGAAGCCATGTTCTCTTTTTGTCTCTCAAGACGGTAAGGTAAGATCCTCTGTGTTGGTATCTGAGAGTATAGTGAAAAACAGCTTTTGTGTCAGCTACAGTTCCCTTGTTTCAGGCTGAAAGCTAGCTTGATGCTTTCACGGAATAAGCGACCCTGATTCAGCCTTTTTCCTCCTGTCTTCAGCAACTCGAACGTCTTCACGACGAAAGGACTCGACACCATACGCGTTCAGTCCTAACGTATGCAGTCAATTTGCATTTCCATTGTTCACTCCACAACAGTGAGTGTGTGTTCGGAAGTGCCTTCACTCCTGGGAGCACATTCTCGCTGGCTAGGCATATATATATATATATATATATATATATATATATATATATATATATATATATTAGTGTGATGAAGGCCACATGTTTAATATTTTAGTAACTATGTACCATGTACTCTTGTTTTTAACACTGGTTGTGATTGAATGTATTTGCATGTGATGATGGTAGTCTCAAGTTTTGCAGTGGTCCACAATTGGTTGATATGGCCACAGTACATTTGTTCTGTTCCCAACCAAATTTGACATATTATTTTTGTATTAAATCTTTAACCCTTTGCAGTCCATTTATTCAGTGCCTATCAGGTGCGCCAGGTCTAATTTATTTTCACCGAAGCTCTTGTAATTTTATTCACGGTAAAACAGATTTAAAAGCCACTGCATGTCAATATTACACCCAGTACTGCATCTCCAGCTCTGCCCCACCCCTTGTTCACTGTATTTATCGGTAGGTTGGTAGATGCTAACGGGAAGATGGTAAATGCTTATGCATATGTCATAGGTCACATGGTTTGGCTGCCATATTGAATTGAAATAAAAACAAAAACATTTTGCCTAAATGTAAAAATTCATCTTTCAATAAACACTATTGCAGAGCACTGAAACTAGGTATACTTGTTGAGGGATAGTCTAAGATTAACTGGTGTTCATAAGAAGCTGATGGGTTGTGTGGTACGGCAGCTATGCTGGATGAAATCATAATCACAAATTATGAAGATCTTCTCCCAAACCGTTGGTCCGATGAATCAAAGATTGGTAAAAACGTGGCTAGTGTGGTTGTCTTAAAGGGTGTTCAAGGGAAGTTTCTACAGTAAAAAACATGGCGGCCACTTTGGATGACATCATCATACAAAACTGGCTAATAACTCCTTATAGAATGCATGGAACACATATAGTAACCCATATATGTGCTGTCAAATGTCTTTGCCTGTGACTTTTGACCTCTCCTAAATGTCAAATGTAAAACTGGCTTATAAATCAATATAGAGTGTAGATAGGGTCATGGTTACTTTGTAAAAATGATATTCTGCACTATTTGCTAAAGTGTTTGGTACTGTTACTTGAAGCTGTAAAGTTGCTGGCAACTCATTATTATGCCATTTAGCCATATGTTATTTGAAGCAACTTACAGAGAGGGGTGAACTATGCATCGACAACTGCTGCTGCTGCTGCTGCAGAGTCACTTACAATAGGGCATTGGTTTTACAACTTGTGCGAAGGACAGAGCACAAGTGACTTGCTCAGGGTCACACACAGTGAGTCAGTGGTTGAGCTGGGATTGAACTGGGAACCTCCTGGTAACAAGAACTTTCTCTAACCACTTGACTGCCAAGCCTGGTATGTTGTGAATTGAACCAGAACATATGATACAGCTTTTGAACTTTTAAGGCAACTGGCATGGATTTTAAGTGTGAAAGGTGATTTATCCACCCTTTTTAGATATTTTGACTAAGCACATCCTATATCTTCAGGAATAGAGTAAGAATTTCTCATTTTTCAAGTTTGGGAGGGGATAAGAAGATTCATCCTGATTCATGAAACATTGCATTATAATTAAAAATCTTGTCATACTCTACCCAAAAGAAGATCTTACACAGATAATTTATAATGGGAATGTGTAATGAGAAAAGTGAAGCGATTTCAGTTGAATGACAACATCAGGGCTGTGTACTTATAATAATGTGCCTTTTTATAATACTCTCGTTTCCCATACTATATTTTCATTTTATAAATAACAACTATGTTTTTCACAGGTGTATAAATATTACTAAAAGTAAAAAAAGGGAAAATTAACATCACTACAAATAGAAAGAGTGTGAATATTTATAGTCGTTACATGTGGAGAGAAAAACCCTTAGACAGACGTGCAGTACTCCACAAAGTGTCAAGATAATGAGATTCTGGGATACAAGCTCACAAAGTTTTAATGCAGGGAGTGGTATAAGATACCAACATACTCCATAAATGAGCTGTGCATAGAAACATGTGCATGAGCTGACCATTTACATGCAGTATAATTTAAAACAGCTGTTGAGTTATATTTAATAAAAATAGATGGGTTTTATGTAAATGCAGCATGTGGTCGACTATTTGAAAAACTGTTCAGTTATTTTAATTAAATTTAGTTTGTTTTATTATGTCTGTAAACTTTTCATAATTTAATGAGGAATTTAAAACTGTGGAATAGCAAAATAGGGTTGAAGCTGTAAATCTTTTTAATAACAATATGGAAAGGCACGGGTGCAGACAAAGCACTGCAAGATTCTCTACAGCATTAAAGAGAAGGAGTTGGCTTGTTCAGCTGCTTTTTCATGAATTGTGAGCAGGCTAAAGAGGCCTTATCAAAATATGTTTTCGTTTTCACTCTGAGAATTCGAAATTTGAATTGCTCTTTCCATTCAGCACAAATATGCTTCTTTCTTTTAAACTCAAACTGTCTCAAGTTAGAGTGGTTTGGATGGCCTTGGATGTGGTCTGTTTCTATATAACATTTTATCATTTTTTTTAAATAGGCCAGATATGGGAAGTCAATGCTGCATTAACAGTTGTATTTCCAAAAGTTAAAATACAAAAAGTACATTTTTACTCATTTTAACACACCATAGTTTGTAGCACGTTCTAGATCCATGTTTAACCCTTTGCGGTCCTTTGTCGGGCCTGGCCCGACATTGCAAAAAAACCCGTTTTAACAGATCATGTGTCGGTTCTGAGGGGAGAAAGATGACACAGTGTGTTCCCCAATTGTCTCTGATCAGAAAGAAGGTGGAAATAAAGTCACTTTAATTCAATTTAAACAGCACATGGTCTAAAGTTTTATTTTGCTCCCCAATATTAAATAAAACCTACCAGCCTGATAGGCGCAACATAATTGGACTGCAAAGGGTTAATGAATGCTGTGATTTTATTTTTGAAATCACACTGCAGACCTTTCTGTTTCTAGCTTTATTTGAAAACTGTCAACATAAATCAAAATAAATTTAGGCATAGTATGTGTATATTTATATTTTGTATCACCTAAAGATTGCATACTGTATAAAGTTTTGTATATGATGTCTACACACTAAAATAAAGATTCATGTTTAGTTCAGATATCTTTACACAGGAAAACTACTCCCAGCATTTTGAGGCCATAGACTAATTTGATTATATATAATGAGAGGTTGTCTCTGATCACAGCAGAGCACCTGAAGACCTGTCATTACCTCAGTTATTATGTGAAGGATAATTAGGTCTCTAATTTAAGGGTTAAACCCGGTAAAGCCTGATTTAATACCACCAACCAGAATTATACAAATGATAGTTAATCCAGACTTAATTATTTAACAAAATATGAGTTACTACCTGTGAAAATTGAACGTGAGATCATTCAGACCCATTTTATAATTTTACAATAAAGCCCAAGTGGCATCAAAGGGAATTAAACTGACTACAGTCTTAAAAGAAAGTGGTCTGGCACCTAATTACAACTTCTCAGGGTGAAAATGAAAATTGGAATGATGAAATTCATCACTTAAGAATTGATCAATTACAGTATTTTTTTAATATAACTCGCATCCTATGTATAACGTGCAAGACTGAGTAGCACTGGGTTGCATCTTTTCTATTATATGTACCTCTGCCGCCATATCAAATACACCATAAGGTATTTAACAGCATACTATTACCCTAGTATACTGTGCACCCTGGGGTCTAATCAAATGATCTATGCGGTGGCAAATCGAAATAACGCAGCCAATTAAATCATTAAAAGGGACTTTGTGAAAACCAGTATCTCTAACAGTGTGAACGAATCTCTTAGGTGTGTAAAATGGTACTTATTTAATATTTAAGTGATGACTGTAAATAAATAAAATAGACCACTTTGCACATAACATGTAACCTCACTATAACAGTCAAAAATACTCATAACATTTGCAAAATTGCAATGTTATACTAAAAATGATGGTTGTTACTCACATTGGCTGGTGGCATGACAGGCTAATGTTAAGAGTTTTGTCATTTTTTATTATGAAATAAAGTATTCATGAAACTGCCGTTGACCACATTAAACGACTCTCTTACCAATATCATATTGGTATGTCTTGCCGCCGGTAATAAATAATAAATAAATAAATAAATAAATAAGAACATGATATCAAAACTGCTTCTACAATGTTCAAATCATTCACTAATCAGCCTACGCTGTGTTTTACCAAGATTATTTGTGCTGTCAGAGAGATAAAGATTACTGAAGCATCAGAAAGGTCTATGGATACCAAACCGCTGCAACTGCCTCACATAATATCAACAGAAGCAACATTTTTTAAATATGAATTACGGTATAAAAAAGAAGAAATAGAAGTACTTTTACCAAATACCAAAAGTTACACTAAATTCCCTCCCTTGTTATTTACAATGTGTAAAATAATACTACAAATGCATCATCTTAAAACTACATTCCTACACATCACAATGATGCTCAGCAGAACGTATTGTATTTACAAAGCTCTTGCCCAACAGGTTATCATTGTAAACTTCAACAAGCCCCTTCCTACTTGCTGTCATGTAGCAGCCTTTTCAATTTACGGGCAGGTGGTAAATTGCAGTGTGAATTCCTCTAAACGTTTTGCGCAATCGCTCCTGCCTATCACTCTTCACTTGAGGAAACTTAAGGTTCTAGTTTTCACACAGTCTTCTGCTAAAAACAATAAAACCATGCAAATTGAGCAGAATTTGTGTCTGTACAGTTTCAGTTTTGTTTGAGAAGTGCCAGATCCCATAATGTATACACACATCTCTAATAAACTAAGAAAACAAACAGAATATCACATTAAGTGAAGGATTGTTAAACGATAGCATCCTGTCTTGTAATGATTATTTAATTATGTCTTGTAGCTGTATGAACCAGTGAAGCATTTGCTATAGGAAGGAAGGAAGCTTCACATATGAAGGGCAAGAAATGGTAATGATCTAACTGATTGAAATCAGACCTTGAGGAAAATAAATGGTAAAATCCTACTGTAAGTGAAACCACTTAAAACCACAGCAGTCATTAACTTTTTTGGTTAGGTTAATAGGTGACATGAAATTAGCTGGATTATCTAGATATGGAAGACCCCAAGACTTTAAAGTATTTGATGTTGACTAAGACTAGTGTTTTCATGCTAAATTAATCCTGAGAGTTTAATAAATAATAATAATAATAATAATAATAATAATAATAATAATAATAATAATAGACACGTTTCCTGGTGAAGGTGAACGTTAGACTTAAAAGAAGGAGAACTTCAGGAAATAAAAGCTACAACTTAGGTAGGCATCATAATACAAACCATTTTAGCAATACAAAGATTTGTACCGGTTAGAAAGTGTTGCAAGAAAGACAAAAATAGTGGGTCTAAAGGCCTGCTGAGTTTTCAGTAAAATATGCTGTGCAGAACTGGAAGTCAAGCAGAAGTCGTGACAGAGGAATCTTTTCGAATCACATGAGTGCTAGCCAAACAAAAGAATAGTTAGAGTGACATTGCTAACCCTTAAAATGCCACATAGCCATAATGCACAAGGACAAAGATATACTGTAGATCACAAATGAACATATTTCAGTTTTCACATGTTCATTTTTTGCAAGTATTTTTATCCTCCAGTGCACATTGCCCTAAAATGTGTTGCACCTCCAAATTGTGTACGTAATAATTTTTGTTTTTGCTTTTAGAACCCCAACACAGCATATTGAGCTTTTTTAAATAAACACATTTAGAAGTGCCTATCAGAGACCAATTTCTGTGCACAAAAAGAACAATCGTTTATATAAACAATTCATTTAATTTTTAATTGCAGACAACATAAAATGTTTTCTAACCTGACCTAAACAGTAAAAATAGTACCTTTTAAATATTTAAAAAAAAGTAAAGTCACATCTGCTACCTATCGCAGCTCGCATCCAATTCAAAACTCTTGTATTCGCCTATCGCTGTCCTGACCTTTCTGCTCCCTTCTATCTCCAGACTCTCATTTCTCCCTCTCTCCCCCTCTGCTCCCCCACCTCCATAGCCTGCTCCTTCTCCACCCTCGCCCCTCAGTGATGGAACGACCTACCCACGGATATCAGGACTGCTCAGTCCCTGAGCGCCTTCCAGAGCCTTCTCAAGACATACCTGTTCAGACAACATCTGTAAACCTCACAACTCTCAACCATACGGCCACATTCAACTACAGCTCTTAACTATAACTACCTACTGTATCTTGGATTTGATTTTACTCTTATAGGTAACCATACTCAAGATTTTTTTTATAATTGCTCTTATTTGAAATCATTATCATCCATTTATCATATTTACTACATGTTCTTATTGGACTTTACTCATATAAGCAAATATTTTAACTTTAAAGTCTTAACTGCTCTTAGTCAAACTCGTACTTATAATTAACTGTGTTCTTTATTTTGCTCTCTTTTTGTACTTTCATAACTGCTCTTACCTGTATTATGATATTCTGTAATGTGGTATTTTATAATGTGATACTTTGTACTGTGATATTTTGTAACAATTGCAAGTTGTCGTGGATAATGATGTATGGTTTATGATAGTACCATTAATTTGACAGGAGAGTACAGGTAAGGTGGAGTGGCTATCAAACAATTCATTATTAAAAAACATTGTGAAGTATTCTAGTGGCATTGATATTTAATCAGGTTCTGATAATTCCACATCTTTCACTGCTGAATCATGCATGAACGTTTATTTTTTTCCACCTGTGAATGTGAATTATTATTATTTCATCTACAGTATAACTTTGAATGCTTACATGTAACCTTCGTAAAATACCAGCAGAGTAACAAACATTTTGACAAAAGTTGAAATGTTTGTTACATATTATGACAGAGTGGTTTGTGGGATGTATGGTAATGCATGTAACAATGCATACGTAAGTAACAGAATGAAAACAATCCTGTTTCCACAATAACTGTCTGTATACTGGGTACTGTGTGCAGTGGGGTAAAATGGCTGCTGACTAAAAGACTACGTTTCCCAGAAGACAAAAGTCAAAGTTAATTGTGTAACAGTGCACAGCTGTGTCTTGTTAGGGCATGGCTGTAGTTGTATAAAGCCAGCCTTGAATGCAGGTCAGGGGGGAACCTATCAGGGAGAAGTTTGAAGTCTATGGTTTTTGAAAGATTTCTGTAAGTACTCCAGCATAAAAATAACCAATTGTTTTCTGTACAGAGAAACAGTCTAGCTGTCCCTAGATAGGGACTGGTGGTTAGTTAGCACTCCTTGTTGGAGTAGGTTTTTGTTTGTTTATTTTTTCTGTTTTGCCACTGTACATAATAAATGTACGCTACAGCGTTTCACTGCAATGCCTGTGTTTTGTGTATTTCCTACTGTGGGTTGCCTTGGCCATTGGTACTACAATATATTATTACTTTCTAAACTAATTTTACTTTTTTGTACATGAGATCCACATTTAATAATTATGGTTTAAAGGGATGTTGTTCACAAAATATATATATATATCTATATATATATATATATATATATATATATATATATATATATATATATATATATATATATATATATATACACATACAGTGCCTTGCAAAAGTATTCAGACCCCTGACCAATTCTCTCATATTACGTGAATTACAAATGGTACATTGAAATTTTGTTCTGTTTGATATTTTTTTTTTTTTAAAACACTTAAACTCAAAATCAATTATTGTAAGGTGACATTGGTTTTATGTTGGGAAATATTTTTAAGAAAAATAAAAAACTGAAATATCTTGCTTGCAAAAGTATTCAACCCCCACACATTAATATTTGGTAGAGCCACCTTTTGCTGCAATAACACCTTTAAGACTTTTGGGGTAAGTATGTACCAGCTTTGCACACAATGTCAGAGTGATTTTGGACCATTGTTCTTGGCAGATTTGCTCCAGGTCGTTCAGGTTGGTTGGACGACGCTTGATCGCAATTTTCAAATAGTGCCACAGATTCTCAATGGGATTGAGATCAGGACTTTGACTGGGCCACTGTAGGAGAGTCACCTTTTTGTTCTTGAGCCACTCCAATGTTGCTTTGGCCTTGTGCTTGGGATCATTGTCCTACTGAAAGATGAATTTCCTCCCAAGCTTCAGTTTTTTAGCGGACTGAAGCAGATTCTCTTGCAGTATTTTGCTCCATCCATTCTTCTTTCAATTGTAACAAGATGCCCAATCCCTCCTGATGAGAAGTATCCCTACAGCATGATGCTGCCACCACCATACTTCACTGTAGGGATGGTGTGTCTTGAGGCATGGGCAGTGTTAGGTTTGAGCCACACATAGTGCTTTGAGTTTTGGCCAAAAAACTCTATCTTGGTCTCATCTGACCGCAAAACCTTTTCCCACATCGCAGCTGGGTCACTCTCATGCTTTCTGGCAAACTCCAGACGCGCTTTCAGATGGTACTTTTTGAGTACCTGCGTCTTTCTTGCCACCCTCCCATACAAGCCAGTGGTGCACCATTACTCCACTCCCAGCCACTGAACTCTGTAGCTCCTTCAAAGTGATTGTTGGCCTCTCTGTGGCTTCTCTCAAGTCTCCTCCTTGTTTGAGTGCTGAGTTTTGAGGGACGGCCTTTTCTTGGTAGTGCCTGGGTGGTGTGATGCAGCTAATCTAAGCCCTAACCTATGCATTTGTATTACTTTATCTCTAACTTCTGTAGAATGCTGTTTGGTCTTTATTTTCCTTCAGATTCACAGCCTTACCAATGATCCTTCAACAGTGGGGTTTTTATCCAGAAAATGTGACAGCAACTTTAATGGTTCACAGGTGGAGGCCAATGGTAAGGTAATTGTGTCCTTGTTAGGGCAATTTCTTTCATCGGTGCAAACTGGGAGCTTCCACAGCACAGGGGTTGAATACTTATGTGAGCAAGATATTTCAGTTTTATTTTTCTTAAAAATATTTTTCAACATAAAACCAATGTCACCTTACAATAATTGATTTTGAGTTTCAGTGTTTAAAAATAAAATATCAAACAGAACGAAATTTCAATGTACCATTTGTAATTCGATAATATGAGAGAATTGGCCAAGGGTCTGCATACTTTTGCAAGGCACTGTATATGTGTGTATGTATATGTGTGTATGTGTGTGTGTGTGTGTGTATATATATATATATATATATATATATATATATATATATATATATATATATATATATATATATATATATATATATATATATATATGTGTGTGTGTGTGTGTGTTTATTCCATTTTATATTAGCATTATTCACCTATAGTTTGTATTTATCCCTTTTAGCTGTATTCTGTTGAATCAAAGGAGATGTCGTCTTCACTGCTGGAACCCTTATGGCTACACTCAGATATGTCTATTCAATTTCTGCCTTAGCTGGCTCCAGGTATATAATGTTGGCCAAGATCACATTCCTCTTCACTGGATCACACGTGTCAAGGTCCCAGGACACTTCACAAATCTGACAGATTACACTTAAATTGTGAAAAAGTATATACAAATTATTAAAATGATCACACTGCTGTCCCCACATGGACTTTAAGCAGCCATGACAGTTTTCAATCAGGCCCGATGAATGGAGAAGATGACAGATATTTTGCTTGGATACTAATGGGAATGTATCTTGTGGAATATGATGCCCAGTTTGTGTTCAAACAGTGAATATGATATGACTGATAGAGTGCACTAAAGATTATGTACCCTGTGGTACACAAAACCACTTTAAGGGAATGTTTTTACAGTCATCAGAGATTATGTAGGAAGGGTTCAAAAACAAAATTAGATAATAAACCAGTTTAGTCTGCATTTGCACTTTTGGAATCTCCCTTTCAGCACAATGTGAGGGAAGAAGCAATACATTTGCAGAGATTTCACTGTGACAAGGCAGCTGTGTAGTTGAAGTTGCTTGAGTTCAAAATGATCTTGCTTTGCAACAGAGCTACAAAGTTGCAGCAAGATTGCTGACTTTTGGTTTTGTGTGCCAACAGAAAGAAAGAAACGTTTGGCATCTTCCAGCCTGAAAATATAGTCCATTTTTGCAAGCACATACCTATGTGAAACAACAAGATGCTTAGATATATTGTGAAAAATGCTGAATTTAAATCAAAAGAAGTAATGTTAAAACTTTACAATGCATTATTATTAGTAAGACCTCATCTAGAATATTGTGTTCAGTTCTGGTCACCTTGTGACAAAAAGGATATTGCTGCTCTAGAAAGAGTGCAGAGAAGAGCAACCAGAATTATTCCAGGTTTAAAAGGCATGTCATTTGCAGACAGGCTAAAAGAATTGAATCTATTCAGTCCTGAACAAAGAAGACTACAGCGATCTGATTCAAGCATTCAAAATTCTAAAAGGTATTGACAATGTCGACCCGAGGGACTTTTTCGACCTGAAAAAAGAAACAAGGACCAGGGGTCACAAATGGAGATTAGATAAAGGGGCACACAGAAAATATGAGGCACTTTTTTACACAGAGAATTGTGGGAGTCTGGAACCAACTCCCCAGTAATGTTGTTGAAGACGACACCCTGGGATCCCTCAAGAAGCTGCTTGATGAGATTCTGGGATCAATAAGCTACTAACAACCAAACGAGCAAGATGGGCCGAATGGCCTCTCTCGTTTGTAAACTTTCTTATGTTCTTAACATTTTGTGTGATGAATGTTGTTAAAAGCAAGCTGTGAAACAGACTTTTCAGCACAACTGCATGCGTCTGGTTCGTCTGTGAAGATTTTCTTCACAGAAATAAGCTATAGTAGTATGTATATTTTAAGTATGTTTATTTTTGGTTTATTGTTGTGATTTTTGTAAGAAATACCAGATATTTAATACCTTTTTTATTTAAAAAGTAAAATGTTCAGCAATTAAACTGTTAACATCAAGTCTGGTTTTAATCTATCTATATAAATCTATATATACCTGTAATATCTTGCCTGGTCTCTTTCAAAGCAATTGAAACAGTATTTTATGAATATACCCCATTGTCTTCACATCAGGAGGCTGGAAAAACACCTTGCTAATTTTTTTTTTTTTTTCACCCTTAGGCACTGTAATTATAAAAACAGTGCATGTAAAAACACATTCACAGGTATGCAAATTCACATAATTGAAAGTATGACATTCTGAAGGTTTCTAAGGAAGGGCATTTCTATAATACCACCTGTAATGTACGACTACATATTAACTTGCACATAACAACGTAATTTAGCTGCCTGCATACCAGTGAAATGCTAATTTCAGTAAAGCATTACACATGCATGGAAATGTCAAGAGTATAACCATTCTACAAGGCATATGGTGACAGGATCACTGTTAGTGCTGGTTTCCACATGAGTTGACAAATGAAACACAATGCAAATGAGATCATGGACAGGCATACAGCTTGACCTCTCTGTCTGTTAGACTAGATCTGGACACTCATCAAACGTCATATGTAGTCTCAAAAGTCATTTGGAGTTCACAAAATCAAATTACCTCTTGCATTACCCTTCTGTCTCACATGTCTATTCCCTTATATGGAAATAAGTACTTTCCAATGCAACAGTGCTCCTGATCAAGTTTCCTATTGTCCTACCTGTCTGCAGAAAAACATGCATTAGGTAGGTAACTTGACTTCTATTTATTCAAATTAGCATAATGAATGACTTCAAATCCCTTATCCAATCAGCTCTTTTCTCTCTCTTGGCACTCTAATTTGATTTTCTTTATTGAGTTTAGTTCATCATCTCCTTTATTTGTAATCTTGATCTATAGACCTGTCCAGCTTTCAATAATAAATTAGGACATATTGTTCATTTGGAACATTTATTGGAATGTTATTGGAAACATATGGCTGACCCTTAGAAACAAGTCATACCAGTACTTTGAAAAATGCATTTTTTATGATATTTTATGTTATGGATTTATATGTAACCTCGTTAATAAATAGTGGTTTTGGAAGTTATCCACTAATGGCTATCATTAATTAAGGCACTGTCACCGGTATTTTAGAGAAACAGCAGTTAAGCTTTATCCTTGATAAAATTACAAAACTAAGATAGATGATATCTCTGAGGTTACTTGCAGTATTCTTTGCCAATGAAAACTAACTCCTCACGGGAAAATTCCTAAAAGCATTTTTTTAGCTGTAATTTTAAAGGACATGTGTTCTTATTTCATTGTCCCTATAACTGTTTATTTCTAATGTTGTTGTTTTCCACCAGAGGTCATTTATACATCCCTTATTAACATTTCTAAGTACTGTACAATACAAATGTAACAGATTTTTTTTTTTTTTTTTTTTTTTTTTAGAAAACCAGATTTATCATTTTGGAAATCCTACAAACACCTAAGAATAAAACAAGTCCCACTATTCCAAACGGGTAAGTTTCATTAATAACAAAACTAACAGAAATGGTACTAGTTTTCTAGGTTTTGAAAAGGTTCATTCCAAGCATGGAATGCCTGGAGGGGGTAGGCCAGTACCAGTTGGGTATGATTGGCATTGTTCCTTGGGTCAAAATATGTCAAGGGACAAATTGAAGAACTGTCATTTTATTGAAACAGAAATACACCTCCTTATCTCCTGTAATTCCGTTGCAAGTATAGTGTTATGAAATGCATATCGCACTACATAAAACAAATAACGAAAGGGCCAATGAAACTCAAAAGAGAAATGCCAACCAGGGACAGGGTACAAATGAGTGCTTCCACACGACTGTCAAAAGTACATTCTCAGGAATTTTGAAAAATACAACAGGTTAACAAACTTGCCAACATTTGGAAATTGTTCAGCAGCAGGGGGGGGGGGGGGGGGGTTGGGGGGTTATACACAAAAAAACTATCTATCATATAATAATAGACGTATTCCCTCAACTCAACACCACACGACCAGCATGACAGTAAACACAGACAAAATGAAGCTTTCTTACCTTTTCTATACCAGCAAGTTAGTGATCAGCAGATGTGTCAGCCGCACAAAGAGCTCAGCATGTAGTTTTCACTAACTCTAGGGACTGTTGGCAGGTATGGGTTATAATGTACGTTTTCATACATATAAATAGTAAATGCAATTTACAAGTTGATATACATTTCTTCAGACTTTGGCTGACAAATTACAAATCTTAGCAATGATCAAATCTCTCCATTAGATCAAACAATAAACACTTAGTTTACAGTCCCTAAGAACATAACATGAAATACCACTGTTAAAAAACATTTCAATACAAAATACTTCTCATAATAATTGTAGCAGTTAGCTATGCTTGGCAGAATTCGATTTTTATTTTTTTTAAAGAATTTCGTCAGATAATGGAGATGTTCATTTTTAAGTATTTATTTAGATTTTTATTGATTACAATTTTCAGGATTGAAATTAGGTGTGTGTGTGGGGGGGCAGACAATTTATTAATGACTTTATTAATACTGTTAAAAGAAAATCATATCAAACTATAAAAACTAAATATCCATAAATCAATAAATCATACCTGCTTTAAATCACTCCAGTGTCTTCCGGCATCATCTGGACACTCGCACCAGCCGGTACCGATCTCGGATCGGGTGCACATTGAGAGTATTCACCAAGGCTTGAAGCGGGTGCATTCTCAGCAGCCCTAGTGGAAGGATTCTCTAGGCGGCTGCCATCAGCCCCAACAACCTTTGATATACATTGACCTGTAGGAGAGTGTCCTAGGGAATAGGGAGAGTGTGGCCTCCAATGACCGAATCCTGTCTTCCGACAGTGAGGCAAGCATGCTCACAGAGTTCAGTGGGATCCCCAGGTACATTGTGGACTGAGACGGTACGAAGTTGTGCTTCTGTTGATGTATTGAGAGCCCTAATTTGTCACATGATCTATGACCTGTTTTGTGTTCGGCTCTGCGCATGCTTTTGACTGCGCGCAAACCAACCAATTGGGACGTGAAAATAGGTCTCTTGCACGTAGATCGATGTGAACCAGTCGCCTGTTTGGACAGACTGGAGGATACGCTGTGCTATCAACATGTTGAACTTCCTCTGTTTGAGGAAAAAGTTGAGGACCCTGAGGTCCACAATTGGTCTGTAACCGCAGTCCCTCTTGGGCACCAGGAAGTACCTGGAATAAAGGTTGCTGAGGGCATCACTTGGATTTACTAGGCATACAGAGTTATTGCTTTGAAGAATGGCAATCTCCTGTTGAAGGAGTATCGCCCTCTCTGGTTCGACGGTGGTGAGGAGCACACCCTTGAAGGGTGGAGGACCTATGCGGAATTGTAGAGCGTATTCGTGTCTCAGTCGATAGCACCCAGGAGTCCTGGGTGCAGCCTTGCCATGGGTCGTTGCCATTGGTCAGTCTGGTTGTGGGGGGGTTTGGTGACAGCCGGGGCCCTTCAGGGGCGGTCTCCCTTGGGCTTGGGAGGGAGCAGGTCTTTCTTAGGCCCTGGCCTCGGTCTCCAGCCGGAGAAGTCCTGTCATAAGGATGCTGTGGGTGCCCTTTTTCCTGGAGGAAGCGGTTTCCCTTTCCCTCCTGTTCCGCTGCCCAGGGGACGTCTGTGGCTGCAGCTGCATGCTGCATTAGCGACCGGAACTCCTCCCTCTGCACTACGTGTGGCAAGGGCGGCAAGGTGCTCCCCACTGTGGCCTGCCCAATGGAGGTGGCTGGGTCTGAGACATCCGACCTGGATGCCGTGAAGGACAGCTCATCTAGACTAGGGAGTCTAGGCAGAGGGGATGGTGAATGAGACTGTGGGGGCTGGGGCTGCCCGGTGGTAGGGGGCAATTAACCTGAGATTTTAATAGGGTATCCAGCGTGGTTTGCTGAGCCCTTACAGTCTCTGCCAGCTCCGCAAAGCGCCGCTCGGCCGAGCTTGGGCGCCTTCGAGGCAACTGCAATGGCGATTGAATGCGTCTGCGTGGGGAAGGGGAGCGGTGCCTGCGAGGTGACCGTCTGTCCTCTGGTGAGCCTCCCCTGAGAGGTGTCTGCACCTCTGTACTGGTGGTGGGGAAGGGGAGGGTGACCCAGTTGTTCAAGAGAGTTCCGTGGTCACTGTAGCGGGGGGGGGGTCCTAGATGACCTCTGCAGAGGCTCTTGGACCACCGATCTCATTCTCCCATGGCTTCAGGAGAGAGACTCTGCTGGGGATAGGGCTCCGTCGCTTAGTTCTCCTCGAAAACTTCCGCCATGGAGAGCAGTCCAGCTCAGCTGCCAGTGCTTTGGCCGCTTGTTCTGGCCCTAGGCACGTGGCGCAGGATCGGTGTTCGTCCTGCCTGGGCAGCTTCGCCGAGCAACGGCCACACTGGTAGAAGCCAGTGGAGGACCCAGTCGACTGGACCGACATGCTTTTCAGGTGAAGCTGCTGCGCTTGATGAAGCAGCCTGTAGACGCTTTCAAAACGATTCACCGGTGCCGAATCAGTCGGTGCCGAGAGAAAGAGCTGTTGGTACTGTACAGTTGGTGCCGAGTAGACCTGTTCCATGGTCGGTGCCGATGGTAGGCATGGTCGGGGCCGAGCTGTAGGCAGTGCCAAAGATGTTTAGTCAGTGGGAAAACCGCGGTCGGTGCCGGGGTATGCAGCCGATTCAGTCGCCGTGGTCGCCGAGGGCAAGCGCAGCCACGCTAGGATAGCCCGAGGCTTGAGAAGGGCGCTAGGCCCGAGCTGTTTTTTTTTTTTTTTTGGTTGCTGTGACCGATTAAATCGGTGCAGAGGATGATGCCGCGAGCTCGCACAGTCTCCTTACAGCACCACAACAGCTCTCCACACGGTGTATCAACTGCACGAAGCTTCGTGAAGTGAAAGAGTAATGGCCGCTCGCTAATCCCTTAAGAGGGGTCGAAACCAGCTCTAGCCAGAAAACTGACACAAGAATATAGCGAAAGCACTCTTACCAACGCTTGAGACTGTGATTTTATCGTGGATTTATTAAATTTATTTGGATAAACCAAACAAATCAGCCAAATTCGGTACGCGAAAGCAAAAGCTATCTACGATCTGTCTCAGTGAGATGAGAGAGAAAATGGCGATGTGCTACTGTGAGAACGTCCCTCTTCAACAGGAGGTGGGAGGGACTTCCCCCGCACAGCAGGGCCCTGATAGGGCAGCTTTTGTATATATGCTCAGTGATTGACGGTCAGAGAGGCTTTTTCCCGTTCTTGGTAATGGTTGTCATTCGAATTGAAAGAGAACCTGTTTGCCTGCGGGGCGTATCAATACAACCTCTTCCACAGGACTGGGTTACAAGAAATGAAGCGATCAACTCCTTGTAATATTTACGTAATAAATATGTGATAAAAAAATTATTGTATTAATTTAATCTTTTTTTTGTTTTTGTTTTAAATTTTCCATAATGCATGTATTTTTTTTTTTTTTTTTTTACCTTAAAACTTCTAAGCCTCCATAGATTAGGACATAAATTGTTTAAGTTTCACAAGATCTGACTGTCACCATGACAGAGAAAGACCACTTCATATACATTTAGTAGCAGTACATGTGTTGTTCCCCCAGACCCCAGTTGAAGAACCATTGAGTTAGGCTTAATGAAAGGCAGAACAGGATCAGACAATAACAATTCTACCAAAACACTCAAATGTGGATCTAAATATTGTCTGTCTCTAAGCAAATACATTTGGTTTATTAACTGGGTCAGGTGTGTGCTGTTATACAGCAGACTGATTGCTTAATGATTTCTTTGGAAGCAATACAGTTTGGTATTGAACCTCCTTCAGTGAAGCTTGTTCACACACTATAATTATGTTCCATGTAGAGTTATTGAAGACAGAAACATGTACTTTAAAATACAGACACAGGCTTAATTAGATTTTCAAACATTCTAGCCCAGACAATGACACCTTATGGAATATGGGCTGAAATGTATTGGTTTTAAATGCAGTATTGTATTAAACAATGTGTTTTGTTGCATTAAAATACAAGCAGTTGGATGCCCATGAGACTTCCTTGTCTCTGAAGTAAGATATTATGCTATTAAATACATGTAGGAAATGAGTTTCTTCTTGACACATTTACATTGATGCACCCATCCTATTTCGGACAGGTATTACTTTTACCTCAGAAGCAGCAAGGGGCATTATGGAACATTATTGGGCTCCTACTGTATAGTAAGCAACTAACCAGACCTATGGTCCCTATTAAGTGTATTGTTTATGCTAAGTTTATTAATTGATTTTCTAAACCCATTTCCCAGAGAAACCTAAAAAACAGAACAACAGATTGATTAGGGCTGAATTCTTAGTAGCTTGCTTATTGTATTCATTTGAGCTTTAGAATATAAGAGAGAAAAAAAGCTCATTGTTCTTTACACTAAGGCGAACAGTTCGAAGAACAAACAACAAGGTCACTTGTTACAGAAATAAGTACTTGCCAGTATTTCACTGTCATTGCAAACTATAACCCATGGTCAGGAGAGGTGTATAAACGTATATTATTTTTATACAATCAAACAGAAATAATGCACACGTTGAACACACAATTGCCCTTCACTTCTAAAAAGATCCAGCAACAAGGTGGAATGATTACAGTTCAATCCCACTTGATTGCCATGGCACAGGATTCTGTCCACATTGACAGAAACAAAACTTGACCTTACCTGAAATGGCATGAGTGTCACTGAAATATGTATCTGACTATACTACATGTATGTGACTTGACAAGTTTAGGATTTTTATGACAGATCTGATTACTGGATTAAAGTAATTAAAAAAAAAAAAAAGGCAGGAATCGATTCTGCAGGGAATTTGATATAGAGTTGTGTGGGATTATATGCGTGTTGTGGTGGGTGGTTGGGATGTTCAACAGAACCCGCAGAACGGGTTCCCGCTTGAAAGAAAAGTCTATTTTCACTTGAAATTATTGTATATTAAATAGTTATATTAAGAAAAAACACATATGTAAATTATTAAATCATGTGCACACATTTATGTAATCGGACTAGATTATGAATGCAGTCCTGACTTTGCCAGAATATCAACTAGAACTAGCTGGGCTGGCATTGTTGGATGTTTCAATCACCCTAAAGCTCTTTTTAGTGCTAAAGGCTATTCTATATAAATTATTGACATTGTCTCTGTACTGTGTGAAATGAACTTTCATCCAGAAAATCTGGTGTTTTTACTGGCTTTGTTACAAGGCACAGACGTTTGAACAGTATAGTGTACATTATACCTATAACAAAAACGTTGTCAATGTAAAAAAACAAGTTAGAAAGATGCAACAGCCAATTAAAGCGGTGATATTAAACACAAAAGCCCAAGTTAAGAGAAGCAATTGGGGCAACCTTGTCAAGCATCAAGCAGATAGGCACAATTGTTGCTTCTAACTTGGCTTCTTTTTTCATTGCTCCACTTTACACTGAAATGCTGTTTGTACATCTTCAAGTGGATTGTGACCATTCCCTTATCAGCTCAAAAATCACATCTGCAACAAAAAACATTGACAATGCACAACCTAAAAAAAATGCTGCAACACCCCAGCCCTGGATCTGCAATGCCTGCCCCATCAACTGTCACTTCCCATGTTTTTGTTATAGATATCAATTCTTTTTTTACTTCATCAAATAATGAATAAAGCGAGGGAAAGCTATTCGCGAATGTATATGGTAAATAAACAGACAAACAAGACAAGAGAGTAATAAGTAGAGTAATATAAGAGAAATGAGAAAAGATTTGAAAGTAAAATAATGGTAGAAGGGACTTTTGGACAGTATTGAAAGTGTAAACATTGCAACTTTTAATTGCAAATGTACATGAGTGGTGAAAACAATATTTTAGTAGGTATTAATATATTGATATTTGCGTAGGTACAAAACTACAATGTTATGAATGGTTAAAAAGGTACATATGCATGTCAGTGCTAAAGGGTAGTATACTACCACATTTTAATGCTAAAAAAACATTCTCCTTGTATAGATGTGTTATGAACTTATGCCAATGTAAGGCATTTGTAAAGCATTCGATCTCTTCATAAAAGGCCATGTCCATGTTGGCCATGGTTTGACTTCAATGAGTGCATCGTTTGCATGGACCAATTTTCCAGTAGCACCCACAGGAAGAAGAGACACACGCACACACACAAAGAACACGCTGTCCAGTGGTCATGCCCCCTGCTCGCGCCACAGTTCTGACTGAGGTCTCAGCTGTCAGTCTCATGCGCAGGAACACCCAGAGTGTGAGTTTAGCAGAGCGAGCCAATTGTATATGGAGCGGGGGGGAGCGGAGCGGTGTAGTTCCTTGAGCGGATGTTTCCGGCCCGCTCCTTTACAGCAATGAGAAGAACTGAGCATGGTTTTATTTTTCTTAAATATATGTTCGGCCATGGATTTTGGACAAAAGAGTTTTAAAAAAAAGGTGACAAAACAAATACAAAAAAAAAGCAATAGAACCGCAGATTTCAAGAAAGCTGGGAGACTTTGTATAAATTGATTTTATATTTTTAAATGCTGCAGTAACAGTTCTGCTTGTGAAGCAACACTATCATTTGACAGCCAGGTGATTTATTTGCACTGTGCAGAACCTTATTTTCCCATTGGTGCTTGAGCCCCGAAGCACTCAAGGAATCACCGCCTGTGCACCTATTATCAGTGATTAGAGCCTGGTTTTCAAACAAACTGATTCTCGCTCACCAACACTGTATTGGTATAAGAAAAGTGAGTTTTTAAAAAAGTAATTTAAGCTTTCAATCACTTAAAATATGCTGACGATAATGTAAACAACACCAAGCTACAGGCAGGGAGTCCCAAGATTTAAACGTGTTACTGTTAATATTGTGTTATTATGTTTTAACCCAACATACTACAATAGTGTTCATTATGGTAATGTTTGTTTATTAGTTTTAAAATGTTTAGTAAAACGTGACCTACTGTTTGACCTCGTTAGTACAACCGGCCCCCTTTGCTAATTACATTTTTAGTCAGTCATAACCAAGTATAAATATCCACATTTTTGTAAAATGACTTTACACTTAATTCTAAAGATGCAACTCGTTTCAGAAAATTAAAACGATAAACTTTGCATCCCGCGCAAAGGGAGAATATAAACGTAAGATACCATTAAGTGGAGTTGGCATTGCAAGGGAGATGAAGGGAGGTTTCACAGTTCTGTTCGAGTGACTTTGTTTAATTTTTAAAAAAATTATTAATCATTTAATCATAAAATCACAATTTACAAGATTAAATACGCTACTATACCACCTGGGCGCTGCCAATAGGGTCACACAACTGTGATACTGCACGCCGATCGGCTCAGTGGATATGTCGGATTGTGATAAATTAGAAGCCTGGTGTATAGCGCGTTATGGAAAGAAACGATCATTTGAGTTGTATTTAACGTGGTGTATATAGTGTTTTGAGGACAAAGGACACTGAACATCAGAAAGTAGGCACTGTGAGATGAGTGATCCTGATTTTAGCTCAGTTTTGGTACTAATGGCGTATATTCCTGATTGTGTAGCTGCATCCATATAAAAATATGAGAAACGTCATCCGTGTGTCCATCTGTCCGCGGTTATTGTTCTTAAACAGTTCTACGGTTGTGCACCATACAGCGCTGTGAACATGGTTGATATTTTCTGCACTCTGAAGGATAGTTCATACACTAGTACAGGGTTGAGCACCCTATGAGATATTCGGATACAAACATGCCCTGTATTAAGCTAATTTGGTACGAGTCATATGCAAAGTTTGAAATGTACGCATGTTTTCAGTACGAAACCATAATAATGACAAAGCGTCTTTGAATTAAATTAGATAGCTTCTCTGAGCACTGTATATAGGTATACAAATATCAGTTTCTCTCTCAGCCAAATCAATTAATATGACATTTTTTCTGGCTTGCTATTAATTTATTAATTTATTTATACATTTATTTATTCATTTCTAAATATATTTATTTTTTAAATCATTTATTTATTTCTACCTAATAAATTAGTCATTTATGTTTAATTAAACGAGGAACTAGCAACTAGGAACTAGGAACGAGGCCATGTGCTGTTCACGGGTGACATGTTGCAAACCACGGCAGTTTTTTTTTTTTTTTTTTCTGCGATATGTGCTGTTTTAAAACATAAATAAATTGTTTAATATAAATGTTGTGGATATCAAACTGCTTGCGATCCCTGGTTTATTTTGACCTTGACCAACATGTGGAATCATGTGATTATTTAGCTTTTCTGTTTGAAAAGTCGCTACACACGCTTAAAAAAGTAAACGGAAGAATAATAATTTGACCTTAGTTTGACGAGTTATATCTCATTTTGTATAAGAGGTATTTAGGTTTTTTTTTCACATTTGATGTAAGAAAGTTTCAGACATTTGGTACTGGTACAGATGGTAATTCTAAGTGATTTAGTTTTGTCGCTGCAACATGGTGAATACAGCAAAATTATTGGAGCTGTTAGAAACCTTGGTAGTTTCAAACAAGTTTTCCTAACTTGTATGAGGAACTACCGTTCCTCTCAATGTGAAAGCACAGTCATTATCCCAAAAACGTAAAACAAAAAACAACACTGCCTTCTAGCGAATTTAAATTTTTAATCTAATTTATATATATATATATATATATATATATATATATATATATATGATATATATATAATATCTATATATATATAAAGGGATATATATGTAATCAGTAAGATCTTTATTGAAGTGTAGTTTCTGGGCAATATATAATCTGTTAAATCTAAGTAGCTGTAGTAGTGGTCTTTATTTACATTTCTTTCAGTCCAATGCCTTCTCCACCAATCCACCAATCTTGTGTCACACTGAGCTCCCTTTTGCCAGGTTTATACTTGTTTCAGATACATATAATTGTGTTCTATCTATTGGGGGATGGGATGGGACAGGGACGGGGACGGGGACGGGGACGGGGATGGGGTGGGACACTTCATAAAGTGGAATCCCTACCTAGCAGTCTACTCATCATGTAATTCTTTGAATGTTTTGTTGGTGTTCAGCCTCAGGTGGCTATTGGAACGTGTAATCAATCTCCTTGTTGTTGATGATTTAAAAATATGATGTGGCCAAGTGATTACTTTACGTAACGGTTACTTTATTCTCCTTCAGCAGTTCTCTCGCAACCATAACAAAGGAACAGATCGCTTAGCCGTGTCCCGTTTTGTACGGCCAGCCACGCCATTGCTTCCCACCTGCGGCAATTACTTGGTGTACAGTGGCTCCGCCCCTTTTCTAGGTGGCCGACTTTCACCTTTTCCCTGGAATAAATTGTCACACCATCCAGTCCGTGTCACACAGGTCCCTTTACACAGCGCCCTGACAGGTCGGGAGGGAGATTTATAACCAAGATTCATTCTTTCTCTGTCACATATGGATATCGGCATAAGAAACGTACTTGCCTCTCGACTACAGGGCTTTGTCTTTAGTTGAATGGTAGATATTTGTATGGTATGCGGTTTGTGTCCACTTCACTTCACTTTCACCTGTTGCCCTGCCTGGGGCATAGGCCGCCAACAAACTCTCTCCAGCCATCCCTGTCCTGAGCCAATCACTCCAGCTGTCCCCAGGTGTGGCCTGTCCTCTTCATGTCTGCCTCCAGGTCATGGCGCCATGTATTCCTTGGGCGACCTCTCTTCCTTTTCCCCTGCGGGTTCCAGGTGAGGGCTTGCCTTGTGGTGCTGGATGCAGGCTTGCAGAGCATGTGGCTGATCCATCTCCAGCGTCTTTGGAGGATCTCTTCTTCTGCAGGCTGCTGTCTTGTCCGCTGCCACAGTTGTTCATTACTAATTCTGTCTGGCCAGCGAATTCGCAGAATCCTTCTGAGGCAGGTGTTGATGAAAGTCTGGATTCTCTTCATGGTGGCAATGGTGGTTCTCCAGGTCTTGGCTCCGTAAAGTAACAATGGTGTTAAAGATCCTGATCTTGATGTTGACTGTCAGGTCTGTGGATCTCCAGACATTCTTCCGTTGTTGGAAAGCTGCCCTTGCCTTGCCAGTTCGGGTTCTAACATCATCCTACCCTGTTTGTCAATGATGCTGCCAAGGTAGGTGAAGCTCTCCACCTCTTCTAGCGCCGCAGCTTCCAGCCTGATGGGTGTGGTATTTGTTGTGTTGTGTCCAGCCCTTATTTAATTACAGTGGTACCCTATGGTTGAAACAGATAAATATCTATATTCTTTGCATTATTATAAGCTGTAACATGTACATTATGCTGGCTTGCGAGTCACTATGAATCCTAGGAGACCTAAGTGGTCCTTAGTGGTCACAGTTAAGAGCCCAGCGTTAAAACTCCCTGCGCCTAAGTGGATGCACACATGTGTTTACTGTAAGATGTTATATTTCTTCTTAAAATAATCAATCAGTCTTCTTCAGATAAAGTCAGTCAGAACAAGTTTATTCAGGAATCAAACATAAACAGGAACAAAAGCAACTCAAATGTAATATTCATCTACAGCTCTCAATTATTTAACTAGGCCCTTAATTGAAAATTGATAATTTGCTTAATTATACCTTTTTATTTGTTTCCAGCTCTTAAACAGTTGCAGTTCAAGTTACTTATCAAATGTTACAGCTAACTTGAAATATGCAATTGTTCAAGAGCTGAAAACAAGTAAAAAGGTCTAATTAAACAAATTATCAGTTCAATTAAGGGTATAGTTAAGTAACTGAGAGCTTGGTTGGAACGAAAACCAGCATCCACGGGGGGTCCCCAGGATCGAGTTTGAGAAGCCCTGCACTGGAGGTTCTAAAGATATTTTAGTTTATGAAAATACTTAATCATATCAAAAACAATAGCAGAACTCATGATGTGTTGTAACCAATCAGTGGCTTTTAACATAATCTATGTCACTTATATCTATGCAGTAAACATATTGAAAGGTTTCTGAAGCATATAGTATAACATAACCATAAATCAATGCAACAGTCTGGCTGGCTTGAACAATAACATTTCCTTTTTCTCTGTGGCTGCTTGCAAAGGACTTCATCTTTTCTGGGGACTAGCAAGCACAAAGCCAGTTTTCATCAAAATTGAACAAAATGCTCCTTGCAACACAACAGAACAAAGTTATACAAAGGTGGTTATAGTTCCGTGGAACTGCGAAAAGGTTGTGTACGTGCAAAGCTACATGTCACAAATTTGGGCCATGTTAAACACTGAATTAGGCACTGCGTAAAAATGGGAAGGAACAAACGGCTGATGAACCAATAAGAGTTGTACTATTTAACTGAAACAGAACCATGTGTACACAGCCCCATGATTTCAGTGGATATGATTGTGGTATCTACATCTGTCTTTTATATTTAGGACCATGTGAAGGGGTACACCCACCCCTATGTTTATTTGTGTTGTTTTTGTATTATTGTTATTGTTTAATTGTGGAAGGGTGGTGGGTAATTCACTGACACAGGAGACAGACAGGTGTACTTGAAAACACCACACAGGTGCCCAGTTTTATTTTCAAGGTGCGGTTTTACTTCTTAGCCCGCAGAAGGCGCTGTTTTCCGTGGTCTGCTTACCAACTATGGTAAACAGAACCACGGGAATACCAAAAGACGCTAAACAGTTCAGAGTGCAGGCGCACTTACAGGTGCTCCAAAGAATAATCCAAAAACAGAAGGCAAAAGGAAAAAGACAGTAATAAAACTACAAATAAAAGGTGCTGAACCTGGCAGCGTTATCTCGGTCGTCGTTTACCCACATGACCCAGATCTCCAACCTACTCTAGCGGCTCCCTCAGCCTGCTATATACAATAGTTTGGGGTCTGCCCAAGGTTTCCCCCGCTGTCTCAATCTTTCTCCCGGCTGGTTCTTGGTCCTGGACCAGACATTAAATTGGTGCCTTGATCGGTCAGTATCTCCCTGGGGATCCCCACCCAGGAGAAAACCTTCACAAGCTCGTTAGCAACAGACTTAGTGGACATAGATTGGAGGGGAATAGCCTCTGGATAATGCATAGCGTAATCCAAAATGACCAGTAGGTGGGTGTATCCTGCCGCGCTCCTTTCCAGTGGCCCAACTATGTCCATCCCAATATGCTCAAATGGAGCTTCCACTAGGGGCAAAGGCACCAGTGGGGCTGGTGGGACGGACCTAGGGCTGGCCTTCTGATATTCCCCACAGCGCTCACAAAACCGCTTGACACCGCCATCCAGCTCCAGCCAGAAGAACCGTGACACCAGCCTTGCTTTAGTTTTATCCCTTCCCAAATGACCAGACAGGGGAATAGCGTGAGCAAGCTGCAACAAATCCTCCTTAAAGGGCTGAGGAATGAGCAACTGATGACGCACTTATTCGCACGGTACAGAAGGTCTCGATTAATTTCGAAGTTAGGGTACGTGGCGGCGCGTCTGGGCTCGACCACCAATTTTTCTTTTGCCATGACTCACAGGCGGGTATTGGACAAGTGCTGCCCTCTTCCTGCAACACTATGAACACGCCAGCAGAGTCAGCACAGATCTCCCATGCTACATTAATATATTTGTGTTGTTTTATGTTTACATCTCATGTCTCCCAAAATACATCCCGTGAGAATGCGTGGTCGGAAGCTAATAATTTATTGACAAATTGGCTGTCGACTATGCTTCTTTAAAAAGTTGTGTGGAATGTGGTCAAGGGATAAACAAGGTAATTGATAACCAGTTAATCACTTGACCACTACATAAACCAGCAGCTTTTGCTGACTGTGGTTGGTTGTGTTGGAGTAGAAGAGAAAGGAGATGTTAGAGAAAGAGAAATAGCTAAGAAGACAATTATTACGCGCGTTGGATTTGCACCAGCACGGTGTTATTTTCCGTGTTCTATTTTTGTTTGGCCATCCTGCCTTTTTGCTTTGTAAAAGCCTTTTGTTTGTTTGTTTGATTTATTATTTAATAAAAAAAGAGTGCATTTGCATCTCACCCCACAGTATGGTTGTGTGTCTACATCCTGGTCTGACGTCACCCACCAAGCCAATATATTCACCACTTACAATGTGTGCATGTAATCTGCCTATCTTGTATCTTTATCTTTTATATTGCATTGATCTTTATGAATCTATTATTGTGCTTTTTAATAAAACATTTATAAAATGTATTGACTACTGTTAAAAACCGAAACTGGTCAAACACAGTAATGCATACATATTTATTTAACTGTCAAGCTCCTTCTAAAAGTTTACCATAGTAAAAACACAGCAAAGTGTAATAAAGCATAGTGAAAACATGGTAAAGCATAGGTAAGCACTGTGAAGAATAACAAGCTATTGTAAAGAATACTATGATATATGCATAGAATAACTATGGGAAAACTGCAAAAATACAGTGGTAAACATTTATAAGGGGAACTTCCTGAATGCCTGCTCAGATTATTTTTAAATAATAGCATTAAATGCTGTGAAATTAATTACTGTAATTTAGTACTAAAACAATACTAATAAAAAGCCAAGACAAACAATTAAATGAAAGATTATTTTATATACCTGGGCTTTTTCATTTAGCTGTTGATTTAATTCCAACTAGCTAATTTGTTTGTGCCACTAAACAATCATTTGTCACATATAAATGGATAGTTGTTTGTTATGTTTAATATACACACGGCCAGAAAATGTGTAATAAAACCTATGACTGCTTCATTCTCTTAATATCCATAGTCATCCTTTCGTCTCAGGCTTGATATCATTTGAGGAGGAAGTGTGAGGCATCCTAAATGGTCCAGTTGGATATCTTCTACCAGCTTCAATCTCCAGTGCTGTCAATCCACTGCTGTTCAGAATGTCATCAGAGTTTATATAAAAATGTAGAACAGTGACCACCTACTGCCCCTATTGCTTCTAATAAATGTATGTATACGTTAGTTTGATGTGTATGAACATGAATGCATCCAATATAATATTGTGGGCCTCCGTTTCTATTGCAGCTCTAATCTGATGCTCAGATCCATTACCCAGGCTCTGAAACGAGTCTGTATTTTCTAACCCCCATTCTCTCTATCCTGACTCACCGTAGCCGTAGATGTGTAATGTGTATCCTAGTAATGAACTCCATTTCATCAACTCAGCAGTGATCATTATCATTTTAGGTCTTCTTTCAAGGCAGACAGTAGAGATGTCAGAGAATGATTTTTCCACTACTGTCCAGGATAGTATAAATGGATTATGTTTTTTTTTTTTTTTTTTAATATGTGGTGACATTTTATCAGTAAACGAATAAGGGATAAACATATCACTCCTTGTAATCTGAAGTTTAGAATTCATAACGAAATCAAATCTATTAGCCTTGACATGCCTTGGGAAAAGGGCATCAATGGCTTTAATTAATTATGAGATGAGGTAAACAGGACTTTACTGAAGTTAATATATGATTAGTTGTAAGAAAAATACGTTGTTAAAAATGCTTTGAAAATGCTGAAAGTAAATTGTTAAAATATTGCTAATGAACTGTATAGTATTTTTCATTTAAATACACCACAGTTTGTCCTATTATTATTTAGACCATGTATATATTAAAAAATAACAAATAAAAAACAAAAACAAATTGACATGCTTAAAAATAATTTCAATTTACCTTTTTGTCATCATCCCTATGGGACAGGGGTGAACTTTCAGAACAGATTAGGACCTTTCTCTCTTAGTGCCCAAGGGAGGATCAAAAGAATGGACTTTGCTTTCACAACTATAGAGTTATTTTGCTCTTTTAAGTGCAGCAGTTTCAAGTGTTGTAGCACAGTTTGTTTAATTCTGATCCCTTTGTGGTTTAATTTAACGTGGATATAAGGCTAAAGCAGTCTTGAGCCTCAGGCAAACTTGTTGTCTGTCTGGAAGGAAGGAATGTGTCACATGGTATGGAAGATCTAAATTGGTATAGTACCTGTCACAATAAGATGTACAACAAGGTTTTGTGCCCCTAGAAATAGAAGACTATAAAACATTGGCTTGCAAGAGTTGATGCTCTGAATAGTCCATAAAATCACCTTAAACCTCAAGCTCTGGAAAAGACAGCTGTTGGATTATCATGATGCAGGTAAGATAATTTACCCAGCCTTTCAGGACCTTTTATCTCCTCTGTGGGGACTGTCAAACTGTCACTGTGTGTGGCTTTCCTGCCTGCAATAGATACAGTGCAAGGTGATTCAGTTACCCTTTGAAATGGAACACAAGGTAGGCCTGTCAAAAACAATACCGTGACGAACGCATCGGATCTGACAATGTGACTCCTAATTAAACTGCTGTCTGTTAACCAGGGTACAGCTGGCAGCTGGCCATCAGTGCTATCTCTTAGTTCACCAGTGAGGGTGGAAGAAAATGCTGCTTCTCTGTATTCGATACTATGCTTGTCCAGGAATAACCCTAACATTCCTCTTTAAACATGTTAATATAATTTCTAAGGGAAAGCTGTGAGGAAAAGACCAGCTGGAAAAACTGGGCTAAAGATACGGGACAACAAACATATTGGCCCTTATTCATAAAACTTACTGCCTCCTTTGTCATGCCAGTAATAGTGTTTAACATGACAGTATTTCATTTTGTGATGCATAAACACCATTTACTGTCAGAAAACTTCATTCACCGTGACGTTAGAATAACATGCCCTTAGAGACTGGTTTTCTCATTAGCATATTATTTGTTTGATTCATAAAACTTAGTGTGCCGTTAATTGACACTTACCAGCATCGTAATTAACACAGGCCTCAAAGCAGCCAGAGATGCATCTTACCGATTTAATTTCCTAGAATCAGTTCTGCATTTAGGAACACGTATTTAAACCAATAGTAATAATAATTTAAATGTCTTTGTTTAGTTATCCAATAATTACATAATTTAAGTATTTTATTATTTGCAAAGCTTACGTTAAATTGCACTGTTAACTCATCTGAACAGGATAGGCTACTTACTGGTTGGAAAACATAAATCACGCCTGTAGCCTACTCTAAGAAAATACCAGGCTTCGTTTGCTTGTGTGGACTTTACATCAAGAGGAGTGAGAAGACCCCACAGATCTGAGCTGCGACTTGCTCTGTATTATTCTGATTATGTGCTTCAGGTATTGATTTACAGGAGCACAATTACTCACCTTTTTGGAGAACTAGCATGTATTGAAGGAAGAGTCGAACTGCTAGAAAGAAACAAGGCTGTTCCTGTATTAATGCACATTAACTCAGTACATGATTAGGATTCTGATGTTGGCGAGTTTTCTTTGTCATTAATCAATTTTATTTTTCTTTCATACAGCATATTCATTACTGCCATGCGCAGAAAACTATCAGGCTACTTGGCTTTACATATTTTTTAAATCATTCCATCTATCGATAGAGGCAGCTCAAGTCATTTTAAAGTAAATTATGTTTTATTACGATATACCCATCACATACTGTTTTATACTATTATGCCCAGATATTTTGCATCGCCCCATAGAATTTTGCTTCATAAAGTCGAATGAAACATGCTATTCAGTCTTGAACAAAGAAGAATAGGTGGTGATCTGATTCAAGCATTCAAAATTCTAAAAGGTATTGACAATGTCAACCCATGGGACTGTTTAGACCTGAAAAAAGAAACAAGGACCAGGGGTCACAAATGGAGATTAGATAAAGGGGCATTCAGAACAGAAAATAGGAGGCACTTTTTTTTACACAAAGAATTGTGGGAGTCTGGAACCAACTCCCCAGTGTTGTTGTTGAAGCTGACACCCTGGGATGCTTCAAGACTCTATAAGAATCTATAAGCGGAATCCAACTCCTGATGTACAGGTGTTTTAGTTTGTTGCATCAGAGATACAACATCAATGGCAACTATTACTACTGCTTTGTGGAATTCAGATTTTTCTTGAAATTTTCAGTTATGTGACTGCTGAACCCCAGATTTTGAAAGGACTTGTGTATAACCTGTCAAGTTTCTCTGCATTTTTTACTGTTTATTTACCAAAATGCATGCAATATTTACAGTAGACTCCATCAAATTCTGCAGACAAAATAGCCTTTTCTTTTGTTCATTTCTATTTTATATATATATATATATATATATATATATATATATATATATATATATATATATATATATATATATAGGGGAAACTAGAATATATATATATATATATATATATATATATATATATATATATATATATATATATATAGAGAGAGAGAGAGAGAGAGAGAGAGAGAGAGAGAGAGAGGGTAAATAGCAAACTAGGCTAGCAACACTAAAATTGAAAGAAAAGAAAAAAGCATTACATTTTTTGCCACAGAAGGTTTGTCTTGTAATGCTTCTAAACAGGAAACTTTTTTAAACATCCCAAGTACAGTGACCATGAAGTGTTATAAATTACACGACTTTTTCTAATCCGCTAATACCTTAGCCACTTTACTCGATTGCAGCATTTAAATGTCAGGTTCATGTATTATGAAAGCAGTATCACTTATTTGCTAATTTACAAAAAATATAAATAAGACCTTAAATTTAAAAGAGTGATCTGCGAGTTGCCAGAGGCTCTCTTGCCAGCCATTTTTTCGTTTCTTTGTAACGAATAGAAGACCAGCTTCTTCCACAGCTAACCAATCAGAAGTGATAGAGGTGAGACATAAACACTTTTTAAAATGTGCGTGCTTTGGTGCTAGACTTCCACAATTCAGTTTTCCTAAACTTGCGTGGCTCTGTACAAATATACCCAGAGTGTCTTTCTAGCAACAGAACGAACATAGGACAAATAAATAAATACAAACTACTTGTCTGACGGACAAAGTATAACAGCAAAACTTGTTGTCCGTCACACAAATCTTGTTGCCCTTGGCGTCGGACGATACCAACAGCACCCCCCTCTGTTCTTATAGATTTTTTTTTTTAATTGTCTCAATGCTAACATTCTAGGTGATGCAAATCTTTTGGCCATAGCTGTATATTGAAAAATACATATTCCTGTCAAACAGGATTGTTGGTTAGTTCAAGAAGTTGTACAAATTGCTAGAAATATGTAGCATTTTCTAATCCAATTTCACTATGAAACCTAGTATTGTGTGACAGGCAGAATTTTACAATCTGGCTTTATCTATTTTTTATAGTATATTGTATGGTAAGTTGTACTGTATGAGAAACAGATAAATAATAATCTTTATTTTTATATAACGCCTTTCACAAAAGTGCTTTACAAGATACGAGACTAGGGTGTGTGAACCATGCATCAGCTGCAGAGTCACTCACAACAACGTCTCACCTAAAAGATGGATTTGAACCGGGGGACTTCGGGATACAAGCCATTTCTTTAACCATTGGACCACACAGCCTCCTATTTGAGATGTTGTATGTATTGTATTTGAATGAATTGAGCGGGTATTTGCAAACTGAATACAGTAATAAAAGCATAGGCGATTTTTCTGCCATTTAACAATTCTGTTTTAATGTAACTGTGCGGTGCTGTCTTTCTGTACCATTTGTTATTCAAACGAAAGTTTAATTCGTAATATTATGAGAAAAATACCTAGAGTTTACTGACACATACTGCCTTCTGTACTTTCTTGCACGCTGCAAAGGAAACGTGTGCTGACATGAAAGGATCCTTTTTTTTCACAACCAAAAGTAAAAAAAAAAAAACTGTTATAATGTAGAACCCATTCTTCAGCATGTAATGCTTCTGAAGGTGTTGGATGTTTGAGGAAATAGAAACCATAACTCTTTGTCTACACACAGACAATAATGTAGTGCTTTGATTTTTCCAATATGCCTCCATATATAAAGCTTCGTTTACACATGGCAGCCTATGCAAACCTATTCTGTGGATGCAGAGTTAACTATCTACTGTGAATAGGAATTTGAGTTATGTTCAGCTCTTGCACCTAGTCACAACACAGAAAGCGTTCAGATGCCTCATGGCTGCAAAAACAATGGAAATCATAGTGTGGCCAATTTTACATTCATTATATTATCTTATCATTTTAAAGAGCAATAAAAATACACTACCTTATTGAATCCAGCATATTAATACATATTGCCTATTTTCATAGTCATATTGTACTTGATATGACTACTTGATCAGTTGGTTATGTTTTCAGGAATGTGATAGAAACTTTTTTTATTGGGCAGAAATATGCTTGCATACATTAACATAATATTGTATTATATTATATTAACATAATATTGACAGAACAGACACTCCATGGAAATAGATTACAGTTCTTATTTATCTTTTTTTTTAAACAAATGAATCTATGACCATGCGTTGAATATGCAAACAACCAGTTTAATTGGCTTGCAGAAGCATAGGTCATCATTAAAACACACGTCAGCAATAATTGTCACTGTTCATGCTGAAATATGAGCACACTGCTAAGACTGAACAGCATTTGCTTTTTAAAACTGCAGCTTCAGAAAAGAAAACATCAAAACTGGATACACAAGAATGGCACTCTGAGCTATCATATTATTAATGTAAAACATGTTAGAATGTGATTGACTGATAATTCTACCATAACAAAACAATGCATAACAAAATATGTGCACAAAAGCATTGAGTCATCATTGAACAACTATTTATTCTCAGTTTTGGACATTTTCTCATTAGCTTGTTTTTATAGTTGCTAGTGCCATGCATTGACAGTTTAATTTTAGGAAAATATAAATTCATGTAATTAACAAAATAGATGTGTAAAAACGGGTATTTGATGTCTAATCAATGCTTTTATTTGGTGCTAATGCTGATAATCAAATCTCCATATTAATATCTTTTCGCAGAGGTGAGACCCAGCCAATCGGCCTCTAAAGCTAGGAAGCGAGCGTTATTTCCCCCAAGGGGAAATGAAAATAGGACAGCAAATAAATTGAAAAGATGAAACGAAAGAGATTTCCCTAGCTTGCAAGGGTAGCCTGTGCTGATGGAGGTCGACATGGTCGGATTTCTAAGACGAGTTTTGGCCAGGGGTCCCTTCTGGCTGGCAGAGAACCTTTCCCACAGAGGACAAGGCCAGCACGGCCAGGTCTCTAAGGTTGGGAAGTGAGCTTCACTTTCCTTCAGAGGGAGACTTGCAGAGGTGGCGCAGCTTTATGGAGGAACAAGGGAGGATGGAAGAAACAAAACAGCAAGACAGAGACTAAGGTCGTGACTTGAGGTTTAAATAAGGAGATTGACAGACATTTTGGTAGGACATAACTGCGGAGGAGCCCTAGATCCTGCCCCCCAGACCAAACTTAAGGTTGCAATATTGGTCTAATATTTATAGATACTATCTCTCAAAGAAAAAACAACTGAAACCAATAAAATAAAATGAATGCCTCCTAAACAACATTTACCTTGAAAACTTGATAGTCAGAATATATGTTATGGGCAAACCCCGAAACTGGGTGATTCGCGAATTGCCCAAGAAAACTCCGAAATGAATCTCAGAAATCTTTCTTTCTGTGTTTTTAGGAGACAAAGACAGAGCTATGATTGAAGAGCTCGTTTGACCTGCCTACCTGAGTAGCGTCATTCACTCACTCACTGTCATTCATAAAATCTACACAGGAAGTCAGGTTTTAGAAAAAAGGCATATATTTAAAAATGCATTTTAAAATGTACATTTATTGACGACGTGACTAAATTAAATATTGAGATATATGACACATATATTTTAAATAAATTATTCAAATCTAGATATGTATTACGTACTTAACTTACACCCTCAGTCACTCCGCTGAGTACGCTCTCCAACTGTGAGATCGCTTGTCATAAACACTGTCAAACGTGAATCAGCTAATCATTCATGTTCCTCCTAGTAACTGCATCTATCTCTCTGATTGGACAGTTCATTACAACTCCTTATTATTATTGGTTCTTATTAATAATGCTGTCCTTTTTATACACAAGAATCATTTGGGTTTCTCTTGTAAATTTTTATTCCGAAGTTCCTTGTTCCGAAGGTCTGCCTGTCACTCAGAACAGGAGTGAAATAACAGAGGGAGCTATTTGGACATTTTCCATCAGCCTGTATTCCCTGTCAGAGCTGCCAAGTGAGTAGTACAGTTCAGTTGTGGCAAGTATAAAGATCAAATATCAGAGAGGTTAACTCAACTTCACACCTCTCAAAAATGGATGTTCTGTATTTGACAACCACAGTATTTCACAACTACTGATAACAAAAGAAAAGACATTAAAGAGTGTCATACTGTAAAAGTGCAGTTAAGGTAATTAATCACTGACATTGTGGTGGTTGCTGGAAAAGGGAACACAAGATTCTGTTTCATTTTGATGAAAAAGCTAGTGACAGCTTAAATTAACATTTTCTAACTTAATTACTTTGTGTTAACAATACCAGATTACCAAGTAAAAACAAAACGTTGTGGTTGGTAATTTGTAATAATGAAGATTTCAGCTCAGATGATAATATTATAGCACAATAGCTTACTTCTTCCTTGTGCCATTTCTTTCAGATTGTATCTATACTTTTTTTTAAAAATCTGTATCTGCATCCCTATAAACACACACACACACACACACACACACACACACACACACACACACACACACACTACTTTCTGCTTTTAGGCTTCTAGGCATTTTTTAACAGTTACTCTTGTTGAGCAGGTTCTCACCAAAGATATACATCCAAAGCTTTAGCATATCTGTCCTTGCCATCTTAATGAAGGTGAGAATCTCTAACTAAAAAGAAAGAAAAAACATACTGAAAGGGACTTAACAGCCTTACAGTTATGGTATTGCAGTAGTGACTTTAAACACGGTGTATGCTTAAAGATGAACGTGCAGCCCGTGCTTACACTACTCCAACTTTTAAGATGGTTGCATAGGTCTTTTTTTTGTAGTGTAATCGATTATAAAATTTTGCATGTCACATGTCACATAATAATAATAATAATAATAATAATAATAATAATACATTTAAACAGAGATTATGTCATATACATTGTTTTAATTGCAAGTCTATTTAACTAAATATGATAAAAGTTGATATACGAACAACATAGAAATACAGTATATAATTCATATTAGTACTCTATTTTGAAACAAACTACTGAAAATGTGTATTTTCTTAATTGGTAACATGTACCGGTGCAGTGTTATTTTCAGCTACGCGGATAAAAAGTGGTACGCAGCGCTTGCCTAAATACATTATAAACAACTTCCGCTAAGAAAGCAGGGATGCGCCCATTTAAATCTAATATGTTATGCTGCTTTCTGTCCTTTACATCTTTTTTTTAATTTAATATTTATCATATGCAATGTAAATTTTCTTACTTCTGCAACTTTGCGATGGACTTCTTATTTTGTCTTGGTCGTAGTGAATTGTTTTTTCTTTTTAGAGAAAAAGATTGTCTGTTTCCAGTTTTAGTTTGCAAAAAAAAAAAAAAAAAAGTATAATTAATGGTAAACTTACCTCTGTTGTATCTCCTACTGCATCAGTAACTCTAAGTATCTTTCTCCAGTCTAGTTTCACTTTGCTGAGCCAATCTCTGCCCAACAATGCAGGGCCATTTCCCTTAGTAACTACAAGAGCCAAATCAAAGATTTCTTCTTGGTACGTTACAGTGACATTTAGTTTACCCAACACATCATGCGTTTCATTTGTATATGTCTTTAACACACAATCAGTACACTTTTTCCAAAATCAAACTTACAGCAGTTCCTGTGAATATTCACATTCTCCTGACTACATCATTAACATTTACATTTACATAGTACAGTTTTTTTTTAAATCAATAGTAGAATTTACAGTGTACAATTCAACATAGCAGTCAGACTCATGGTTACTGTTCTCAGAATCCGCGATTAATGGTGAAGACTCTGGGGTGTTGTGACAAAGTGCCCGCCCCTGTGTATATTATCTGTTATGTGTTGCGTGTGGTGTGTTTAAATGTTTGTGTATAGACATTGGTACACGGGATATAAACGGGTCTGTGTAACATGAGTGTTTAAAATGTATATGTGTATTTAGGCACGAGGATTGCACAGCACTTCACGTGCAAGTAAAATGTAATAAAATGTGAGCACGGGGAATTGCACTTTATTAATTCATGTGCTGGGATTCAAGTGAATAATTAAGTAGTAATTGAATCCCAGCACAACAGTACATATAGATGCACGTTTTCACATACTCAGGGTTGGGTGTTCGGTGAGTGGAGAACGGGATAGGAGACGGAGGTAAAAGTAATAATAATAATAATAATAATAATAATAATAATAATAATAGTAGTAGTCGTAGTAGTTAAAGTATCTGCTCACCGTGTTTGTCTGTCTGGTCCGTTTTGCTTGTCTTTTTGTTTTGGCGACGTGTGCCGTGTCCTGTGTTTTTGTATTGTTACCAACGTTTATTTTCTGTTCTGTTTATTAAATGCTGAGCGAAACATTCGCTCAGTTTCACCAAACCACACCTCTCTGTCATTCATTCCTTTTCCTGGTTCTGACACCGCCCACTTCGGCCGTCTCTTTGACAGGTGTCCACTGGCCAATTTGTGAGGTAGTGAGCCCCGCCAGTGGCACATGTCTTGTGATGTTCTCCAGCAGTCTCTGCTTTCTTCTTCAGTGCAGTTGAAAGGCAAGCCCGCTGTGTGTGTCCCGTTTTTACGCAACCCCAATACTGTAAATCCTTAAGTAGCAGGAATCTGGAGCATGGCTCGTTCCTGAACAACGTAAACAAGGGCTCCTCTTCACCATCAATGCCGTCTTTCCCTTGATAGTGTTTGTAGGACAAAGTTAGCCTTTGAGAAAACTGTTTTGCGCTTTTCTTCGTGCTTTCGTACACCGAGGTCATCTCTGTAGCAGCAGCCAGCGTTAGGTCCTTCGTAGAAGCAGCATTCAGCAACTTGTCTCTTAGTTCAGCAATTCGGAGTCTGCAAAACATCCAGTCTCATACAGCTTCCTCCAGAAATGTCCCAAAACGTTAACTGACCGTTTCTTTAACGGCACCAGAAACTCACCTACAGTTTCTCCTTCCAATTGGTTCCGTGTATGAAAACTCGGCGATAAAAATTGTTGCTAGGTAATTCACTCCCATTGGGTCTAGCCTATACCATACACTGTGATAATTAAACGTGTTTTGTTCTCCTTTGTTATGGTGAAGATAAAAGGCAGGTGGATTTGCTGGAAGTTTTGATAAGGACTTCCCTAGTGATGCTACTGGACAGAAGCAATTTCCGGGCTCTTCAAACATGAATCTGCTGTGACATTCTTTGTTCATTTCGTAGGGATTTTTGTTTTTAAAACAAAAGAATCTGCTAGTAGTTGTCCATTTCCTTCTTTTCCTCTGCATACAAAATGTAACTGGATGTCAAACCAAACTTTACTCATAAGACCAACAGCTGTGTCAGGATTCAGGGCTTCAGAATGTTTGATTATTTGAAAATCTCTTTCAGTTATTGCAAGATGATGTTGTGTTTTATCCCACCCTTCTCATCTAAGTTTTTTAATTGTACCCACAAACACGTTATTGAATTTGTGAATTCTGTGCCACTCATTAGACACCAGGATAAACTTAACGGGGTGGGGGGTCATTTAAATGTCTGTTCAGTCCAGCACGGATCCCAACACAGCTGCTGATTCCGTATTGCTCGACTTTACAGTTTCGGATTGTGCCACAAAAATTACATATTATTTAGCTCTTCTTTTGTCAGTTCTGTGAATTCAATATGTAATTTTTTTTTTCAGACAGCCAGTCATTAAAGCATTTAACAGCCCAACTGGTTTGTTTGGTCGTATTCATTTCATTTCTAGTTCTTTTCTAGCACATCCATGTTAGAGTTCTGTACCTCAGCGTGGCAGTTTAACTTTTTCTTTTCTTCGCTTTCGGGAGACTTGCAAATATGAGCCGATCCTGCTTCTATTTCTACCCAATTATTGATTGTCATCAGTGAAAACAGCTCAAAAGTGATGCCCTCAGTGGTATATTCCATGACTGACAGGTATTTTGACAGTTTTTTTTTTATTATTATTACAATTACTATACCGAGGATTATATCACAGCTTAGAACCGCTGAGTGGCCAATCAGCGTGCAGCACTACAACAATCCGTTTTATAAAATCCAATTCAATCATTGCCAGATTGAGGAATACATTCTGTTTTCCATCTGTTTAATAATAATAATAATAATAATAATAATAATAATAATAATAATAATAATAATAATAAAAAATAAATTCTTATCCCAAACTCTATGTGCAATATATTTTCCAAAAAGGGAGAGAAAGAGGAAGAGAAAGATTTTATGGATAAAGCCAATTTGTATCCAAGCCCTTGGTAAAAATCTGCATTTGAATAAGCATGATTTCCAATGCTTGCTCATCTCTGACTGTTAATAGACTCCAGCTGGTAGTTAATTATGCTATTAGGTCTCTTTTCATGCCAGTTACACTAACCACATAACACCCTTACTGGCTCAGCTTCTCGGCTTCTGGTGAAATACCACATCCACTTCAAAGTCCTGCTATTGTCCCACATAGCTCTTGGGTGGGATGGGTGTTTATTAGACGCTTAATTAGTCCAATTAAGTCATTTAGGGTACAGTTCGAACAAAAACCAGGAGGGACAACCGCCCTCCAGGACCAGGATTGAAGACAAGCATTGAATTGACAACATGACTGGCAGAAGGCACAGGTGTCGTTGTCCAAACATAAACAGTCCAAAGCACCTTTGAACCCTTGTTCCATAGTCCAATTTCTGTGTTCTTGTGCATATTTTAACCTTTTAGTCTTGTTCCTCTTTCGTAACACAGGTATTCTTACTGCAACACATCCGTTAAGTCCTGATTTCAAGAGTGACCTTTGCATTGTTGATCTGATGGACAATGACACTTGTGCCTTCTACCAGTTCTGTTGTCAGTGTGACAACTCAGTCTATTGCCATTTTGAACCAATTGCCTTTGACCTAGAGACATACTTAGTACATAACAAACTATATCTGACCAAAAACATGTAATATGTATAAAAACAGCCAAAAATGCAGGGTTCTGACAAATTGTTTGATATCTACAAAAGGGGCTAATTATTGAAACATTGTTTCATTAGATACAGCTACTTAAAAAAATAAACACTACTGTGGCAGGGCAGGGCCCTGGTGGTAACTAGCATTTTGTGGTGTTTTGGTGGTGGTTGACAGGGATGGGGTTAATTTCCTATCCCTGCCAAAATATATGCAAGAATGTGGCTGGAGCTAAATTGAATGATTATTGAATAATTAGGATCCAACTACATGGTATTTAAGAAGGGGAAACTTCCTTGTTTGGTGAGAAGGGAGTTTGGGGGTGAGTTTTACACTTTGAGTATTGTTTGTACTATATGTATAGTGATCAATGAAGGCGATTGCCCAGCCTGACATTAGTGTTTTTGTTTGACTGTATTTTGGCGCTTGTGCCCTTTTGTTTTTGTTTGCATTATTTTTTTTGTTTATTAAAAGGCACATCAGTGCTTAAACTAAAGCTTCTCTGTGTCTGAGTCTCCTTCCCTGCCCGTAACACCTGGGCCCACAGCGTCATCCTGTCATAACTACTTTGTTGCTTTAGACCGCAAGTGACCAAATTTCTGCTTAGGTTTATGCTAATTTAGTTTGATAACCCTCATCTCTCCCTATGCCCCCACCCGAATTCTCCACTCCGCCCACACTAGATGACTGCCTATACCCCCACTACACTCCCCTACCTCCAGAGCCCGCTACCCACTCCTTCTCCACACTCGCCTGCAGTGGTGGAACAACCTTCCTATGGATGTCAGGACTGCCCAGTCCCTGACCATCTTCCGACGCCTCCTCAAGACACACCTCTTCAGACAACACCTGCAAAACTCAACTCTTCCCTTCTGGACAATACAGCACTCTGCCCTTAATGCACTTTAACTTGCACTTATCTGCTCCCTATTTTACTGTATTTAATCCTGCACCTGCACTCCCTTGCACTCGTATCTAACCCTGATGTAACTATCAACACTTATTGGTTCTCGAACTGCCCGATATCAAACTGTACTGTGTTTTGAATTTGCTATTAGGACTGAAGTCACTGTATTTTGTATCTTGTACTGTAATTCTTGATATGTATTTTGGTATACAACTGTAAGTCGCCCTGGGTAAGGGCACCTGCTAATAAATAAATTATAATAGCCTCCCAGTGACACTTAAATCTACAATTTAAAACCTGAAAATTATTAAAAAACAAATAAAAGTGCAACATAAATCAGTTTACACCCCAATGCAGAGTTTCACAAAGAGCTGCCTGATTTTAATACATGTTTAGCATGTTCAACAAGGGCAGTGTTTTACCACATTTGAAATGCTTATTTCTCCTAATCTTCAACAGTTGTGTCAGAGTGTCTATATCTGTACTGAAACATAGTTAGTAGAATGGCATTCAAGAACAGAGGTTAGTGATACTGTAGTTTTCCCATTAGGTTTAGCCTTGTATAAAGTCACAGTTATTGCTCCATTTTATAGGAATTATATCTGTTGCTTATACAACCTTCTATGCAGCTACAGATTGATTGTTGATTGTTTTTAGCACTGATGTGTTCAGGTACTTTGCATAATAACAGCCTTGTTTTCACTACATATCTATAATTACATTACATTACAGTACATTTTTTTTCTTATTATATATTGGTATGTAAAAACTAAAGGATTCTATTTTTTCACATTGTTCTGCATTTTAAAAGTTTGTTTTTCACCTGGCTAGAGAGTGACTGAAGGATTTCTGTTTTGACAATGAGCTCTTTTTGTGCCAAAAAGCATCGTTACTTTTATCTCTTATTAGCTAAAATGCATCTTCATGTAAAAGCATTTGTATTTACTGATGCACCTACATGGATTACCACCAAGATTTCAAAGTTAAGTAAAATAACCTGTTCATTAAATCAAGATTATGCATTTTGCTTTGTTTATAAAATTCTGTGACATTTCCTTATTTTACAAAAAGAAGTGTTTTGGTGTATGACTACAATATTATAATTTCAGTTTATAAATCATGTTTTAATTGGATAGGAAAATAAACAAAATTATAATTTTACTGTAGGATTCATACACCAGCATTTTATTTAGGTATAATAATATAACAATGTTAAAGGATTTTTTTAGAGAGATTGATTGTCATTAGATGTGGTATTTTACTTCAGATTGTTCCTGCTAGAAAGTACACTTGTTAGACTTGTCTATTCTTACTTCATTTTAAATTAAGTTGTCATTTACTCTGACAACAAAAAAATAATAGTAATGAAATGTATACCAAGACAAGAGCCATTTGCATGTCTACAGAGACATGTTTTAATTATACTATTTGAAAAAACACATGGCTGTAAAAGGTCCTTGTTATACAGAGGTTTGTTGGTTCACAGTGTGTGTGTTTGCTGACTGATCCACATATAAAAAAAAGAAGCACTGCTTTTCTTTTTTAAAGCCTAAGCTGCCAGGATGTAACGATGTCTTAAGATAAACACTGACATAGTAATCTTTACTAGGCATATATCCTGTAGGAAAGGCTGCCTTAAATGAGTGTGATTTTCATGCTAGGCTTGACTTTCTATACATGCAAACATATAAATTAGCTTTTCCAGTGGTGAAGGATGTTTTACTCAAGAAAAGTGCTCATGTAAGCCCCACTAAATTGCTGAGGTATAAAACTGCTTCTTTCTTCCTGTTACACTGCTGTCCTATAGGTCAGGGGTTTTCAACCTTTAAATTTTTTTTAAAGCTCTTCTCCTTCTGTCCGAATGTTTCAGCTCAAATACCCCTTTACAATTTTCGCTCTACTGAATGGTACCATAGTTGCAACAAAAGGCAGACTAATCTGATTAACACATGTATTTCATAGATAATGTATGGCACAGCAGCATGAGACTGACAGTCATTTTTAAAACTTTTAATTACAAGTCTTTGGATGCACAGAATCAAAAGACAGTATTTGTGAGTCTCTTCGGAAGCACACACATTCGCTTTCTATTTGGTAAAGTTATTATAAATAATCTAAAATCATTTGGCGCTGTCAGTATCTTGCAGAGGGTATGAGCCAGACAGTTTTACGTGCTTTGACACCTCGAACAAAAAACAGTTCAACTCATAAATCCAACCCACTCTGGGCGAAACAGCGGACCAATTAAGAACAAGGGGCCATCTATGAACGAGAACAACCAATGAGAAAGACCCCACGTGGACTTGGGCACAGCCCAAAATAAACAAACTGACAGGGTGGAAGTGAGAATCACAAAAGCAACCGCGCAACTTTCAAAGGATGTGCTTCCCATAAGGCACTTCCCACACTAAGCAAGCTCCCCACAGGAGAAAGAGGTTCCGCGTAGGAGGAATGGCGAGCTCTCCACACTACAAGTGTGTTCTACACAAGGAACAGGGCTCCAGGCAAGAGGAGGAAAGAGTCATGGGAGCATAATTACTCAAATTCATGGAAGACAAGGAAGAACCAATGTTCTGAGGAATGGCTAAAATCAGCTTTGAAGAGCGTCGTAGCTCTTTGCCCTACGAGAGACTGAAAAAGTAAACAAGACACATGGCTGCAGATTATGTCTGATATGTCCACCACTTCAGGTTCTCCGTCATTGAAGTCAGTTAGGCAGTTGAATATTGTTGCTATTCCCATTCTGACTTATTCATTCCATCGTTCTGCTTTTGACGCAAACCCTTTGATTTTGTCACAGAGATCTATGACATTAGTCTCTGGTCCTACATATGTGGGTCTATTTATTCATCAAAAACATTTGTGCAATCATCTGCCAAAGACAAAATGTGCTCCATCAAACTCCCTTCGTAATACAGAACCACAGGAAAGCCAGCGAACTTCAGAATGGAGAAGAAGCCCTTGAGAGTCTGTACCCATTTCATTGCACAAAACAGCGAAATTGTGTGAGTTCAGAGGTCTGGCCTTAATGAAATTCACAATGTTTTACAACAGACTAAAACATAATTCAGTTTTAGGCTCAGTTTTTTTTTTTTTTTGCAATGCCAGTGCCTTTGTATGTAAAATTCAATAAGTTGAAACAGTGTTCGGAGCTACTGTTTTATTCTTGCTATCAAACCACTCATACTGCCAGTCATAGCCCTTGCCCCTGTTACTGATACAGATGCTATAGCTCAAAGTTCCTATCATAGCCATCTTGCCTGAGGTAATGAAAGTGTAACCCCCTTTCTCTGTACCTGCATTTAGGCAAGGCTGTGGGTAGTCTCGCTGTGTTTTAACAAAAGCTCAGCTTCCTCATGCAGAGCGGGTATACTAACTAAAAAATGACGTAAAGGTGCACATTTTTAAAATCAAACTAAAGGGGGACCTAGCCCCAGTGATAATAATAATTATAAAAATGAAATCTAATAATGTGAATCATACAGTGGTAATTGCAATGTATTACATTGTGTCATTTGGCTTATGAACCCAGATCACCTTTTCACACAGCCCAAGTACCCACACACCAGTGTTACAGACTGTGGAAGGGGTGTGGGTAATTCACTGACTAGGAGACAGATGGGTGTACTTGAAAACACCACACAGGTGCCCAGTTTTATTTGCAAACAGTTCTTGCTTTTTCCGGCAGAGGGCACTGTTGACCGTGGGCTGCCTATCAACGATGATAGACAGCACCACGGAAATACCACAGCTGGTACGTGAACAGCAAGTGCACTCGCAGGTGCTCATAGAAATAATAATGAAAACAGAAGGCGAAAAGAACAATGGAAAATAAAACAGTAATAAAACTACAAATAAAAGATGCTGCACTCGGCAGCGTTATCCCGGTCGCTGCTACCCGCACGACCCAGATCACCATCCTACTCTGTAAGCTAACTAGCCTGTTCTTTTACAATATGCCGGAGTCTGCCCAAGGGTTCCCCGCTCTCTCTGTCTCGCTATGAAACTCTTTGTTTCGCCTGATTCCCGGTCCTGGATCAGAGCTTCCGCACTCTCGTTGCATCTAAGTGGGCAGACCTGAGGAAACAGCAGAGCATTTTTTTATAGGGCTAGCAATCTGCCAAGACTCGCCTCTCAGCCATTCAGAGAGGGGGAAAGTCCACACACCCACTTTCCCACCTCCTCGTGTCACTGCCATGACTCACAGGCGGTTGTTGGACGACTGTCGCCCTCTTCCTGCAGCCCGTGAACACGCCAGCAGAGTCAGCACAGATCTCTCCCTGTTACACAGACAAATACTTTTTTTTTATTTTCCTGCAATAAACAATTGTATGTCCATTGTATTCCCGGAGTCCTGGGTCCAAAAGCTAGGGCCTTTTTGTGCACTTTTTATTTATATCCCCCGGAGGTTCCCTTTCATCCTTAGAAGGGAAGGGGCTTCAGACATTCATGTTTGTAGTTCTGTGGAGATATTGTTGCCCTGGCTACACAAGCAACCAAATTAGACTGCTGAATTTGGAATTTCAGTTGTCAGAATGACTTGCTGAATCCAATGCTTAATTGTTATGTTTTTTAAGAAAGTGATTTTTATGTCAGACATGACAGGCCAGATTTTCAAAGGGGTCTAATAATATCTAAAGTTAAACTTTTATCTAGACAATTTCTTTTTGGCCATGTTAGCTGAAACAAATACTGTGTATCACAAAATGTGATTATTGCTTACCAGTATTTTATTTCCTTTGCTAGCTTTTTATATTTCATACATAATAAAAAAAAAAAAAAAAAAAAAAAAAACAGCAGACAGGCTAGCACAAATGCCAACGTGAATAACTTCACTCTAGAACAGACTGGTAAAAAGAACTCAGGAAATACTACTGATGCTTCTCAAATCAAAACTCACTGCAGGGTGCCATGCTAGTTTATTTATCCACCCCAAATATTGTAGAACTAGGACTTCCCTATGTTTTTGTGATATGTTACATATTGCTTACCAAATATAGTCCACTAAAAATGATTATAAGAGCATTGGTTGATGGCTGACATACTTAACTGGGGCATAGTTCCAGGTCAATTCCGGTGGTTGTTGTCTTTCGGATGTGCAGAAGAGAGGCATGTGGTTGCAAGGGCTGACCTTTATTGGGGTCAAAATCTTTTGCTTTCTTATCCTCTGTCTTGTCAAATGCTAAAGAACTTGTAAAACAACAGACATTTTTAAAGTTAAATTAACAATTTTTTTTTTAATAAAAGCAATTTAAGGAAATTATGTTGATTTCTAACAAAGAATGCAGTGTCTTTTTGTGTAATATAATGTTATAGCATACTTTTTCTGAGCTGAAAGGGGAAACAAGTCTCAACAGTCTTCATTTACTTTATTTGTTATTTACAATGTGACTTTATAAGGATAAAGAACATGTATTGTGTAGAACAAAGCCCTAATATCTACCATTCAAATAATTTATCAGACATTGCTGTCTCTTTTTTATGTGCAAGTCAAATAGCAAAAGCAGGTGGGATTGTTGAATTAAAAAGTTTTCTTTTGCCAGCTGAGTGGTGGATTTGCAATTTTTATTGGAACAATTACCAACCTTGAAGTTAGAGGGTGGCAAATCAAACAGTGGTTACCTTGCAGATTTTCCTAGATCTTAACTTGGACCCTATGCTTGACTTATTTATTAGAAAGCCTAATTCATACAAATTAAATCCATATTACACACTGGCTTCCTATGACAGATTTCGTTCTTCTTTTCTGGTTTAAATTACCTCAGGTCTCAACCCAGAAATAATCTGTCCTTTTCAGGAGTTCATAATTAAATTCTCTTGGGTCACATCCCATCAATGTGATGAATTTGCATTGTTATTTCATTATGAGAGGGACAGAAAGAGGATTAGATCTCTTACCACCATGGCAGAGCCTAATTCAACCTGAACACATGATTAAAGCTGGCATTTATGACTATAACTGTCAAAGAAAACGAATTGTAAACTGAGAGCGATGGATAATGATGGCCTTTCCTATGAAACTATTTATTCTCCTATTTATCACAGAACAAGGTATAATGAACTTGCTGCTCACTCTGGGAGCCCTTGTTAGAGGGAAACTACTCATTATTATGAAAGTTGAGCTGCTGCTTCCAAACTAATGGTTTTGACTCAAGTTCCAAACAAAATCAGATTTTAGTGCCACCAGTGTGAGATCTAAATTCCTGAGGAAAAATGATCTTTGTAATCTGTTTATGTTGTCCACCTCTTGCAACACAGTTAAGGATGATTGGTGCCTTTACATAGCAATTATGTTTTAGATTTGTAAAGGGTAATATGAGGTCATTCTTTTCCTGTGTAATCTGAGTAGATGTTTGCTCTTGCCCACAGACACACTGCTTTTAGACTTTTCTATTTAATAATAATAACTATTTATTTTTTCTATGTGGACCTTATATATATTTATATAAAACACAGAAACTTAAAAACAAACAATATATAAAACATTATATGATCTTATTGATTGAACATACTGTATATGAATAACAAAAAATGCCCTTAAGATTTCTTAAGATTTACATTATCAAATATCAATCACATCAGTTATATTGTGGTTTATAAGTAATTAATAAGGTCATAAATAGACCATAACAGAACCATTAGCAGACTACAGTATTGTTAGCAATGGCAAATACATATAGCACATACTTTGATAGAATACCAATGTGTACTATATTTGGTTTGAGCCATTGTTACACTATTGGTATATATGTCAACATATAAAAAATATTGTTGGGGTTCTATCAATGGCTCATTACTATGACACATTTCATCTTTACTGTTTACCTGTATGATCAACACTTCCTTCTTTTTGTGAACACACTTTGCAATACAGAGATTCATCTTTGCACACAGTACCACCAGTATGGTTTGATAATTTGTAAAGTGGCTTTAATTTAAATTGGTAGGATTTAAATCTAGAATCTTTTAACTGTTTTTTAAAATTGAAAGCATGCATTTAATATCTTGCAAATATTTAACCCTAATGGCACTCGATAATAAATAAATAAAAAAGAGAATAGGCCCCTTGGGAACTCAAGATGTTTAGCGAAAAGTAAAGGTTTATTCTGTATTCATTTGTAGAAAAAACAAACTTGACAGGACAGTGGAGTTTACAAGACCTGATGAATTATAAAGGATTAGACAAAGAAAATAAACTTGGTTAAAAGGTTACCCTGCATTAAGAAGGAACTAATTAAAACAACTTTGTAAAGGGTTGAGGAAATGGGAAAACAGACAGCAGCACATCAAGCTAAGGAAAGCTATATGGAGTTTAGAGAACCTTTAAACATTTCTATAACATGACAAGCAAATTAAGGGGTTTGTTTTAGTTGATAGGGTCTTTAGTCATACCAAAGATTGTGAATGGCATTAGAGGTTGGAGGTAGTATATATTTGTTAATGTTCTGTATACAGACTATTTAGCATAACAAAATTACTCAAAATCATTGGAAATTTCACACACATTTATGGAACATTTGAATAATAGCGTCAGTAGTAGATAGTTTCTGATCACTCGTGTGGCATCAGAGATGGCATGTCTGAGCTGGCATCAGAGTAAATGTTTAGTTTCTGAGTCCTTATCTCACATCAGAGATGTATTGGCGTCAGCGAGATGGTATGTCTGAGCACAGAGTCACAGCAACATACAGAATATATATATATATATATATATATATATATATATATATATATATATATATATATATATATATATATAGCATTACAACCACATTTCAAGCCTACGTGCAGAAATCACGTAACAGTTACACCCAAAACCATAAACCCTGCTTTTCTCCTATCTCAGCTCTTTCAAAAAGAAACACATTTTAATTGCTTCACTCCTCCCCCATGTCTCCTCACTATCAGCTTTACAAGTTGAGTGTCTCATAATTCAACCAGCCCTCTACCTCCTTTCACACATGTAACCCAATTTTATGACCTGTGATGCATTCCACGGCACATGCTGAATCAATCAATCAATCCTTATTTTATATAGCGCCTTTCATAGTGGACCACCATCACAAAGCACTTATCATGCTGATTAGAACTAGCTATATGCAAACATTGTCTGAGAGTTTGAGATTTTGAATTATATAATTGGTTTATAATTGTCTCTCATCATACTATCACCACAAAAAAATAAAAATAAAGAAATAGTCTTCCAAATTTAGGGCATGTAATAACAAAATTATTTTGCTGTGAGATTGTAATCTTGTCCTGGGTACCTGCTGTAGGCCTACTCCCATTAGTAACAGGGCAAAACAAGCCAAAGGTATATAAGGGGAATGAGTATATATGTATGTTACTCCAACCAGATCTGTAACCTGTAATACTGTCAAAACGTTTGAGTTGTTTTTGTTAGAGGTATTTCTATTCCTGGAGGAATAATGACTTTACGAGACTTGACTCACTCACTCAGTAACCTCACCTCACCCCACCCCCCCCCCCCAAAAAAAAAACACAAAAAAAAAAAAAAAAAAAAAAAAAAGAATTATACACAGGTTTTTCCATTTCTGACAGTCACAAGAGATCTTCAAATTACAGTTTGAGTTCACATAGTCATCACATAAATCACATTTAGTAGTGCAGATCTGCAAACTCTCGTTTGAGCTGCAATGCATCTTGCAAACTGGCCAATTGACAGTGAATCTGATTTGAGGGTCTAACAGGATATTTAGACTAGAAAGTAGCTGGTAAAAGCAGCTACATTAAAATGCAGGTTGTTTTGGCAGCACCTTAAAAAGAAGAGAACAGGTGTTTTTTTTTTTCACTTTATGCACTCTGATCTGTAACTACAGATGAAGAGCTAAGTTTGACTGATTAATGAACCAGCTGCATCGGTAGATGCTTCAAAACCGTCAGTTTGAACCGGTAGTTGCCATAATGCTTACACATCAATGTAATATCCATACTGCAGATGTATAGGAAAGATAACTACTCCAAACTAATCTAATATATGTAGTACTACAGTATGTATTAGAGGTTGGCAAGGGTACTGAAAAACAGGGGTACCCGTCGGGTTTTAAATTACCCGACAACACTGGCGTCTCTTTTTTATACCTGGTATCGATTATTCATTTGAGAATTTAAAGAAAATGTAGAAAATATGACAATGCGGTTGTAAGCGCGGGTCTGTGGCTGGCGTAATAAAGACAACGTTATAACATACTTTGCATTAAGCCTTTTCTTAACTGACAGGATATCAATGTTTTACTGAAAACAATAACACACAGTGTAAGCAGCACGTACACCTCAATAATAATAAGAACTGCAGCGGCTAGTCTTCTCAGGAACTAAATTGGAAAGAAAACAACATATCAACATCTTGTTGGTTTATGTCAGCGATAACTCTATGATCCATTAATAACAATAACCGTGTGGCTTCCAATACGGAATGCTTTATCTACAGTTATTGCACAGATATAGTTTCTCACCAAAAATACCAGATAAGTCGCCTTTATTTAAAAATAAACAAACCAATAAAGTATTGTAAGCGGTGTACCCCAGAAAACAGACTGAAAACCATAAACGTTTTATTTTAATGAAGTAGATTAAAAAAGAAAAAGTATACGCACTCCAAAATGTGTAAGGTGCAAAGTACAAAATTAAATCAGAACGAGAAAAACATCACTCACACACTTGCGAAACGTTGGCATTTTTTGTTTTGGGTTAAATAAAAAGTATTTGTGGAGCATGTCAAGTAAGTGTGCTTGTGCGTCCTCCTTTGAATGAAATATTTCCTTGGCAGAGTTTGCAAATTCCGTTTTCTCCTGTTTTGTGTTACATTGGTGTTGAAAGTGCTATGAGGATTATTTCATTTTTGTATTTATATTCTATATATATATATATATATATATATATATATAAAGAAAGAATTGTAGTAGGTTCAGTTCATGTAATTCACAAAATTAAAATATTTAAAGACAATTTTCTTCTCAAGGACCCTGTGACAGCATGGCCTGTGGTGAAATCAGGCCAGAATGCAGGAACAAAAACAAAGACACAGTAGTGCAGGGCAAAAGATGCGCTGTGCGCGGTTTATTAAACAAACAAACAAAAAAAGATTTAAACACAAAAACATTGCTCACAGAGCAACATAAAAGATTTAAACAAAACCAAATTACGAACACAAAATAATAACAAAACCCAGGTCAGGCTGGGCAATCACCTTCACTGAACCTATAAGTTTTATTTACAAATTTCTTTTCTCTTTTCTTGCTCGTTCTCGTTCCTCCTCTCGAACACCCACCTCGAGTGCTGAGAACTGCAGGCTTTTATACTGTGGCGAGGGAGTTAACTAGCTAGTAATTATTCTATTACCCCTCACCCACAATCTGGCAACTACTGGCAGAGGATGAGTTGCCAATCTAGCCTCTGCCAGAACACATTCCAAAAAAAAAAAACATACTGCTCTCGCCGTCATATATAAATACAATAAATCATAAAACAAACACTAACACGGCTGCGCTGTCATAAGTACAAACACACAAATCATACACAGGGGCGAAGGAGAACCCTGTTCTAAAAATAAATAAATAAATATATTTACACAGTAGGGCTTTGCCCTGCCCCCTTTTTATGTGCAGGGCGTTCCTACTGCCCTGCTACAGACCCTTTTAAATAAGTGATGGTCATTTGTCCAACAACCTCATTCCCTCAAAAGCGACAACTGTATCTTTTGAAAGAGACAAACACAGATTGTGTGGGAGCCTGGCAAGCAGCACAGCTCCTACATCTTCTAAAGATTGACAGCAGCACCTGTTCTTTATTGCTTTAGTTCCAGAGGGATTGTAGAATTTTGAGTACATCACTCAGCTGGCTGAAATAGCACTGCTTGCATCAGTTTAATGCTATGTAAACACATAGAGCAAATGAGCTACAAGATCTAAAGGTATTTTAATTTATTTAAGTTTAAATTTTTAATAGCCAGCTTGGACATTGTTTATCTATCACAAAGAGAGGTGGAAACATACAGAATAATGCTCATGACATGAAGTTGTAATGTTATTGTGAGGGTGAGATCCTCGCTCTAATATCGAATTGCCTGTTGTTCTGCTTATTAATGTGATTGTTATTCTACTGGCGATAGAGCTGTGGTTTATTATGTATTGTGCATGCTGTTGATCGAGTGTGTTTGATATATGACAGTGTATTCTTGTATTCAGATTAGGGCGCTTCCCTTAATGAATTTACTATAGCCATACATGAGGAAAATGGGTTTTGTTATAGCCATATGTTCAGTAATCTTCCAATAGAAGGGGTAATACTAATTTTCAGTCTTTATTGGTAACAGTTAAGGACAAAAGAATAAGGAAGACAACGATAATAATAACAAGTAAGCGACATTTGCAAGAAATAAAATTCCTCAAGATAGCTCCATATTCCATATATCTTATTCTGAATTCTCTCATTCGGGATGCTGCTTGCCTTATTCTGAATATGTTGTTGATCTGACTGGAATGCTGAATATTCAGAATAGTAATGGAATTTTAGCCAGCATGTAAACATACTGTACTGACAGATAGCATCATAACTCCAAATACTATTGTTTTTCATTTAAAGTCACACAATAAATAAATGACTCACTGCCATTTAATGTAGAGACTTATGCTGTTTTTTTTTAGTTTTACATTTGAAATAGGTGTATTTTAGTTAGGAGATCTTTAGCAAACCATCATCTGAAACTACACACGACAGCAGAACACTAAACAGAGAATGCAATGTTACCTGTATAAACCTTTTTACACTATTACCCACAAGTCTTTTAAATCATCTCACCACAGACCAATTTATGAACCTCATATGCAATTTAATTGCAGTAAGAGTTTTTAGCACTGCGATTCTCACATTCAGATATGCCTCCTTCATTGTCAGGTCACTTGTGCACTCTGTGTTCATTAATTTCCTGATCCTGAGTACTGGATATGAATTATGTTATTAAGTGATTCTTTTATTCATACTACGAGTTCATAAATTTGAATTATTGTTTCAGTTGAATTTAATCAGGATCAACTAGTGATTTAGCTGTCGTTACTTCCACTGGGTGCAAAGGATCTATATTTTCTCACCACTTACCAGTACTTAATGTTCAGTAAATTTAAAGATTATCTGCTAACTTCCACAGGCAAGAATCTGGCATTGTCCTTATATCTGGCACATCATTCGTTGGATTGCAGGCTGCACTATTTTCTTGTCTTATCTTGCTGGTGTTTGGTGCAGTACTAAAACTTTTGGGTGGCAAATGGGCACCTACATAAACATACCTTAAACAAAGTTCCTTGTGTACTGTAGTTGAACTATTTGACCATTTAATACAGTAATAAAGAACCATATGTTTTGGGAAAGGATTTGATAAGTTGTTGTAGCAATTTGACCGGTGATTATGAAACAGGTGTTGAGGTGATGCGATGTAAAAGGAATCGCCAACAATTGTAATCCAGTGGAAAAGTGGTTTAATTGTAATCCAGGTCTGGCGACCAAAACAACAAACCCTGGCAATACACAACGATGTATATTCTACGGAGAACACAACAGGGTTACAGTCCCAAACAATAATACGGCACACGGTCACCAGTCCTGGGTGTGTGTGGTCGTGCTCGTGGTGAGTGATAAACAATGTTATTTCGTGACTATTGGTGAGGTGCAGATCTGGCTTGTGCTGGCCCAAGGCGACAACTCCGGATGCGTGTTAGCTGTCTGGTGGTTTAATAAACACAGACAGTTACTAAACAGACAAGACAAACAAACACAACACTCACGAATATTTCTCTATTCTTTTTTTGGCAGTCACTACTGCAGCTCTCTCGGTCCTTCCAGTTTCACAACGTAAAACCCCAAGCGAAGGAAAAGATTAGCATTTCTCTGGCCCCTTTTATGCTACCCCGCATGATCCCTAGGTAAATGATTTCAGCTGCATCTATAGCTTGCAGCTGCTACCTCGTTTACCTTCTGGGTCAATACGTTCCTTCAACAGAGTCTCTCTTCCATCCAGGCTGACCGACTTCCCGACCTTGGAAACGAACTGTCAGGCCAGCCCGTCTAGATACTTTTCCTTTCGCTATTTAGCACCCTCACAGGTCGAGAGGGAGATTTATAACCAGAACTAATTGTATTTCTGTCACAGTTGTGTATGGATCTTAGTATACTAAACTTTATATCATCTCAATTCAATGGTAATATTATATTATGCGTGTTCTGTATACTGCTCTATTGCTCTTTGTGCTAATATCATTATCTGCCTTTTTTTGTCTAAGTTGAGGAATTGACGTGGGGAATCATATATGTTTAGGGCACAATGCTTCACAAAGCTTCATTGCACAGCTCAGCGCTAATATGCTCCCCACTTTACTCATCCACAATCAGCACTGAGGATTTATTTGCTGAAATAGTCAGACAACCTGGCAAACAATGATTTTAACAAACTGAAATAGAGAATTGCATAGAACAAACAGTAGGAGATTGAGGTAAGATCTTTTTTTTTTTTTTAAATTAAGGTGATATACATAATGTACATTATCCCTTTAAGGTAAAACGTTACACTATGGTGATGATGTTATAGATAGTTGTTTGTTTTGCATATGACCACCTTATTTAATAGATATGTTGATTACATGTTGATGTTTCTACGGTGTTTCAAGTTCAACAACGGCAAACTGATCCACCAGCCTCACAAGAACGTTTTAATTAGTGAAAACATATTCCACTTAAAGGTATAGTCGTCACGAATAGGAATTGCCACTGAATGGAGGTTTTTTAAAGTAAAATGTTTCACCAGTTCACTAACCACTCAACACTGTGTCTAACCTAAACACAACTCAATCCAAAGTGAAGTAGTACACACCGTTGCTCTTCCGCTGCAGATGAACTCGGTCCATGTTAGCCTACACATTAAAATGAAACTTTTTTGCACTCGCTCTCTGTACACCAAAATCTATTTTCACAAACCTAAAATGGCCTGCTAGGGGGTTTAGATTTTAATTCATTGAGCACTGACTTTGCGATGTTTGTTTGTTTGTTTAGTTTTTTCCCCTTCAGGATACTAAACTTTAATTACACAATCATGGGTTTTGCTTTAGTCTGATTAGAGCTTTGGGGCATTCATAACCTGGAATTATTAGAAATAACCATGGTAACAAAATGTTAGTTCTCTGAAATATTTCTTTTTTTTTCAAGAGAAACAAGAAAACAGCCATACATAACCAACATCCATTAATTTCCATAATTAGTCTGTCCTTTACATGTACACCAAGGTCCATATACAATTATTATTACCTTATGGTTACCCAGAAAGGTGCACACTTTTAACCCATGGCTACTGCTTGCTGGTAATAAATATACAAGTCAATTCCCATGCAACTCACTGTAAATGTGTTAACTATTTTTAACAATGGCAAGACACAATTTTATAAAACCAAACCATCCATCTACCCAAGGAATATATTATATATTTTACTCATAATATTACTGAATATGCTTTATAAAATGGAAAGAAAAGTGGGGCCAATCTCATTGGCTAACAAGCATCTGCTTAATGAATTGTTCCAGGTGTTTAAAACATGCAACAATGACCCACAACAGCAGATTATTTATATTGTAACGTTAGATTATGGGCCCTATTCACAAAGCTTTAACTCATTAGTTATTTATACAATGTCTTTTTAAAGTCTATTTGGTGATTTTAATCTGGGTTTAGAGTTTCATTTCAAAATAGACATAAATAAATACATGGTTGGTACAATGGCTTGTTAGATCCTTTCATCTTGGAAAGCTGATGTCAAACAATTCACAACACAGCGTGGGGACTGTGGGAATGTATTAAACCGGAGGGCATTTTAATTATCCAAATATACATACATGAGTAATTGATATCACAATGAAACTTATTTAACAGTTAACTGTATGTGTTTTGGAAATAGTATACCCCAATATTATTATTATTATTATTATTATTATTATTATTATTATTATTATTATTATTATTATTATTTTTTGTTATTCAGCCATTTGTAAGAAACATTTCCATTACATTCCTTTAAAAATATAATCTTGAACGCAATCTACAAAGTTGTATAGATTTCAGTGCCCTAACTCAATTCTCCCAAGAAACCTCATACCCCAATCCAGGGCTGAGCATCATTGTTTAATTTCACATACTAAGGCATACACAAAAATGCTGTGGATTGTGATGTGATTTCAGCATAAGCAACTATGTAGTATGTGCGATGGCACTCTGTATACTTATGATTTAGGGCAGGGAGGGGCAACTCTGGCTCTTCCTGACAGGGTCTGTGCTCTACCATGTTCTTAGTTGTTTAATTGAACTAATTAAACCTTTATCCAGGCCCTAAAGCTGTTAACTATTTAATTATATGTTTTAAATCTGATGTAGAATGTTCCTTCAGCTTTAGAGTATTCCTTAGGAGTTTTTATGTATACATTGATTTTTTTTTACTACTTTACATAAGCTCATGAACAAATTATATCAGTTTATATTGGTGTGCTATAGATATTATTATTATTATTATTATTATTATTATTATTATTATTATTATTATTATTATTATTATTATTAATAATAATAGAAAATGATTGAGTGCCAACAGCCAATCAGCCTCCAGATCTAGTGGGCTTCTATTGGCATTGATGCCCTCTGGAACGCTGAAGTGCTTAACTGAATTATATTTTAAAATCTGCGCACAAATACCGGCTTTTTACCTTAACATTCTAATCTACAACTAATCTGATAATAGATATAAAAAAATAAAAAAACTACTTAAACATACTTTCTGATGCTGGTCTGGAGACAAGGGAAATCATATCTGTGACAGGGCACCATAATGAAGGCTCAATTCGCAGCTACAGGACAGCAAATTAACAAGGAAGACACGATTGGTTTACTATTCTGTCATCGGCTGGATACAAACAACACCCTCCCACAAAAATAACCAGTCAACCTCCCAACTTTGTTTCAGGTCTTTCAGCACCAGCCAATCCACTCCCTGCCTGCTTGATGACGCCCCGCCTCCAACAACAACTTTTGAGTCAGACTCACGGACTATTCAGCAATTGTACATGTCCTGATAAATTATAATAAGAAAGAGAAAGACCCCAATAAATAACTATGTTAGCAATAATGGTTAATAAATAATAATAATAATAATAATAATAATATTAATAATAATAATGTTCTGAAATTAAATATTAACTATTTTCACTGCTGTCTGATATTACAAGTGCAGATCATAAACTGTAAACTGACCATATTCATCCTACTAGTATGTAAACATATTACATTTTGTTGTGTCGATGTTGCTGTTTAAAAAAAAAAAAAAAAGCCTTAAATGGTTGCCTTCAGTTTAATAGGTTTCCTTGAAGGCAGTTTTTTGTTATTTTCATTTTTACAACAAATAATGAGACTACAAGTTGTGTCACTCTCTTGCAATTCTCTATTTTTTAACAGAACCCAAAGCACCTGCTTGTAATTACTGCAATGATGTTAAAATGAGATACAGCTGATTGTGAGTCTATAGTGTGTTAGCGGTGACAGCTTTATGGGGAAGACTTTTATCATTTCATTAAATGCATATGAAAAGAGGGAGTGCATTTATTTTCTATATTATTGGGGCCTACTGAATAGCATAGAAGAGTGTAATACAATGTATTCTGATATAAATACACTTTTTCTTCAGCTGCAATCAGTGTAAGACATACAGAATAGCCCGTAGGTCTGGGCAATGCAGTGAGTCAGACGGTCCACTCGCTGCAGCGCCATCTAGTGGACTTACCGGGGGATGGTAGCCAGAAGACCCAGCAGCCTACAGCTCCTTTCTGGTAGCTCATGTCTTACAGCTCTTCTGTGGTAGCAGACGTTGGAGTTGTCACATGAGATGTGGTGGGGGTATTCTTATTCTTGTACTTTTATTTCAGCATGGGTTCTGAAGTGTGCGGTGCGAGCTCATCATTTTCAGACGTTTTCCACCACAGCGAACTGAAGATGGCTGAGAGAATCTGTAAGTGATACATTTGGTTTTAAAAGCTGCATAAATGTATCCTTTTCACAAGTATTATCCCGCGTAAATGTCGTTTATGAATATGTGTATCAAGAGTCAATTTATTATAACACACTTGTATTTAGTTACATACATACAGTATGTGTTACATGAGAGCAAGCACATACATGAGAATTTGAATGTTCGTAAATTGAATTGAGTGTTTCTTTATTTTGCTGTAGCTATTATCACCCTTAGACACCAGTAATTTATATATTTATCAATAGCTAATACATTTTTATTTCGGAAATTTTTATTACATCAACGACTCGATCTACATAAATTAGATTAAAGAAATGTTTCAGTATTTAATTCTCCCATTTATACTGTTGCATTGTTAACAATTATAACAGCTATCAGTTAACTGGAATCCATTTCCCTGCTTAAGGGTGTGGCATTACCTTTGGCAGGTAATCCAATAAATAATCCCTGGAAATACATCTTTAAAAATATAGTTTAGGTCTTCAAACTTGAAGGTTTGTTTTATTTGTATTCATAGTGTATATATATATATATATATATATATATCACACAGTATATATATATATATATTATATATATATATATATAGATACCATACATATAAATACATAAATAAAAATGGTATGATAAAATACAAAATAAAAAGTTCTTGAATCTGAGATGTGCAAGCTAGAACTGTGCATGTCGAAATTTTGGGATGGACTGGAATTAATAAATGATTGCCAGTTTTTGTAAAGCACAAATGACGATTTATATTCAGTAAAGTTCTTACTTGTATACTGTTTATTTTTTTTCTGCTGGAGTGTTTCTCTAAAGTGTCTCTTTAACATTGTCAACAAAACAATAGGGTAGTTAGGTATCATGCAGTGCTACATTCTACAAAACAACACATTGAAATATTAACTGATCACTGGTAATAGCTCCAAGAATAGCGTTACCATTTTTAAAATTTAACATGATAACGGTGTTGTTGGTGACATACAATAAAGAGTTTTTATACAATCCGTTCTGTTCAATATATCTATGTAGGAAATTTTAAAGTCTTGAAGGGCGACTACAAAAAAATCCCATCCTGCTTTCTGAATGGCTGCTATAACAAATCCCATCCTGCTTTCTGAAAGGCTACTACCACAAATTCCACCCTGCTTTCTGAAAGGCTGCTATAACAAATCCCATCCTGCTTTCTGAAAGGCTACTACCACAAGTTCCACCCTGCTTTCTGAAAGGCTGCTATAACAAATCCCATCCTACTTTCTGAAAGGCTGCTATAACAAATCCCATCCTGCTTTCTGAAAGGCTACTACCACAAATTCCACCCTGCTTTCTGAAAGGCTGCTATAACAAATCCCATCCTACTTTCTGAAAGGCTGCTATAACAAATCCCATCCTACTTTCTGAAAGTCCCATCCTACTGCTATAACAAATCCCATCCTACTTTCTGAAAGGCTGCTATAACAAATCCCATCCTACTTTCTGAAAGTAATTCAAATTCCATCCTGCTTTCTGAAAGGCTGCTATAGCAAATCCCATCCTGCTTTCTGAAAGGCTGCTATAACAAATCCCATCCTGCTTTCTGATGGAGGGGGCGGGGATGTTGTAAGGGTTCATCTAAATCAGGCACATAAAAGCAATTATATGAAATACCAGTGCAGGCATTTGAAACATGAGAAATTGTATCTATCACTATTTCAAAGATCACATGTATCATTACCCCGTTAAATACCCCATTCAGATGGTAGTTTATCAACAAGCATAGAGTAAATAAAGAGATTTATAGATAGCAAATTAGCAGCATTAAAACTGTAATAGTTCACAGTTACCTGATAATACAAACAGTACAATTTAGCAGTAAGTGCATGTGAGGCAGAGGAATAAAGCCAGCACAATTTCAATTTCAATACAGTGGCATTAAACACAACTTGTTCATAGAAGCTAAAGTACAACAGAATTTTAACATCACACATATTACTTTCAAATTAGTGTGGCGATGAATGCATTCTGTTGGTGATTAGTAAAAACACAGTTTTACTTTTCAGTGAAATTATCCCCCATGATTGTGTTTAATTTATCTTGATGCTTTACTCCCTTGTTTATACAACTGCCATGCCACACGGGCAATACTGCCCACCACACACCATGTGACAAATTCAACTTCCACTACCACAGAAGAACTACCAGAAAGGAGCTGTGGGCTTCAGTTATACCCATCTCAGAAGACCCGCCTATATGTAAATAGTTGAATTGTGTTTGTTCTCCTTGTTCTGTACGCACTCCCGGTGTCTGTCTGTGTGTTGTTTGTGCTGTTGTCTCCATGGCTCTGTCTTTGGGTCTGTATGGAACACTTAACTCACACCCTCAAAATTACAACATTCTGCCAAATGTTTTGCTTGTTAAGCTTTAATAGGTCATTTTAAGAACAATAAATTCAGGAAAATGCAGAAATTATGAAATATAGGTGAAAACATTACTGCTTATTACCTCCCTGAACTAAAAGGTAGTATTAACCTATATTTCATAAATATATTAAAGCTTAACAAGCAAACATTTGGCAGAACCTTTTGTTTTTGAGTGTGTGAGTTAAGTGTACCATAAATGCAACCTTTCCTAGAGCAACTTTTCCTTGGCTTCATTATTGACCAGGCAGGTGGCGTCTATTTAAAGATGAACCATTAATATGTCAAGTAAATATAGCCTTCAAACTGTAAAATATATTACTGTCAGTCACTATGGAACATTTGTATAATTCTGTGTATTTACCAACAGTTTGTAAGTTGACTAAGAAAGGAGTCAACAAGGTAAATAGGATGTCAGCAATCCACATTCATTACATACTTAACAATGGCTCTTCACATGGTAGGGTCTCCATGCTTCTTCAACCTGTGGTATTCTGGCGCTAAAAGAACAACCTAATTTATTCAGGCTTGCTTTGAATTAAGTATTATCAAGATTATTGTCACTCAGCGTACCTCACTGTATATTGGATGGAGTTTTAAAATGTACAAATTGTAAATTACAGTCCTTTTAGATAAACATCATTCTTCTAATAGGCCCTCCAAACTACAATCTCCTCTGGCAGACCATATGTCGCAAATAAATTTAGCAGGACCTCAGCAGTAGTGTTCAACATAGGCACTACTTGAGGCCATCTAGAATGAGAATCAAGCAGGGCTAAGAATCTTAGCTTATTCTTTTTAGAAAAGTCAACATGAAGCCTTTGCCAAGGTCTTGCTGGCCACTTCATGTATGAAGTGATGTTGTAGCAGGCGTATTTCGACAATTTTAGCAGATTTCACACTGGCTTACCATGTGCTCTATTTCAGCATCTAAACCAGACCACCAAAAATAACTACGGGTTATTATTATTATTTGTTTTTTAGCAGACGCCTTTATCCAAGGTGACTTACAGAGACTGTTAGGGCTTTCATGTTTACAATTCCCCGATGATTCTCTTGCAGCTCATGTAATAACTGCTGTCTGTATGCCTTGGGCACAATCACACTAAAACCCCAGAAACAATTTTTCCACTGTTAACTCAGTTTTTTGGTGCGCAAATGGATTAAAGCCTTCATCAGTAACATTGTTTTTTTCCACGCAGTTAAAGTGCTTTACCTTCGTTAACAGGATCTGTTTCAGTTTTAGTTTATCTGAAGATGTCCTGACCTGAAAAGGATCATTCATCCAGAAATGACACCTTGTAAACTGGATTGCAGCCTGGTGACTTGATTTTGATCAGCAACAGGACAACGCATCAGCATTTCTGTGATGATTGACAGCCTTTTTAAATGCATGCAGCATGGGTCTCGCTGCAAAACTTTGGTAGTAGTTTATTAGACATACAGTTTTGCTTTAAAGGACTTGACTAATCCAGGATCCGTACTAAAAACGGCTCAGTATTTTTCACACATTTTCCACATTGCACCAGTTAAGCTGTTTACTTGGGATCAGTCCAATTTAATTTCACACATACAATTTCTGCCCATGAGTGCTGGACCCTTTAACTTTGATACTAATAGCTCTAATTCAGCAACCTGACTCTCACTTTCATTGCAGAATTACTGCAACTAGTATTTTATAGTAAAACCTGTCTAACACAGCATCGCATGGGACCAGATAATTGTGCCGGATAATACAGTATGCTGGTTTGTAGTTGCAGCTACTGTAAAATCTAATACTGTACCTAGAAAAGACGTAGACATTACAATATTTTAACACTTTGAAAATACTATTACAGTCCATAAAATAAGAGTACTGTCCAGTTATTCCCTGTAACTCAAGGATTGTATTCATTTTTTATTTTACTCTTCATTATGTAAACAAGTATTTTACTGCAGGACATGTGCATATTTATGCAATCTATTTGATTATACATTTAAAAAAGAAAAGTCACAGAACTTGATGCTAGACTTCACTGTAGGGTTTACATATATTTTAGACAGGCAAGAACTACAAATCATGCCTGATTCTATAATCAACAAGTTTTAGATTGAGAGGGTATCACAATTATTTCTAATAGGGATTTGGTTGGAACCCCCAAATGATGCCTGATACAGAGTTCTGGTATGTAAAGACGCAGGGATAAATCGAAATGCAATAAAAAGTACAAACACCAATGTATATTAAAGGTTTGTCTCATTTACACTTTTATAGTCTATAATTGTACTGGGTGTAGTTCGGTATGACACGATGCCCATTTTGTATTTTATATATATGTTTAGTTATTGTTTTTTAAACTTGGATCTGTAAGTGCACTGTAGAAGAGCACCTCCGAAACTCTATTTTTACTACTATTGTGGGAGGGTAAAAACCTTAATTGTAAATTGTGTGTGTGTGTGTGTGTGTGTGTGTGTGTGTGTGTGTGTGTGTGTGTGTGTGTGTGTGTGTTGGAAATATAGTGTTGTCAGGGAGGGAGTTCAAATCCTCCCTGTCATAAAATATGTGAAACTGTGGCTGGAGCCACTTGGTATTTAAAGAGGGGAAAATCCTTTGGGTGTTGGTGTGTAGGTGATTTTGGAACTGTTGTATTGTTGCCTGATTATTTGTTGCTGGTTTTGTTTATTAAAAGTGCACAACAGCTCTTAAGTATAAGCACTGTTTTACACTTTTATGTGCTGTGATGTTTGGCCTTAGCATTGGAAGACAAGTGAAACCTGACCAATGAGTTGCCACCAGTTCCATCAAAGCATTACACACAAAAGACAATATCCCTCTGTCCAGGAGAGCACCCACCAAGAAAAGGTGTTAAAACCAAGCCTTGCCCAGGACAACTGGAAGCTGCTAGAGACTGGAAGATGCTGGCAGATGTTGGTCAACGGCTTATTTTTCCACCTAAGATTGCCACCACTAACTTTCGACCAGACATTGTCTTGTGGTCTGGATCAGCATGCCTTGTTCATCGGTAGAGTTAACAGTGCCATGGGAAGATGCTGTGGATGACGCGTATGAGAGGAAGAAACTCTGGTATGCTCAACTAGCTGCTGAAGCGGAACAGCAAGGATGGAGAGTCTGAGTTTACCCAGTGGAGGTGTGTTGTCAAGGATTTGTGGCACACTTTACAACCCGGTTTCTCAGAGATGTCGGGTTCAGTGGCCAAGAGTTTCATCGCACAGTGAAGAACTTATCTGAAGCAGCAGAAAGGAGCAGCAACTGGCTGTGGTTGAGACGGAAAGATTCTGGATGGGGATCTCAAGTACAATATAAAGAAAGCAACGCTGATGTACAGGTAAGTAAGCTGGGCTGAGCTGAGTGGGGGAAGGAGGGGGGTGATGCTGGGACGTCGGAATCACTGTTGAGCCCTCTTGAGGTGTCGTAGGCTAGTCGACGAAACACCAAGGATTGAAGGTGCCCATCTGAAGACCCCAGAGATGTACCCTACTTAGCTCAATCCAGACGCTTGTCATGCTGATGCGCTGGGGAGACCACACTGGGTTCATCCCCAGAGCCAGCATCGCAGCCATTGTGTGTGCTGATGCGCTGGGGAGGCAAAATGAGCTGATCCCTGGAGCCAGCATTACACTTCAGCAATCAACACCAGTCAGAAGGATATCTACATCATCAGATGGAAAACAACGCAAGTGGATGGAGATGCAGATGGATCACATTAGTTTACTGCAAAGCTACGTCTTAGTTCAAATCAACATGATGTTTAACATCTACTCTCATGTAACGGAAAGTAAAGTTAATTAATTAATTAATTAATAGACAAAACCAGGAACAAATAAACAGGCACAAGGGATTGCTCATTGTTACTACCCTTACTAGCTCAGTGCTACTGTCTTCATCTGCACAGGATTGGTAGGTAGGTCTGCAACATCATTACTACATCAATAACTGCAAAGTAAATGTAAAAAAAAAACAACAACACTATAATCATTATCATCGCTGTGCTTTCCCCTTCAATTAATACATATTATTCATCTGCTGATAAACATGTGAAACATTGAAAAACTATGTCCTACCTGGCTCTCAAACTGACAAAGGGTTGCAAAAGGACCTGCATTACCTACGTTAACGATTGTGCTTTTGTACCCAGTTAAAATGACACCTCATATAAGGCGCTGCTAGTGTGGCACCTTGAATTTTCCTTTTAATACCAAGCTATTGGGCAACATTTGTTTTATTTTCTGACATTTATCCTTCCTTAGCTGAGCCGGCGCACAGACCTTTGATTTAAATCTCCCCCAGCTGTTGGTAAAATTTCAGTTTGCACATTATGTACAGTACCATGTACAATTTGTTCACTCAACCTTTTTATCGCTCCAACATCAATCCTGATGTGTACACCTAAAATGTTCCAGTGAAAGGAATTTTTACTGTTTTCAGGAGAAAATTAGCATGATAAAATATTATTTATTAGGGTAGGCCTATATATTATTAATTTATAAATGATTTATATTGCACAGTTGTGTGTATATATATATATAATATATATTATATATATATATATATATATATATATATATATATATATATAGAAAGTGCCTATAGAAAGTTTATACCCCCTTTCAACATTGTCACCTTTTGTTGCCTTATACTTAGGAATTAAAATGCATTTAAAAAATAAATAAATAAATAAATTATAGAATTTTGTAGAAAATTAATTAAAAATAAAAACTGAAATAGCTTGGTTGGATAAGTGTCCACCCCCCCTTGTAACAGCAATCCTAAATTAGCTCAGGTGTAACCAATCGCCTTCAAATTCACACACCAAGTTAAGTGGCCTCCACCTGACCTGTGTTAAATTGTAGTGATTCACATAATTTCAGGATAAACCCAGCAGTTCCTGTAGATTCCCTCTGCTGGGTAGTGCATTTCAAAGCAAAGACTCAACCATGAGCACCAAGGCGCTTTCAAAAAAAATTTGGGACAAAGTTGTTGAAGAGCACAGATCAGGGGATGGGTACAAAAAAATATCAAAGGCCTTGAATATCCCTTGCAGCACGGTCAAGACGATTATTAAGAAGTGGAAGGCGTATGGCACTACCAAGACCATGCCTAGATTAGGCCGTCCCTCCAAACTGGATGACCGAGCAAGGAGAATGATCAGAGAGGCTACCAAGAGGCCAATGGCAATTTTGGAAGAGCCACAGGCTTTTATGGCCAAGACTGCTCAAAGTGTGCAGGTCACAACAATATCCCAAGCACTCCACAAATCTGGCCTGTACGGTAGGGTGGAAAAGAGGAAGCCATTATTCAAGAAAGCCCACCTTGAAACCCATTTGAAGTATGCAAAAAACACTCTGGAGATTCTTTAACCTGTAGCAAAATGTTTTGTGGTCTGACGAACTTTTTGACCTAAATGCAAAGCATTATGTTTGGCGCAAACCCAACACAGCGCATCACCCAAAGAACGCCATCCCTACTGTGAAGCGTGGTGGTGACAGCATCATGTTATGGGGATGTTTCTCATCAGCAGGGACTGGGGCACTGTGGCAAAGTGCCTGCCCCTGTGTGTATTTTGGGTTGTGTGTTCGGTGAGTGGAGAACGGAATTGGAGACGGAGGTAATAATAATAATAATAAATAATAATAATAATAATAATAATAATAATAATAATAATAATAGTCGTAGTTAAATATCTGCTCATCGTGTTTTGTTTTGTCCATTTTGTTTGCCTGTTTATTTTGGTGAATGTGCCGTGTTCTGTTTTTGTTTGTTACAGCTGTTTATTTTCTGTCTGTCTGTTCATTAATTAAATGCTGAGCGAGACCATTTGTTCAGCTCCACCAAACTCCACCTCTCTCTTGTTGTTTATTTCCTGGCTCTGGTCTGATGCCACCCACTCTGGCCGTCTTTGTGACACGTGGTGTCAGGGTGGGATTACCAGAGCCTCCTAGATGCAGACCAGAGCAGGAACCGCAATTTCTTGTTTAAAAAAAAAACGACCAAAAAAATAAATAAAAAATGCCAGGTGGCCAGAGTGGGTGTCCATGCCCATAGCCATCTGAGTCCTGTGGCTGATGGACAGGGAGTGATGGGAGGCATATGAGAGGGAACACACCCCAAACTCCCTGAAGGAAGGTGTGGAGTTGGTCCTCTGCTAGCTGGAGGCAGCTAAAAACAGAACAGCAGCCCAGGTAGCAGGGTCTCCAGCGCCCAGGCGGGGGACCGCGAGAGTCCAGTGCCCAGACGGGGGGACCGAGGGGATCCAAAGCCCGAGAGGGAGTAACAGCAACTGTGGGTTTCTATTTTTTCTAAGTTGAACTTTTATGTTTACAGTGCATTTTTCTTGTAATACATGGTCCACTCAATAAAATAATGATAACAATAAAGACAAAAGGGACATACTGTATTCAGTACTTGCAAAATGTATTTACAGTTTTACAAAGCAGTTCCACTCCCCTATATTACTTGCTGTGATTTGACATTGTCAGTGAAAGGTGTCACGTGATATATGACATTCATTTGTGCCTGTGCGTAGTATACTGTAATCACAACTTTTTTTTGTGGTTTAATGTAATATTACCATGTGTAAGATTAAATAAAAGCAGTAAATAAAATTAAATAAAAGCACTATTTTTGGATGGTTTTGATAAAACTTACTCTGGCAGCAAACATCTGACAAGATCTTACAAACTTCTGTCAGACTTGCACACAAAGCTTTATTATGGCAGCAAAAAAAAAATCATACAGCTTAGTTTTTAAGCTGAAAGCTGTTGAGCTGGCAGATCAGAAGGGGAATAGACCAGCTGGAAGAGAACTTGGAGTTGACGAGCATCACATTAGGGAATGGAGGAAGCAACTACCTCAGCCTCAAGAAGAGAGCGCAACTTCACAGAAAGCAAAAAAAAAGGCTACATGTTGAGGGGCTTATCAATTGGATATTGCACCAGAGACAGAGACAGTTAAGGGTAACATGAAACAAAATTGGTTTGATGGCGAAATTATTGTGTACAACACCCAGCTTCAAGGCAAGCCATGGTTGGATTGAAAAATTCATGAAGCTAAACAGTTTGACGATTCATGCTAAAACCACTGGGCAAAGGCTTCCCGAACATCTCACAGAGAAGGTAGCACAGTTTGTTAATTTTTGCCAGACTCAGAGAGAACATTTACAGCTCACTCTCTCAGACAGCAGAGGGATGGATGAGACAGCAATCTGGGCAGACATGCCGGGTGCTAGCAGAGCTGAGGGATGCTCCGGGAGTGACAATTTTTTCCAAATGGATGGATGACTCCTGACACAACAAAATCGTGGATTCGACAGGTTTAGGGAAGGTTTAGCTTTCAAACACGACTTCTTGTATGAGATGCATATCAAGGCCATCAAACGGAAGAGGTACGTGCAACTCTCCAGAAGGCAAAAACAGAAATAGCTTGCATTCCTGCCAGCTGTACAAAGTTGGTCCAGCTGGCTGATGTTTCTTGGAATGCTCCATTTAAATCAAAGTATCGTGAATTCTTTGAGGAGTGGCTACAACTACCTGAACTTGCACATGATATAATAGCACACAGAAATCCCCAAGCTCCTACACAGCTTTAGTGAATAAAAAAAAAAAAAAAGCATGGGAAATGCGCAGCGATATCATTGTGAAACCATTTGAAACTTGTGGAATAACAACTGCCGACCAGGATGTAATACTCTGTACAAAGAGTGGAGGAATAGCAGAAGCTGCATGGGAGCTCATCCTTCCCAATACCAGCACACCTAATGGCTATAGAAGTGAAGAGGAGGAAAATGAGGAGCAGGAGGAGCAGGAGGAGGACGATACAAAGATGAGGACACATACCAGTATCGGTAGCTTAGTAGACCCCTCGTGTTTGTTTTTTGTTTTGAGTTCCAGTTTGCAATATTTAAGTTTTTATTTATTTATTTTCTGAAACGATTACATGTATTTCAGAAAATGAAAAAAAAAAATTTAAACGTTTGACTGAAATAGCTGGGTAGCAGTATTACGGTATGTTTTATTTCCATTAATTGAATGTATTTAAATAACGTTTACCATATTTTAAGTTTATTCAGTTTGTTTTGTCTCTATTTGTAACATTATGCTATACTGTAAGTGTTTAGTTACTGTGTATTTTTTTGAGTAGGGTTAAAAAAAACAAAAAAAAAACACCTTAATGTTTCTTTATTGATAGCGGCGTTTATTCGAGGGCGACCTCTATTATAAAGCTGATATATGACTGTGGTGTCAGTACGAGGGCGGCGCCAAATTGAAGTAATACGATGTGTGTGTGTATAATATATATATATATATATATATATATATATATATATATATATATATATATATATATATATATATATATCTCAGTGGTATTTTAGTTTTTTGTTTTTCAGTTTCCATCAAAGTAGTATGGAAGAATAAAGTTTGTTATTAAATATCTGCTACTGATCTGGATTTTGTTAATGGGAGTTGCCATTTTTTGTTTTTTTATACTTAATTTGAATACAAATGATGTACTGCTTAGAAATAATACTATCGATATAATTTTTCAAGTATAATTATAACAATAGTTACAGTTTTTATGTTAATGATTAGTTTCTGTGTCCTCTTTATTTTACTTTTTTTTAATCACAATTTTCATTTGTGGTAACCGGGGTGAAAAATGTTAGATATTTGTATTGACAAGTCCTCAAGGAGAACAGTGTCTTAAATTAATTTGGAACTGCTTTCCTGGCTAGTTGAGAAACATGTTTCAAGTTAGTCTACAGACATAATGTATCTTAGTTGCTGCAATAAAAAGGTATGGCATGCAAGTTGAATACATTTCAAAACCTGGACTGAAATTGTATATGCCATTCATTCATTCTGTTGATCTGAGGGCATAATGTTGTGTTTTTTTCTTTACTCACTGATATTGTTTTTTAACTTACTGTGAGATTTAAAAAAAAAAATATATAGCCTTGACCTTTCTCCATTTTGTTGCTAACAGTGGTGAAGAATCCTGAAAAACTACAGTATGTACCGTTGGCATACCAGATCTAAGATTACATTTTGATGTCAATACAAAACCATTTGCAGCGTTTGAAAACTAAAATGTAATCGTCAAGTCTGAACTCATCTTACCTACTGTTTTTATTATAATTATTTTTATTTTAACCCTGTTTTTTTCACCACCAAGCCTCTTTGCACCCAGGAGCTTGAGAATGAATGTCAGCAGTCTGACAGTCACCGGTGAATAAAGGCTAGCTCCATACATTTCTACTTATGCTTACTAGGAGCCTGGACAGGAGTGAGGAAGTGAGTTGAATAAAACAATTACTACCCTCACCCACAGGAGCACCAGAGCCAATACTATGCTCCCTGTAGAATCTCCAGTAATTACTAGAATTTAGTACAGTCAGGATGCAAACCTGCACACCACTGACTGTATGGGTAGCCCAACATCCCACATGGATGTAACTTTACCAGCTGAAATACTTGGGGACCCCATTTTACATATTCTTAGCCTTTCAAATCTACTATTAAGTATATAGTGATACCTTGCAGAAATTAAATTCCATATGTTCAAAGGTGAAAATATGTCTTTGTTCTTTTGGATAAACTAACCTCCCAAGAGTGGCATCCTAAATTAAAACAGAGGGAACACATCTTGTTTTGTAGGTTTCAACAAAGTCTACATACATTATTTAACTTGCATAGTTGAAAAAATTAAAATAAAGCCGTTTTAAATAGCTTTCAGTTTTCAGGATAAACTTTCTTTCTGGCTATGTTTCGAAAAAGATTAATTAAGCGATAGTGCCCATCGATGAAGGATCAACTGTGTGGTGGTTGACCGTGATGGGAGTTATGCATCCCGAGTCGAAGGCGAGGGTGCTAACGAAAGTCAAGGTTAACTACCATGTGGGAAGGTCTTCATCGAGTGGGTGCTATTGCTATCAGAAAATTATTGTTTTTGAAAATGATTAAAAAAAAACAAACCATACTTTAAAACCTTGAACTTGTAATGGTTCGTCAGGTACCCTTCCGCTGAGAAAAGTTTTTGTAAAATAGTCCCAAAAATGTTTATAAAGGATCACACACATAATTAGAGAACAAAATTACTTTATTAAACTTTTTTACTTGTCAGAGTAGTTTATCTCAACAATGCCAGATATCTGAATGGAGCATATTACTGAGCTCGTCGTGTCTCAGTTTGTTGTTGATGAAAGGTGTTGACAGTCGAGCTGACAGGCTGTGGATTGGTTGCTTTCGTTGGTGCAAAGTATTGATTGGCTGGTTTTGGTGGATAATAAAATTAATTTGGACCAGTTGTGTCTTTGTTTAGTATTTACTGTTCAATACATCTGTACTGAGCTAAAAAATAAAACAAGTCAAAATGAAATAGCTGGTATTTGACCTGATTCATTTTAAATTTGATTAACAGGTGTACATACACTATACATAGATAATTTCACATAGAATTACTGTTCATTTTATTTTGTACTGCACATCACAAACTAAAATATACAGAACAATTAAAAACAAAGCATTAATATCGTACTGTTATCATTTACACATGTATTGCACAATAACACAAAGTAAATTAAATATCTACTTGCTGAAGCATTTTTTTTAAAGCAATGCACTAGCAAAGGTAACAGGGCAGTGACATCAGCTCCCTAATGACAAGCCTGCTATGTAATGGGAATGGATTCTTTCAATGCAGCGTTTGGACATTTGAAAAAGGAGAGGAAGATTCATGAAATTAATTGGAGACTTAAGTTGATGAGAAGCAATTACCCTCAGCAGTATGAATTAAAATGGTGTGCTGCTTTTTATATGAAAAATAAGAAAAAGTGGGCTGCAGATTTATACTGGACCTTGACGCCCCCAATTAAAACGAGGGAGTGGCTGTACAGTATTTGTTATAATCCTATTTGTTTTTCTATGGGTCTCTCGCCATATCACGGCCCTCGATATATAGTAGATTTGTTTTGGACCCTGAAAAACCATGATATATCGAGTGGGTGGTGTAAATCTAAACAGGCCAGAGGCATTCAATTGGGTGTAATGTTCCAGGGAGGAGCCTTATTACATTTTGTCCCCAAAGTTCTTTAAGAACAGGTTTCAGAGTCCCCTTTTCCCAGTCCTTATTTCCTCTGCTCTAAGCTCATGGGTATCCACAGGAATGAGCCTGTGGTGAGGTACAAAGTAAAACAATACTCCCCCCTTTCCAATCAGCCTGGACCTATAGACTACAAGTAGGGGTCCTTACCAACATGGCCGACCAGAGAAAGGTACATCATTGTAGCTAACTTACCCGACCTGTCACTAATTCACTCACTGAAGTACCTGTGTCTGTGTTTTGTGTTACATGTCAGTGAAAAAGAATGTGACTTTTGGTCGTGGGTCAAACATGGGGATTACAAACAAAGTGATACATGCCGCTGTACCACTTTATAACATTTATTATTTACAGGTGTTCGCCATACGGCTCTGGACATTGCTAATTAATTCAATAAACACCCTTGCACCTGGAAATCATTGTCTGTCTGTTTTCCTGTATATGTTCTGCACTGCACACATCTGTAATCACTCACCACTTTGCCACACCAATATGTCAGTTAATGACATGCAGGGGTGGTGTGAAGCCAGAAGGTCTAACCACGCTTAATAACCCTGTCGTCATTAAAGGTGCAACACAGAGTTCATTAACGCTATTATAAACTCTATCTTTTCAGAATTATCTCAAAACAAATGGTTAGCTAGTAATTGTAAAATAAACATTTGACACACGTTTCTATGACAACCTCTTCGATTAGTCTTTATCAATGCCATTCTTTTAGTATTAATTGTTATACCACCATTGAGTATATGTTTACAATGACTTTTTGCAAGCCTGAATGGTATGTTATCTTAACATGATGCATAATTTTGTCATGCACTTTAGTTTTATTGAATTGTGTATTAAAAATTGTTACAGTCGGTTCATGGACGTTTTAGCTTGATGAACAGTGTATCATAGCATTCACAACGTCATATATTAGGGACAACTAGACTAATCCTTCATATAACTGTAACAAAAACACAGACAGGTCTCAGTCCAAAATCCTTGCGGTGTCTGAAAAGTTCAGGTAAATAAAAAACATTGTGTGGTGCTTGATAGGGTCATTTAATGAATGTTTATTTAAAATACTCTCAGAGTACTCTCAAATGAATAGTAAATAGAAATCTATTGCTCTGGTTGCATAAGCTTCTTTCTCTCCTTATCTTGTTGGGCTGTGTTTTCTATATTTTTTGGTTCACTACAAGACCTGTTTGGATTCTTCAAAAAACAAACAAAAAAAAGATCAGCTAGTAGTGGTGAATGATTTAGAGCTTAAGATGATTGATTTCCATTACATGGGAGTAGATGTTAGATCTTCATGCTGATTTGAACTCGGCGTTCGCCAAGATAAGCACCATCCTCGCTGTTCCGTTTCAGCAGCTAGTTGAGCATACCGAAGTTTCTTCCTCTCATACGACTCATCCACAGCATCTTCCCATGGCACTGTTAACTCTACCAGATGAACAAGGTGTGCCGATCCAGACCACAAGACAATGTCTGGTCAAAGGTTAGTGGTAGCAATCTCAGGTGGAAAAATAAGCCATTGACCAACATCTGCCAGCATCTTCCAGTCTCTAGCAGCTTCCAATTGTCCTGGGTGAGGCTTGATTTTAACACCCTTTCTTGGTGGTTGCTCTCCAGGACTGAGGAATATTGTCTTTTGTGTGTAATGCTTTGATGGAACTGGTGGCACCTTTGGTATGCTCAACTAGGTGGGTTGCCAAGGATTTGTGGCACCCTCTACAACCCAGTTTCTCAGAGACATTGGGTTCAGTGGCCAAGAGTTGCGTCGCACAGTGAAGAACTTATCTGAAGCAGCAGAAAGGAGCAGCAACTGGCTGTGGTTGAGATGGAAAGATTCTGGATGGGGATCTCAAGCACAATTGAAAAAAAGCAACTCTTATGTACAGGTAAGTAAGCTGGGCTGAGCTGAGCGGGGGATGTAGGGGGTGATGCTGGGATGCCAGAATCACTGTTGAGCCCTCTTGAGGTGTCATGGGCTAGTCAACGAAACACAGAGGATGGAATGTGCCAACTTGAAGACCGCAGAGATGTACTCTACTTACCTCAATCCAGACGGTTGTCATGCTAATGTGCTGAGGAGACTGCACTGGGTTGATCCCTGGAGCCAGCATCACAGCCGTTGTGTGTGCTGATGTGCTGGGGAGGCAAAATGATCTGATCCCTGGAGCCAGCATTACACTTCAGCAATCAACACCAGACAGAATGATACCTACATCATCAGATGGAAAACAACGCAAATGGATGGAGAAGCAGATGGATCACATTACTTTACTGCAAAGCTACGTTTTAGTTGGTGCTTATCTTGGCGAGCGCCGAGTTCAAATTAGCATGACGTTTAACATCTACTCTCATGTAATGGAAATCATGAAGATCTGGATACATCCAGTGACTGCTGTGAATAGTGCAACTGGCAACAAGGGAAAGACCTTGTGACAGCATGGAGAGACAGCTGACAGGAGGAAAGAGACCCTATTGGGGCTGGCAAGGATTAGCTACCCTTGTCGGCAGTATCCAGCTCTTTGTTTTCAAAGGTAAACAGGATGATAGAGACACCCACCCAAAGCTTCTAAGAAATTAAAGAGAAAAATACCCCTAGAGTTTATGAGAGCAGGGGCGGAAGGTGACTCATCGTTGGATAACACGGTTAACGATTTAGAAATGGAAACGGATATGAGAATGGAGAGTACTTCACAAAAGACTAGTTCAAGATCTGCAGTTAGCAAAGGCATGGAACTCCAGGTTTGTGTCTGCGGCTGGAGCAAGGCAACATCGGTCAGGGGTTTGAAGATTTAAGGGAGAATGAAATGCTTGAAGGAGAAGAGACAAGGGCCTTGCATTGATCAGTACTTCTTATGAAGTCAGTCAAGTCAGTCGAATGAAATCCAGAGACAGGAAGCAAACCACAGTTCGCAAGATAGCAGCACACCTGTCATAGACGTGAGGAGGACTTGCGTGGATACAACTAGTGATGAACCTAATGATCCTTGCGAACCCGGTCAGACGAACCAGCGTAAGAGAGAAAAGAACCTCAACGGGCACATGGATAGGGACTTTTTGTTTACAGTTGACATCTTCACCAGTGAGTTACAGACTGGATTCCCTGCATCCTGATTGGCTGAGCCAGTATCTAACCTTCCACCAAGTCAATAATAAAACACTGTAATGTAAATTTGTATTAAATGTTTAATATAAAAAAAAAAAAAAATCAACCCATTCTCTTCATATCTCTAATGAATTTGTTGTACAAAAGCAAACATAAGAGCTAAGCATTAAGAGAAGAATAGAGCCAGTTAGACAGTTACATTGTTGAAATAAGTATGTTCTGTTTATCTGGGAACTAGTCCTTTTTCCAAACCATTGTGGTTCATTGAGAACGAACAGCAAGACATCATTGTAGAATTCAGGGGAAAGCTCCTTATCTTAATTTATTCAGGCTTGCTTTGAATTAAGTAATATCAAGATTATTGTCAATCAGCATACCTCACTGTATATTGGATGTAGTTTTAAAATGTACAAATTGTAAATTACATTCGTTTTAGATAAACATCATTCTTCTAATCGGGCCCTCCAAACTACAGGGTTCAAAATGAATTCAATTGCTTGTCGAGTTCTCAATTGTTATCCCAGCACATTGAGTCAATATGTTGGTCTTCTTCAAATGTAATGTGCAACCAGGGATATTCTTTCTGTCATTTTCATTTCTCTAATTCATTTTTTTCTGTAATTGGTAATTTGGTCTATTTAAAGGATTTGTTAAAAATAATTAGTTTGGTCCAATGAGAACCCAAATGTTGCATGAAATTGCCCATACTATGTAATGCAAAGTTCTTGCAGGAGAGCTTTGAAAGTAGAACCTTTTTTATCTCATGATTCATGCTAAGGTAACTGTACAGTCTCTGCAAATATGATTAAATATCCACATTAAACCTGATGAGATGTAACAAAACCTAATAGAACTAAATATCCTGTTGGTAGCTCCAAATTCTCTTCTATTTAATAGATAATTTAATGAAACTACTTATTTTTTGGAGAAACAATGAAGGTGGACTGTACTGACAAATAATCTATGTAAGCAAGTACTGTTATTAAACACAAAACCCACTTATAAACCTATTATGTTTGCATTTTAAAATTACACTTAAGATGCTAGTGTGTTCATAGTTCACTGCCCTTTCCATGCATAATTCATTGCACCATCTTTTTTTTTTTTTTTTTTTTTTATAAAATAATTAAAATATTGTTCAAATTTGTAAGAGACAAACTCATTGTTATTTTTTTGTTACTTTAAAGGTTGCACAACATTTCCCTCTCTGGTTCTGTAGACTGTTTAATTTCTTATGTTATTAGTTTCTGTTTAATAGCAATCTCTGTTCTTGTTTATAACTCTAATTATCTATGTTGTGCATTTACTATGTACGTAAAACCATACTCTACACACAAGGCACACACACACACACACACACACATATATATATATATATATATATATATATATATATATATATATATAATTATATATATTTATACATTACATGGGAACATGATAAGGGGAATACCTATTGAAACACTTGAGATAAATATATTTGCTCCTCTGAGATTTAAACTGGTTAGTAGCTTCACCTCACTATAATTATGAAAACAAATATAAAGCATGCACCTCTCAGAACTACATTTCCCAACATCTTCCTGCCCTTGATCTTTTTTTATTATTAATTTTTCAACAGAATACATAATTGACGATAGTGATATTGAACATATACTATTTAATAAAAAACTAAGTACTCACCTTACAGGAAGACTATATAATAGTTTGATAACCCCCTCCTGTAAGAACCCCACCTTAGACAGAATACATGATAAATGGCACCTGGATCTGATTGGTGATAATGTATCTCTAAACTGGAAAGAGTGTTGGGCACAAACCTTTGATATTACTACCAATGAAAATCGTTGTTTAATACAGTAAAAACTGATGACTAGAATTTACTGCACTTGTAATGTCCTACACAGTTTTAATAATAGCTGCTGCAAAATTAGAACTCTATATGGTGCGAGTTGGAGAGCTCATCTTTACAGACTACTGTAGATTTTACCTCCTCTCTCTGCCTACTCCATGATTCAACTCATGACTCAAACCTAAGATATCTCATTGGCTTGATAGTGATGTTCTCTTCACTTGTTTTGAAGAAACAAATTCTGCAAAACTGGAAGTCCAATTCGGCTCTTAAAATCCAGCATTGGAAAAACCTAATGCTTTATTATTTAAACATAGAACATAGCTTAGCAGAAGATACAAACAAATTAGATCAATTTGAAAAGATTTGGGGCAATCTAGTGAGGTGCCTCCAGCTCTCTGACTCCGAAAAAAAGCCAGGGTCAAACTGTATTATCTTCTTTGTATATATTTTTTGATTGCTGTAGAACAACGAGTTGTATAATATTCATATGTGATGGTTTGCTTAACATGTATAATGTGCTGTTTTACAAATGTATACATGATATATAAATTGTATCTTTGATGGATTGTTGCAACCTGCTAGAACTATACTGTATTCACTTTGAGTCTCAGAATTAATATACGGTACTCCCAAGTGCCTTCTAATATGAACCCTCCCCCCTCATCCCCTTTTCAATTGTAATTTAGATTTTTTTTTTTTGTTTTTGTTATCTGTGCAGCAAAAAAGTTAAACAATAAAAACAGTTTTACAAAAAAATAAAGCTGTAAATATGTTACTGTTAGTATTTATTTTTTATTGTTGCAATGGCTGCAATACTTAAGAATCCAGACATCTAAGCTATTTTGGGCAGTCCAACTTGTGTCTCTAGTGACCAGGCACCAGAGTAAAATATAGGAGACAAAACAATACAGTGACTGAGTGAAAGGTTATATCAGCTGTCTAGAAGAAGTATGGGTATTGAACTCTTGCATCCAGTAGCACTCAATCCACGGACACCTCCTTCATCCTTATCAACTCGCCAATGCTTAAAGTAGAAGAAGCAGCTGACATGAAGACTTCTTTAGCCTGATTTCCTCAGGAAAAATTGCAGCTTCCTTTGTTTTTTTTAATATTCCAAACACACTGCTCTGGCATGGTTGGCCAAAGTTTCAGATGCTTTGGAATAAATGACCATGTCAACACGACACAGCTATTTCAGATCTTCTTTAGTACCGGTAACTAATCAAGCTTTAACCTTGGACTGGAGAAAGGAACTACTTGCCAAAGTAAACAAGATACGGGCAATTACCATTCAGTGTCAGTATCCATTCAGAGAATACATTAAGGTTATATTATAGCAACTTTTAAAATAAATCATACTTTTGATTTGATTGCAGATGCAATAACAGGGAACTATTGTTCCTGGTAAACATGCCTTGTTTAATTTCAGCTGCCGATCAAGTACTAGAGCCCTTCAGCTTTCTATTCAGCTATGTAACAGATACGTTTCTCACTGCTTAATTGTGGTGCTGCATTGGGTATTTTTTTTTACCATTAAAAAAAAATGTCACAGCTAACGTGTAGAAAGATTAACAGTTATGACAAACACATTGTAAAGAGGTAAATGTCACGCTTTATTTTAAGGGTTGTTTTTTTAGTTTATTAACTGTTAACAATCATTGTTCATTTTTAGCTAAGGGTCATCGTTATGGTTAGGGTTAATAAAAACCATATTTTTTTATTTAACTATGCATGTTGTTGCATTATAACAACACAACTATCGGCTGTGCCTCAACAGATGACATGTAATGATTGCACTTACAGTATATTAAGAGACATGATTCACTGCAAAGCATTTTGTAAGGGATGGTTCTGTTTTTGATGAAATTGTTGTACAAACACTACTATGTTCTGCTAAGACATTTGATAAACCAGTCTAATTCAATAAATACTGGATACTATTAATACATTTGCAGTCTGAATAAACCATTGTTTATGGTAGATAATTTTGTTCAGGCTGTACAAAGGAAACTTCAGGTTCCATTTAATGCTGTAGATTTTATATTGCTTCAAGATGTTATGTTATTCTGTTGGGCTTTTGTAAATATTTAGGTATATACTGATGAATATCTTACTTTTAATCATAATTATGATAAATTGGCCTCAAAGAGGCTTTCTTTATTGCAACCAGAAGGCCGTTTCCTTGTGGCTAGAAGTTAGTGACTGTAACCACATTCTCTGGTTTGGATTATGCCTGTCACATTTATCATTTATGCTTGTAAACAGCCTTTACCTAAACTAAATGGACTATATTATTTGTAGAGTTTACATCATTGTCTCATGCATACAAAACAAGTATACAAAATCACCTCTGAATTGTTAGCTTCTTCATTGGTATTGGTAAAGATATTGCTTTCTGGGCTTGGTACCATCTTACTTGAGTGCTCACAATAAAACTTGGATAGTTAATGTTCTCAGGTTAATGTTGGCTTACTTTTACCAATGCTTTTTTTTTTTGACCCAAATGAGACAATTATCTTTTTTCATATCGACTCCCAAGAATCTTCCTCAAGGCTTGAGAATTAAATCTGATAACTTTTCGTTCTTTGGAATTCATATCTGTGAATTACTGAGAACTTCCTGACAGTGCTTCTCCTTTATCCAGACTAACAAATGGGCAGATGTTGATACTATGTATTTTTTTAAGAGATACTGTTCTAAGTTTTAACCACCCATGTTGTTTTGTATTGTATGTTGTTTTTGACTGTGACATCTTGCTCTGTAAATGAGGCCCAGGTCTCATTATATAAATATCCTGTTTAAATAAACAAAGCCACCACTGTTACAAAAAATGCAACACATCCTGTCCACCATTAAATAATATTTTAATTCTTAAAAAAAAAAAAAAAACACAATAACATGTTTACTGTGCAAAGGGCATTTACATTACACCTGCCATTCAAGAAATTATCTGCAATTAATGTAGAATGAATTTTCAGCATTTCATGCAAGCCAATCATAAACCCTATCATGCAATATACTGTCTGTTTCAATATGAAATGCATAGTTTCCACTTAACACATTCTAGACTACTGACTAGGACAAGAGATTTAATAATCATTGGGTAATGTTCACTGCTTCATGCACTCGATGAGATAAGTTTACTGTCCTGTAGTCACATTTATATACAAAAGTCCATTCACAGAATCTGAAGATCACACAGGAATACCGTCTCATTCTTAGGGGTCTTAGTGGCACTGATCTGCAACATTCAAATATTTAGCATACAATTATTGTGCACTCTTTATGTATTATAAAAAGAGCATTGAATTAGTCCTGCTTACCTATTTAACCTTGTTAACATGCCTGGGTCATTCATATACCAGGCAGTGCTGAGTCAACGCCCAGCAGGAGTAAAATTGTCTTTAAGGCAAATAAACTTAAATCATGAATGTTATTTAGGATTCAACCTATTATTATGTGGTTTGTTACCTGTTCTGCTATATGATGGCAATACAGGGCTTTGAAAGTTTTGATTATCCCTTGATCTGATGGCTGAATTAGGATGTTGTACTTAGAGACAGGAAGATCAGACAGCTATGTTTCAACGGGACATTGCTTGGATGTGAGCTACACTTATCCAAAGCAAGTGCAATCTTACATCACTGTACTTGCACGCGCCTGTCAAATTCCAATCCTTGAAAAGTAGAGAAGCCATCCACTTTTTTCCATTGACAGCATATTTTACAGGCAGAGCTGGCATTGCACCACCATAAAACATCTTGGCTGTTTGCTCTTTCCAATCACAAGAGCTTTGCGTTTGTCAGTTCCAGTCAAATTTCAACAAAGCAATAATGTTACGCGGCCTTTACAGATCTTGTTTCTTGCAACCCATTAGTTTTTGAATGCCAAGGTGCCACCTGCAGCAGCTCTGTAGTACAGCACAGTTTCATTACAATTATACATGTAGTGCTAACCCAATCCTCAGCAGCAGGGAAGTCTGCATATTTTTTTTTCTCCATCTGTACCTTGGAACTATACATTGTGCTTTTTTGTTCCAGCAATATAACCATCCATTTGCTGCGATAAAGTTGCCAATCTCTATTTCTCTTGTCAGGTCCTCTGCTATATATACAGTAGTATTAGAACACCCCATTGCTTCTGCTGTTTTGACTTCTTGTACATATGAAATCAACTGTAACTGAAAATGTTGGGAAGATTGTCATAATAGGCAAATTAGCGGTTGTCTAATTTCATTGGTGGCTTTAATAAGCCACACATGTAATTAATTTAAAGTAGTAAGAGAAAAGGAACACATAGCCACAAATGGTAAAATGGTAACATGCTTGAGGCTTTTTAGAAGTTGTTTAGGATGCCTAATTAAAGCACAAAGTGGTTTAACATTTTCACACATTAGTGCCTTTTGTTTCTATATCACTGATTGTTGACTTAAAATACAAATTCGACACACCCAGAGGTTTTCATGCAGGCAGGTATAAAGGATATATATATATATGTGTGTGTGTATATATATATATATATATATTATATATATATATATATATATATATATATATATATATATATATATATATAGAGAGAGAGAGAGAGAGAGAGAGAGAGTGAGAGACGAGTTTATAAACTGTCACAAGAATCCAAGATGGAATTTGGTTTCCGTCTAACTCTTGTATAGCACACTTCAAACAGAGTCCATAGCAAATAGAGCTGAAAAGCTCACTATATATATATATACAGTACCAGTCAAAAGTTTGAGTACACTTGCTGGAAACTAGGGTTTTTGCATAATTGACAATGTTTTATGTCGTATACGTTCCTGTAAATACTTAAAAATGAAAACACATGTTACAATATACAAAACAAAACATAAGCAGTATCTAAGCAATGATCAAGAAAATTGAAAATTGTCTCTAAATCCTTGGATTCCTTTGTCTTAATAACAGCCTCACAAACACGAATTATTCGGTTAACAAGTTTCAGCAGGAAATCACCTGACATAACAAGTTTCCAGGAAATCACCTGACATGTTTTCCCAGCTGTTCTGCAGCAATTCCCAGAGATGTAGGGCACTTGTGGGTAGCCTTGCTTTGACACTTCTGTCCAGTTTGTCTCATACAAGTTCTATGAGATTGAGGTCTGGAGACTAGGCAGGCCAAGTCATTAGATTGAGTTGTCCTTCACTTTCCTTCTTCGCCAGATAGTTCTTGCACAACTTTGAGGTGTGTTTCGGGTCATTAACTTGCTGAAGAATGAAGGACTGCCCAACTAGCCATAATCCTGATGGAATGGGATGCCTCTGAAGTATGCTATGATAGCCATGCTGGTTGAGCTTGCCATGGATTTGGTAAAAATCACCAACTCTGTCACCAGCAAAGCAACAACAGACCATGACACTGCCTCCTCCATGCTTGACAGTGGGAACCACACATGCAGAACTCATGCACTCACCCTCTCTGCGTCTTACAATACTCGACGGTTGGACCCAAATATTTCACATTTTGACTCATCAGTCCATAAGACCGACTTCCACTCAAACATCCAGTTTCTGTGTTTTTGGCCCAGGCAAATCTCTTCCTCTTATTCTGCACTCTTAAAAATGGTTTCTTTGAAGCAATTCTTCCAGTTAGGCTAGCTTCACGCAATCTCCTCTGAACAGTTGATGTTGAAGCATCTGTACTTCTAGTAGCATTTAGCTGAGCTTGTATTTCAGGGGCAGTTAATCACCAGTTTCGCAGACTTGTGACTAATTAACTTGTTCTCTGATTGTGAGGTCACCCTTGGTCTGCCTGACCTTGTTCGGTCCTCATGAGTACCAGTTTCTTCAAATCGTTTGATGGTCTTGGCCACAGCAGTTACAGACACTTGCAAAGTTCCTGTGATTTGTCTTAAAGATTGACCTTTATTTCTTACAGACTGTCATTTTTCTTTGCTTAACTGAGAGTATTTTGCCATGTTCTGCTCCCTTACATTCAGGAATGACAAACTTTAGCCTATGCTACCTAGATTTATAGTCCTGTTAACAATAATTGGTGACAAAAGGTTAATTAGGTAACATGTTAGTTAGCTCAGAGAACATCTAACAAAGACACTTTTATACCTAGGCCAGTATTATACACATTTCAACCTTTTAACTAACTTGGGCTTCAGACTGAAATCCCCTTGCTTTGGGTGACCATTTCATTGAAAATTACAAGATTTACATTTTCACTTAAAAATTTAATTTTTGAATGCAATCCACTTATGATTATCAGCTTATATAAGTATATGTATCATATAATGAAATAATAAGTGTTTATAGACAGGTTTGTACAGTCAAAAGCATAGATAATCATGAAATTATATCTATCTATCTATATATATATATATATATATATATATATATATATATATATATATATATATATATATATATATACAGTGCCTTGCAAAAGTATTCAGACCCCTGACCAATTCTCTCATATTACCGAATTGAATTACAAATGGTACATTGAAATTTCTTTCTGTTTGATATTTTATTTTTAAACACAGAAACTCAGAATCAATTATTGTAAGGTGACATTGGTTTTATGTTGGGAAATAATTTTAAGAAAAATAAAAAAACTGAAATATCTTGCTTGCATAAGTATTCAACCCCTGTGCTGTGGAAGCTCCCAGTTTGCACCGATGAAAGAAATTGCCCTAATGAGGACACAATTACCTTACCATTGGCCTCCACCTATGAACCATTAAATTTGCCATCACATTTTCTGGATAAAAACCCCACTGTTGAAGGATCATTGGTAAGGCTGTGAATCTGAAGGAAAATGAAGACCAAAGAGCATTCTACAGAAGTTAGAGATAAAGTAATACAAATGCATAGATTAGCGAAAGGGTACAAAATAATATCCAAGTGCTTGGATATCCCAGTGAGCACAGTTGGATCAATAATCAGGAAGTGGAAGCTGCATCACACCACCCAGGCACTGCCAAGAAAAGGCCGTCCCTCAAAACTCAGCACTCAAACAAGAAGGAGACTTGAGAGAAGCCACAGAGAGGCCAACAATCTTTTTGAAGGAGCTACAGAGTTCAGTGGCTGGGAGTGGAGTAATGGTGCACCAGTCAACCATATCAAGAGCTCTACATAACACTGCCCTGTATGGGAGGGTGGCAAGAAAGAAGCTGTTACTCAAAAAGTACCATCTGAAAGCACGTCTGGAGTTTGCCAGAAAGCATGAGAGTGACCCAGCTGCGATGTGGGAAAAGGTTTTGTGGTCAGATGAGACCAAGAGAGAGCTTTTTGGCCAAAACTCAAAGCACTATGTGTGGCTCAAACCTAACACTGCCCATGCCTCAAGACACACCATCTTTACAGTGAAGTATGGTGGTGGCAGCATCATGCTGAGGGGATGCTTTTCATCAGCAGGGACTGGTAATCTTGTTACAATTGAAGGAAGAATGGATGGAGCAAAATACAGGAAAATACTGCAAGAGAATCTGCTTCAGTCCGCTGAAAAACTGAACCCAAATTATAAGCTTCTGTGGGAAACTGAGATACTTTCTGCTGACACCGCAGTTGGATTGGTGTGTAAAGTCTGGCTCGATCGTCAACTTAATCTGGCACGACTTGGACGCAAGGGTGTCCGACAACAAACAAAAACATATTTTGAGATCCAAAAACTTGAAAACGTATTAGAATATGTGTGCCTCGCATACAAACTCACTTCAAGATCCAGCTTCAGTCTCCATCGCAGCTGCTCTCTTTACTTCCTTAGTGTCATTTGAAACTCCGCCCATCATCACAGCTTGTATTCAGTTCTCCAGTTTTTACTGAGATAGCACTTTCGATGCAAAAAAATACACAATAAACTAATGTGTGCAATTTATTTTTAATAAGCTAACAATTAATTAAATTAAATTAAATTTGGGACTATATTACACTGCAGATGTGTACACAATAAATGTTTCTGGTTTTGTCTTAATTTAAATGTGTTTTAATTATTTTAATTATTTTTCTTCCCAGAAATGACAGGTAGCCATGTTATAAGCGTATGCCGCGTCACACTGTAGAAATCAATATGTTAGAATGCTGCATGCTGATTGGTCCATCAGTGTTCCAAGCCATTACAATAGCCAGCACAATGTCATGATTAGGAACTTAAGAACAAAGGCAAATCACCACACCTTTGATTACCATCTATCACTGCGCCACCAAAATCAAAGAAAACACCTGTCAAAATGCCTGCTGTCATGGAAGATATTGAAGACATCAAGGTGCCTGGTGTCATATCTTCCAGTTTAGATTAATTTGCACTATGAACCAGTTTGCTATTTTAAACAAGACGCTGTTTTGGTATTTTATTTGTAGTACATACCAGTCATTTTCTGTAACTTCGGTCTAATCCAGTTTTCAGATATGCAGTTTTATTTTCCTCCTTTTAGTTGCTATCAGCCTTCGTTTTGTGAAACTGACTTTTCATTAATTTTTAACTGTGGATATTTTTAGACAGTATTTACATTACTACATGTGATGTTTTAGCCATCTGACTCTCGCCTTTCTTCACTGTCTCTCTTCTCCTTTACTACCACACACTCACTCTCTTTACAGGCACAAAAAAAAAAAAACTTGAAATGAAATTAATACCACAAAGCAAGTTGTTACTTGCTTAAATGCATGGCTTTCTAAAAAAACAAATTGACTATATATTAGTTACTTAATAATTAATAATCTTCATGCCAACAAAGCACCTTAAACTCTTGCACTGCGTCTCATGCCTAACAACGCACCAAGAAGTCACAATATCCAGCACAACCCATATATATAATCCCATTAATCACATTGGAGCATACCCTTAGAATTCTGGTTTATGGCATTAGTGTTTAGTTAGAAATCATATAACCCATGACCTAAACTTCACCGGATAAGGGAAGCCATTAACATGAAGCATTTCCAGTCATGTAACCTAGCCTCTTTACTGGCACTTAATAAAATAGTCAAAATGCCTTATCTGCTACATTAAACCTTAGGGTAAAAGGTGTACCATGGTTTTGAACTGCAGTTAACACTGTGAATGACCTCATTAATTGGTGTGCTCCAAGCTTTACAGAACCTCATCACAGATTTATCATCACCGACCCAGCGTGAAACATGCCACTGAACCTACAAAGCATTTGACTTTTATCATTCATTTTGAATGTAAGGTTTTTAGATTTTACTGTTTTCCTGTTGGTATGGTACTGCGGTCTAGCCACATAATGTATCCTCCATATGTTAATCCATTTCAAAATGGGTATGTGCTCTATTACAACATAGCAGTATTAATAGGGGGAGTGAAAGAACCACATACTGTACAGTTTCTCAAAAGGCCTATAAACCACTCAATATGTTTTGCCATATCCAATTTGTATTTGCCCCATTTCCTTAAATGCATTCCAATCGAAATAACTGGATAGCAATTACAATGATATCATACATTAATGTCATTGGTCATTAGTATTTGCTATAAACAATCATAATGTCAATATAGTCAAAACAAAGGCAGGCAGCATTTGAAGCATCAGAGGTAAGAAAGATACTTTTCTAGTGTGTCTTCCTTCACTTTATAGATGAATAAGGCTTGTCCTAATTTAAATTGTGTAGACAATTTTTTTTATCATTTATTTTCACTTACCGTGCAGCTGCGTGGACATTTTAGACCTGTAAGTAAAGAATGTTTTGCTATGCATTTGCATAGGGAAGGCAAAAGTTTACAATGGAAATGGGATAGAACAGTCAATGGCGAAATTATATGCATTACTTTATTTACTTAAGGTAAATATGTGTGTCTAATGACATTTGGGGCTTATATTGTTGTTCTACCTGTTGCATAGAAGTAACATTGACATACCCCCCTTCAACACCCTGAATATGAGTTTCAAAAGTTAGGTTGGGCACCCATGGTCATATTGTTATTGTATATATATATTATAGATATATATATATATATATATATATATATAATATTATATATATATATATATATATATATTTAAATGTACACGTAACTGTGTTGTATATTATTAATAATAAACCATCTTGAACTATTAAGAAAATGTACTTATTTGTATATTTAAAGGCAGGATCTGGAAGTTTCACCGCAGTTATAAATAAGTCAAACATGTTTTATATGACAGTAGAATACTATGTTTTCATTTTAGTTATGGCTCATACATATAGTATAATTTTTAAAAGGTAAAAAAATTGCTCAATACAGTTGATCAATCAAATAAAAAAGATGGAGTGCAAATATGCATAAAACAAAGTAGAATTTATTTAAACTACAGCTATCCTTGTGTTAACAAAATATTGCATGTATGCGTTCAGTATAAAACATGTAAGATTCATAAATCACAAGTTTATCATTATGAAAAATAAAACACACACAAGCATGTCCTAATCTAAATGCACCATAAACGTGTAAGTTATGATAATGAAGTGCATGCCTTTGTCGTGCTGAAGAAAGTTTACTCAAGGAATTGAAGAAAAGTGCTTGTTGCCCTTGTTGTTGCGTTGTCCTGGTGTTTGCATAGGAAGCATTGCTGATAGGGTTCTTCTGGAAGTTCTGGATTGTCCTTCCTCTGCAAGATGTCTCTGGCAGTGCAGTCTTTACGTTTTCAGCGGTAACAAAAGCAGCTTTTTTAGGATGTGCAGTTCAAAGCAGATAGAAGTTAAAAAGATAGTTACCATTGTCAACAAGATGAGTATAACTGCATGTAGAGAAACCATATAACTGCATGAACAGATTAAAAATAGTCACAAATTCGAAAATTCATCAGATTCTAGCCAGACGTTTATAGGAGACTGGTAGTGTATGATGAAAGTTTGGTGAAGATCAAGGCAGTTAACATGTTTAGCCAGTATAGTGTGACAGACTGACATGATCAGTGTGTAAGGGTGCCCATTACAAACAAACAAAATAAATAAAATAAGCAAGTAATAATTAAGTAAAGCAATCAACTACCTAATACATGTAATAGAAGCATTGTATAAATCTCATATACCATGGCCTGTATAAAAATGTTTAGTTTTACTTGGCTAAGACATAAAAGGAGGGAAGCTGGGCAGGGTACACAAGCAAAAAAATAAATTCTGTGTCTGTTAATTTTAGCACACTGACAATGCCTGTAAATTATAAAATGGCTTGAATAAATTAAAACAGTGACTAAACCTGTTCATCGCATTGCTAGGGCCTAATCACCTCTGAAGATCAATGCGCGTCTGGGTCAACAGCTTTAAAAAGCTTATTGCCACCATGCTGACGTACCGACATAGTGATATTATTAAATGGGTATATGAGTGCGTTATTGTTGGTAAATAAAGAAGACTTTAAACTTTAAAATGGTTATTTGTTTAACCTTCTACTGAGAGAGAAAGTAGTTCCACAGTAACTGAAATTGTTGTAGACCCCTGGTATATTTCAAGGGCCTAGAGCTAGGGCTCCTCCCCCATGTTATTACACTAAAACATATGTCAGTCAACATTTAATTACCCGTCAGTCACCCTATTTAAACCATAGCCAGCTTCCTAAATCTTGTCTTGTTTTTCAGTTTGCAGTTACCATGCAGACTTGCAGAACCAACCTTAAAACAAACCTCTGTTTACAATCAGGATAAAATTACACAAACCTGAGGCAGCTTTCGTTTTCATCTGACTCAGATGAAGAATTTTCTCTCCTTCTGGCACGCTTCCTCCAACAAATAATCCACCAAAAAAACTTTCAAACAAATCCACCTGTCTCGCTTTTCCTCCATCTTACAACGTTGCTACTTCAACCTCTGCTTATCCAGCTGTGCCTGCTGCCATTCATCTTTGTAGCTCTAAGCACATCAGTACTCAGGATGATTCTCCAGTGCAATTTTTTTATTTTTTTTTTACAAAAATTGGCCCATCGACAAAGTCCTGAAAGTTCTGTTTAAAAAAATGATTACCCATTGAAGTAGGAAGCGATCGGGCTGCTTTATTTATTTCATGCTGCAATTCCATAACAGCCGAGCCTGATTTTCCCCCTCAAAATGGACAGCAGAGGCCCAAAATTGTCAGTTCACCACCCGACCCCGTAGTAAAGGCTTCATTCGCTTCTGATTCAGCTACCACAACCCACAGCTCTCAGTTTTATATGATCTTTCCTCTGATTTAAGTTTTCAGACTTTTAACAATATCAAGCAACTCATCCAACCTCTTTCCACCTCCATTTCTACTGTATCTGATCACCTTGATGCACTCACCAAATCACTCACTTGGAACCAGCAGCCATTTCATCCTCATCAGGAACACCACCAGCAGCGCTCTCTTCTCCCGCTGCATCAGCCACACCCACCCCTGCCCTCAACTGCCAATCTTTACTCTAGCAACTGCCTGTAGTTCAATATTATTGAAGGCAAAGATGTTAATTTGGACTCTATTCTTATTGCAACCTCAGAATTTCTGGATTACAGTTTAGTTAACTGTGGAGATCTGTCTGTTACTCTGAAATATCAGGATCCTAGGCTGTCTAAAAAAACTTACTCTTGGATAATTCATGTTTGCATTTTTCGCTTTTTGTGATGTCCTTTGTGAAGTTTATGCTCACTGATGACAAGAACTGGACTCTTATTTATTTAACATTATTGATCACTTGGTCAAATATGGCGGTACCATTTTTTATGAGTATCATAAAGCCTTTTCAGCCAAAGCAGCTTCTCGGTTAGCATTGGACAATATACTGATTGTCTGGTCTCAACCCGATCATGATCTCTTTAACAGATTCTTCAGTGGTCTCCGTGCTAACATTTGCAGTGTTTGTGCCTCCACCGGCTATTCTACCTCTCTGTGTCCAAATGCAGCCTCCTCTTCAGTCTCAAAATGTTCTTCCCCTACTCTCGACACCACTCTGCGCCTACAATTCCTGTTATCCATTCTTCATCTCCATCTGCTTTTTCAACAGGCAATGGAAGACCCAGCAAATATTCTGGAGGCAGACAGCTGTACAATAATTTCAACTCTTCATTCTGCTCTTCCAAAAAATGCAGTTTTTTACATATGTGCAGTTTCTGTGGTGATGCTCATTCACGTTCTATCTGCCCTCTTCCATCTAAAAGCCATTCATCATTACTAATCGACTCTAGCCCTATCAACATCCCAGCTTTATCAGATGCTCTCATTATCACCCTGATTGTTTTTTTGTTACTTATCTAATTTCTGGCTGTACTAATGTTTTTTTTTTACTGGTTTAAAATCCATCCCTCCTTCCTCTACTACTTGTAAAAACCTCCAATCTGCTATAAAAGAGCCAGATGTCATCGATTTTCTCATCAATTTCGAGATCTCAAAGGGATTCATGGAGGGCCCATTTTCAGACTCTCCCTTCCCTCAATTCCTCATTAATCCTATTGAAGTAGCTACAAGGAAAATGTCAGTCAAGAAATGCCTCATCATCGACCTCTCTGCCCCTTGCAGCTCTTCTATCAGCAACATTAACCCTTAGTGTTCCATTTATTCAGCACTTGTCAAGCGTGTCAGGTCCAATTTTATATCAAACACGTTATTTATTTTACACACGCTGTTGAATTTTTTTTTTTTTTTTTTTAGAGTAAAACAGGTTTAAAAGGCACTGAATCACAAAAGGACACAGTACTGCATCTCCAGCCAAGCCGACCCCTTGTTCACATACTTTTTTATAGACGTGCATTCTGATAAATCCTCTCCTGATCACTTGTTTTTATCATCAAACTACTCAATAATGTGATCCAAGTCATTATTTTATTACTATAACATCTCAAAAAGCTCTGCATATGTCTGTGATAGTCTTTGAGCATTGGATGCGAAAGCAGCTATCTTCTTTGTATATATCTGTGTTATCTCTGTGGTGCATAGGGCTATCAGATGCGCCCTTTTTTCGGCTTCATTCAGCTCCTATCGATCTTACTCGACCATTGAAAGGTTTTCTCTGTTTTTTCTGGAGAAAAAATGACTAGAGACCTGTGACATTGGACTGGAAATGGAAAATTGTAATGTTGGACCTGGGCCGACATACAGTAGGACCGCAAAAGGTTAATTCTCTCATTCCCTCAGATCAGTTTTCTCTTTATTACATCACCATATGTGATGTTATCCAGTCCATCAAAATATCAGGATGGCATTCCTCGTTAGCTAAAGCAGATATTTCTGACACCAAAGTCATGCCTATACATCCTTCTCTCCATCTTCTTTTTGGTATCTGTTGGAAGAGGCAATGTTACTTTGCTACTAAACTAACTTTCATATGCCACAGCAGCCCTAAGGTCTTTGATTCACTCTCTGAAGCCCTCTGCTGGATTCTACTCAATATTAATCGCATCCCCGATCTGCTACACTTTCCAATTATGTCTCCTCCATCAGCCCCTCCAGCTGAAACACTCTTAGAACTCAGGTCTCTCTTCTCAGCAGTCGGCATCCCCCAGATGCTCTTTCCATGCATACAGATGATTCTTCTATTGGTTTTGCCAAAATTTCTCTTAGTCAATGGTTCTCAGATGTCTGGCCTCCAGAAATCAACAATCTTCCTCCTCAGCTTAAATCCACAGCCTTACTCGAAGTATTCCCTATCTTTATTGCAGACTATCTTTGACAGATAAAAATCTATCTTAATCTTTTGTGTTAATCAATTTACTGTTCATATTATTAATAAAGGCCATTCCTCATCCCCTCTAATTATGCAACTTCTTTACCGGCTAGTCTGGATTTCATTTACCAATAATATTTTGAAAGCCCAACACCTTCCAGGTATCACTAATAACACTGCTGACGTTTGACATATTACAAACTTCAGACGTCTGGCTCCCTCAGATCAACCTTGCCCTCTACCCATTCCTCCATTCAGTAAACTGGTTTTCAACTAAAGTCATACATTCATAATCTTTTGTCTTCAGCTCATTCTAAGCCATCCTTCCTCCCCAATTGCATTGTCCCATTCATCTTTATAGGTGCAACAACATCAGCAGCCAACATTAAAATCAACCAGTCCTCCCTCAGCAGTTGAATTTTACATTCATTCACTCTTATCTCCTCGATATTATTCCACTAAACAAAGTATTGCTAGCATGCCCGCAGTGGGGTCTATCGCTCCACCAGGGCCACCAGAGGTTTCCTCTCATAAAAGGCGGGCTTTTCCTCTCCGCCAAGAGGTTAGATTAGTTAAATAAATAATAATTCTAATAATAATTGTAATTAATCAATATTTGTAATTAATCACTATTTTCTTTTCTAACTCACAATTTTCTCTCCTGTGCATTGGTGGCATAGTTGCAGGGAGCCGGGGGTCCGTTATGTGTTTATTTCTTATTCTCTTTTTTATTTATTTATTGTTAATTTAGTAGTTGCCAATTAGTTTTTTGTTATTTTCTCCCCGATTTAGTAGTGTCCAATAATTTTGTTTAGCCCTAACTTGGGGAGGGGCAAAGAAGAACACACACCGTCCTCCGAAGTGTGTGCCATTAGCCGCCCGCTTTTTTACACACTGCAGACTCACCATGCAGGCACCCAGAGCTACAGCGTCAGAGGACAATGCAGCCCTGGGCAGCTTACAGGGAAGCCCGCAGGCGTCTGGCCAAACCAAAGGGGTCGCTGGCGCATGTTTAGCTGAGGACACCCTGGCCGACCTAACCCTCTCTCTCCTGGGTGGTGCTCGGCCAATTGTGCACCGCCCATTGGGAGCTCCCGTCCACAGTCGGCAAAGGAATAGCCTGGACATAGATCACAAGGCTTTGCATGCTGCTTCAGAGCGTCAGCCGAGTCTGAGCTCTCTCGACTAGACATAGCGAGGGAGACCTTGGTTTGTCCTCCTATCCTTCCTTAGTTTTCCCTTTGGTGAAGTCTATTGCTTCCTGACATTGGAGGTCGATCGGTTCCGCCTCACCTCCATGAGAGCAGTTCTCCAAGTTGTCAAGTGGAAACCCCTATTCTATTACTAAGTCACAAGCACTTTGTCTTCATTCTATTAATCCCTATACGCAGGCCTGGCTCCTGCCTCATGAAAACTTAACAATAGAACATCCGATTTTAAACCGTTTTCTATAACATTTTCTTTTGTCGGGATTGATAATTGAACTGGGTGTTGCCATTCATTGTTTCAACATGTATGTATGGGTTTTGTCCAGTAGACAGAGCTGCTGCTGTTGCTGCGGTGACTTTTTCTTTTTAAATCAACGTCAATGTTCTTTTTAGTTAGCCAGTCACGGATTGTCTGCCATTTTGTGTTTTCCTCAATTGTATTCATTTCTAGGTTATGTAAATCTGCTTCATTTACCTCAATATGGCAAGATGTTGACATTTCAATATTTTCAACTGCAGAATTTTTGTAGTTAATCTCAGGGATTGCTGTCATACTGACTGACTCAAGTGGTTTTGTTTACTCAGGCTTACAGCTGCAGTTGGTGTATTGGTTCGGTTTACTGTGATGAGGATGCTTCGGAGAAAGAAGTTCCGCACTTTTGTGTTGTCACCAGATAAAGGTGAAAAGGTCTCAATATAATATTTTCGCCAATTGTTTCTACCCATTTAATAATGAGCATTTTACAGCTGTGTTCCGGAATCACTGAAAAAAAAAAAACCCCGAATCAGACGCAAGTCGTTGAGATATTTGGTGTTTCCAATTCTGGAGAGTTGCTTTCTGTTAAATAATGTGCATGTCTTGTATAGTGCTGCTGTATTTTGTAATGTGTGTAGGGGTGCTGTGTTAATTTACTTTGACAGTTAGTTTGTTAACGTTAAGTTAACCCTAAGTTACTGTCATTATTTTTGTTTCTGCCACTGTGATAGCCCAAAGACACTCGCCAGCCAATTTCATATTACATAGCGATTTAAGCTTTTTGACCGTGTTGTTTTGCTTTAGTTTTATTACTTTATAATTACAGTTTATTAACATACACTTGCCTATTGTCTTGCTTTTACTTGTTCTGGTCATTTCCTATGTTAATGCACACGTGTCATGACAAGTAATACATATGTATATATTTATTTATTGAGTGATATTGTGTCTGGTGGCTAACTCTGTCTTAGAGTACACTTTGGCTATAAGAACATTTCGCTTGCTTCCCAAGCAGCGTTCTTTTAGCTGGAGAATACTGTACTACCTTCTTCAATGCCTTCAGTGGGTGTTGATGAATAGAATTAGAAAAACTTGTGGAAAGGTAAGAAACATATACTTAATCTTATTTTACATTTACTATTTTCTGTGTAATGTACAACACAGTGAATATTTAATCACGGTATTTAAATTAAGACAAAACCAAAAACTTTTATTTTGCATACATCTGCAATGTAATATAGTCCCAAATTTAATTTAATGTAATTTATGGTTCGCTTATTAAAAATAAATTGCACATGTCTGTTTATTGTGAATTTCTGCATCAAAAGGGGCATCTCACTGGAAACTAGAGGACTGAACACATGCTGAAGATGGACAGAGCTTCAAATGACACAGAGGAAGTAAGGGGAGCATCTGTCATGGATGCTGAAGCTGTATCTTCAGGTGAGTTTGTGTCCTCGTTATATGCGAGGCACACATATTCAACTCCGTTGTCATCCTTTCAGATCTCAAAAGATGTTTTTTTTAGTTGTCAGACACCCTTGCATCCAAGTCATGCCAGATTAAGCTGAATATCAAACCAGACTTTACGCACCAATCCGACCGCGGTGTCAGGGGTCAGTGCCTCACTTTCCTGCAGACGCTTAAAATCCAGGCGGGTAATTCGAGGGGTGGTGTCCTGCCTTGTCTTTACCTGCTTTTCTAAAGGTTTTCATGACTAACAGGAATACATTTTTGTTGGTTTTAAACTTGCTGTCAGCTGTCACCAAATTCGATCCTTATCAAAGGATAAACAATCACCTACTGGGTATGCTGAGCCCTGCAAAGTAGGAGTTTTACTAAATTATGCTAAAGTATGATGGGAGTTTGCATAATTTAAACAAGGTGGAAATTCCAGATACCTCATAACTTGGGTTTTCAGCTTTAATCGTTATGGTTTAGTGGTGAAATGTTAATAGCTAATTGTTTTAAGTTCCACCTCTGATTTTATTTTTTTTTAAAAAGGAAGATTTTCTTTCTGTTTGGTCTCTATTTCAAATCTTCTTACTCCCATTAGGATAATTTCCTTTAAAACTACCTGCATTAAAAAAAAAATGCTAGAATCATAAAGTAAGTGTAATCATGTATGATTCACTAAAATAGATGCACCCCCAACCCCTGAGAATTATGCTGATAAAGCAACTTTTGTGCAATTGGCTACTCTCGGCTCACTTGGAGGCACAGTTTAACACAATTGACCAGAAACCAAGTACTTAAACTTATTACATTATGAAATAAAGCCTGTGAAATTCAATTGAACAGGTTTCAAGATGTGAAATATTTTTCTCAAAAAGCGAGCAATTTACTACAGTATTTTTGGGTGATGAAAAATTAAATCCCTAGATTTATGTTAAAAAATGACTTGATGCGTTTAAATAAGCATTCTCTTAGATGATTAATATCCATTAGACCACAGTCTGCCGCTCATAAGTGCTATAAAGAAGACTTTTTCCAGAGTTATAGGAGGCATGGGAAAACCTCTTTCAAGTCTTAGCATCTTGGGCTTATCCCCATTTCCTTTTAGATCAAACACTTCCTTGGGATTCAGTGCCAGTGGCAATTTATTACCCCAGCCCTCCCACAGTCAACCCTTACTCTCTTCTGTCACCACTTTCAGCTCAAAGCCAGTTAAAGAGCAATTGTTTGATAAGTGTACTACCTTGCCAGTGGGGGGGCACAACCACAGGCAAGTTACTACTGCCAGGTTCCATGAGCCATGTGACCAGTTGTCATCCTGTCCGTTGAAGCAAACTGCAGTAATCTGCACTGAAAATGCACTCATTTAAGAGGGAGGAAAGATTGGTTAAAAATTGACATGTTTTGGGCAACAAATGTTGCGTTCCATTAGATTACTCTTGGTTAAACCAACATATCTAAATAACCAAATTTCTGAGTTTAGGGATATGTGACTTTCATTAATGATAAACCTGCTTATGTCGTTTCCTCTATGGAGAAGTTTACATATAGACTAAGAATTTCCCATGCTATTGTCATGCTGTTTTCTGAACTACATTTCAGCATCCCCTCCCATTTAGCATGAAAATAAAAGCTGAAATGTTTAGCTTGTAGTAATGCTAAATGAAACACTTAAAATGACATAACAAAAGTTTCCACTGGAAGTCTTACTAAATGTCTCAATTGTAGACATTGGGAAAGACTTTTTCTTAAAATGTGTTATTGAATATAAAATTTTAATATTACTACATATAACACCATGTGTATTCAAATTACAGTAATGATAAGAATATATCTTGACATATTTTCCTTTACTATGCTATTATTATTTTCTAGCTGCTGCCAAACATTTTTCCTTTAGCCAATAAGAAGAGACTTTGCGAGTCATCGATCATGTGACTATGTAACATGGTGACTTCTAAAGAATATGACATGGTTAGAATCTGCTAGAATGGATTGTTCTATTGATATGTACGCTGACACATGGTAGTGTCATTTCAGGTTATTCGTGGTCCTACAAGCCTCACCAGCTCCTCAAAAGTTTCTGGATCCATATGAACAAAATAAAAATGCAGCTCATTTAAAAGATGATGGTCCGCTCCTCTCTCCTCATGATTAAGATCCACTCCCTTGTCCACACAACTCTGTTCCTGTGCTTTCCCTTCTTTTACAAGGTTACAGTGCAATTCTAAGTGTAGGACCACTCGGTGCAATAAGGCTTTCCTCCATGTGTGGAGTGTTCAGCAGAAAATGATCACATGCTGCTTGAAAAGTTTCCTGACAATTTTTGAAGAAACATGTTTCTGAAAACATGTTTCCACGTGTATGCTGGGCTTTAGGCTTCATGTAGATAGTTTTAAATGTTTGAAATTAAAAAGTTATTGTCAAAATTAAAAGGAAGAGCAGTTTGGCCTTTATGAAACTGACACAGAGAAGAAGAAAATAAGTAGTGTTTGTTTTAAAATTATGTTTCTCTTTGTTTTTTTAATGAGCTGGTTTAGATCTTCTAATGCGCTTTCAATGCCCACAAATTTCATGTGGAGCAAGTAAATGATGAAAGCTTTCTGTATTTAGTTAATGAACATTAAATTACTGTTGATGACTCTGAGATGCATGAAAAAAGTACTGTGTAAAATGGATGGCAATGTTTCTTTCAATGTGTATGGAGTTACGCCTCTCAGTTATTTAAAATTAAAATAATGTCCTCTCTGAATAAATCTAAATCGAAGCTATAGCTAAGATCAAACATTATTTTGTGTTTCAGTGTCTTTAAAGTAAGTGAGTGCTGTCTGGGGAAATAGTTATAAGCTGCAATCACTGAATAATTTGGTAGTAATTGCTACATCTTAGACATGAAAAACAGTATACAAGTGCTTCACAAAAGGATCTATTATTAGCAACTGTTTAATTCTTAAGTGACTAATTATTTTGCTGTTGCATAAACTGCAATCGGCTGTAATCTTAATCTTTGCTATGATGTATTCAACACTAATGAGAATAGTCTTTTTTTTCACAAAGCTTTAACTTTATAAAGCAAGACATCTGTTAAAAGTGGTCACTGTCATCACAATTCAATTCAATATTTATGTTCTTTTTAATGTTGGCTTACAGTAAAAGCAGAAATTACGATATCAAAATAAAACTGTATTCGAATGAAGGCACAAGCAACATTTGTTGAGCGTTTAAAGTTATGCAAGATCACTAGTATGCTGTTACCAGTTATAGTTTTGTTCACAGTTTATAATAATGTTATTTAATAAAATTATTAAAGTATGTGATTTATATAGTATATAATGACTTATAACAGAACCCCAACCTAAAGCTTTACCACAACTTTATTTTGAAAACAACCACACACCCACCACTCATCTCATACCAATAAAGTGCACAGCTACAGTAGTACAGTAGATGGACATGGCACACAGAGTTATACTCATTATGCAGCTTGCTCAAACTTTAATTGACCACATCTTCAATTTTCCAAAAAGCTCCATTGTTTTCCTCAAATAACCTTGGGTATTAAGTTGATATTTCTTGCCGTGAGTTCTTTGTTTGAATTAGTTGGCAGCACATGGATCAGCATATAATACATACAATACTAGCCTGAAGCATCATGCTTCTAAGCTTAGAGCTCCTTAATCTAATTTAAGCATAAGTCTACAATAAAAATTACTAATAACTTTTAAGAGTATATTTCCCATACAACTCTGTCAGAGCACAATAAGGTCCTCAATAATCATAAGTAAACATTCAAGCTTTGTTAACGTTCAGTGCTGAAAAGGCATACTGTGGGTTGAACAGAACATTCCTTTGAAAACCTGCAAAACCTTTTTTGACAGCTAATTCTGGGAAAGGCATTACAAATTTCAATAACCTTCATTTTAAAATAATAATGTGGAAGCTAATGAAAAGATGATCTTGCTCCCTTTCTTTTTTTACTCAACAGTTGTATAAAGTAAGTCAATATTTTCAGTCTCTTGCAATGAATTACAGTGTTATCATACACAAAATGATAGCAATCATAGTGGGAACTGAAAAGAGATGGAAATGAGAATCATTATGGTGGCTATGATCTTGTTAACTAACAGCCCACTTGTACTGTAAACGTAAGTAATGAAGTGTCACATGTGGCACATTCGTTTTTGATTGAATCTAGTTTAACCCAGTTTCTTGTTCACTTCCTATTCACTTGATCTGTTCTATCCAGCAATGGAGGTGAATAGTTATAGAACTTGAATATATCAGCAATCTGGAGGTAAAATCTCAAACTTTTTTTTCAAGGAGAGCCAATCTAATTTAAATGCAAAAAGAAAAAAAAAAGTAATTGAAAATATTCAGATTCGATGCCACATGACACCTTTTCAGTTACTTTGCATTTAAATGGAACATTTTCTAAATAGAAATATAGTTCTGATTAATTAAATAAAACTGCAGCTATTATCATGGAGAATTCAGCCAAGTTAAATGTAGCACAGCCATCACATTACTTTTTAATGTGTTAACCTTGAGACCCTTTTAATGAGATGCTTTGATGTTCACACTATCTTAAATACATGTTCAATTCCGCTGTAAAGCAGTAAATACTTCAGTAGAACAGCAAGCAAGACAACTTTAACGGAGTGCTAACCAAGATTTAAGACATTAAATCCATTTTCATACCTCTTTTTATGATTGGCTGTATTAGCCCAGTCCCCTTTTCTTGTGTTTAAGATATTTGGATTATAAGCTTGTTTTTTTATACTTGATTTACTTCCCGGTATAAAATGACTTCCTGTGTTGAATTGTATGTCACATGGCCTTGTTACAGTAAACTAGCATTTACTACTGCAGTATAGCGGTGGCTGAAATATCTGCAATCAGCAACAGAATACAGGAGACCATCATAAAATACAACAGGGATCTTATCTGGAAAATTCCTCGGTGCCACCAGTAGGGCAAAATTAAATAAACTACTTTGCTGAACTATTTCCACCTGATAAAGTCTGTATTATAACATTTTATCAACAGGAAAGGTAGCCCTCAGACTTCTGTTATACTGTACTTTATTATTTTGCTGGAAAACACCAGATAGGAAATAAGTTCACTAATGCCGTAGATGTTAATGTCAGTTAAGTCCTGACCACCTGGCCTGAGTGGGAAGTTATGAACACTGCTATGAGCTTGCTAAGCAGCCGGTAGAAAGCATTATAGCAGTACAATTCAAGACCAAGGGGTGTGTTTTTAGATTAATTGCAACAAGAATGTTCCATATAAAGTTTCATCAAATGTTTAAAATAAAGTATAGAAACAAACGTCTTGATAAATTATGAATAAGTGCTTTACAGTACACATGCACGTTTAAATAGGTTATGGCATTATTATTGTAAATTTTATTTTATGTTACTTTTTTTTGGAGGATTAGAGATAATTTGATTATAACCATATTGTCCCGTCCAAAGTAATTTACTGAATGCGCAGGTTGTTTGTGTGTGTACTGCCAAATATAACATCCTGCAGGTGTCCATACATTCTGTCTGGGATCTTCTCATGACTCATTTATTTGTTCATTCAGAGTCACTTTTAGGAAGAATTTAACTGTGGTCATTTCCTGATCGTAGGATAATAAGTTAATAATCAGTAACACGCCTTTTTGCTTTTCATTGTGCTATTTCTACTGTAATCAAATAGTGTCATTTCTTGAATATACAGTTTAAGATTATTATTTTGATTGCTTTTAACCTTTACTTTTAAAAAAAAAAAATTTTTGGTATGTTTGATTACTTATATTAAAATAGTTTAAAAAGCCTAATCTCAAAAAAGTACATTGAGAATATGATGTTATTTATAACAAAAATTGTTAGTTCAAGTGCGACAATACATTTTGCTCAGTAGTATTCCTTAACGTTAAGCACCTCGATACCCCCAGAATCTGATAGTCTCAATAACAAGCTAAATAATGTTCATGCTGTACCAAGTTTCGTGACAATTGTTTAACTTGCTCTGAAGATATATGAAAAGAAATGTGTGATATGAGTAGGTATGACCGCCACACTATATCCCCTTCATGGGGATTCAATCACAAATGTGTGCCATGGGTACATGTGACCACCACACTATATCCCCTTCATTCAGTCACAAATTTATGACATGGATACTCATGACCACCACACTATATCCCCTTCACAGGGATTCAATCACAGATTGTGGATAATAATATTAGAGGTTACAGCACGATAGTTAAAAAAGAAGAGAGTACAAATGACTGGACACCCAATACAAGATGTTAGTAAAACTAAAAACAGAAAACAAAAAAAAAATACTGAGTAATAAAATACTCTGGCAAACAATTGGCCAGCTTACATGAAGGGTTTTTCTCACGTGAATTGGCCATACACATTCATGTTGGCAGGGATAGCTTGTGAAAATGCCCAAAAAAACAGTCACACTGTTTTAACGGAAAAGTCTCATTTACCCGTGAGAATCAAGGAAATGCTGGTGAAATCAAGTCCCACTTACACATGGAGACATGAGCTTAAATGAATAAAATGTTAATTAGCTCACTCAAGTGCCATACCTAAAGCCATATGGGAATATATAAGTTACCATGGTCCAAAGCTGGCAGCAGGAAAGTTTTGGACCATGAAACCTTTTTTGTTTGCAGTATTTTCCTTATCAGATTGATGTTGCAGAAAACCTCACTTTTTTCTCTGTCTTCTCTAAAACTTTGCATAATGCAAATCATGCATGGACCTAAATGCATTTGTAAAGTATTATACAGATTGTATTTACTAAGTTTCAATTTAAAACTATTACTACAAATGTTTGATAAACTGCATCGTGGGCTTGTGAATTCAGGTGATTACAGCTACTGTACTGTACTTCAGAATATACTTGCAAATAGCTTTCCAAACAACTGTCACAATAGTAAAGTACTACTAACTACTATGTTTAAATGTGTATAACTATACTCCCATGCAATTTCTTTGAGTTATGTCTGAGCAAAACCCGTGTCCACCCTCCACTTACGTCAATTGGAGTGATGAAGAGACTTGGGTGTTAATATCCATAAGGGAAGATGATATAAGGCAGCTTGATACCATGCACGAAAATTGTTTAACCCACTCTCAAAATAAAATGTGGTGTGGAATTTTTCCTGACTTCTTTCTTGGAATCAACAACACTACTCAATATTAGAAATCACATATGGGAAATCAGCCAATCACAGAGCAGCATTTCCAAACATTCCTATACCTCTTGTGTATAAATGTCATCCCGTGCATAGAATGATCTGTATTTTAAAAATAAATAAAAACATTGCAAAATGGAAAATCCTGTTATTAACGTCGACCTGTGTTTTAATTTGGATAAGCAATTGGGACATATTGCTTACCGATGACACTGGTTGTGAATATGTCACTCAAACATCAGCATTACAGACCAAGGTCAAAATATCACTGATATACGAATGTGCTCACAGTCAGATTTTGAAAATTGTTCTGTAAAAAACCTTTAAGCTGTATGTTTCCAAGCTTTAAACTGTATAGCCAAGGCCTTTTCATATTCCACAATTTATTTTAATTTTTTTTTAAATCGGATGACATCTGGTATTGGAAGCATCCCCAGATCGGATACTGTCAGTCAGTTACGGTTGATCCTGGACCAAACCATTACTAGATGGGAAGAAGGGGGATGAATGTTATATTTATCGAAATTAAACATTATTTTGACTGTAAAGATATTTGTGTGTCTAAACCTTATGTGTGTGATTTGCAATACATTAATACATCATGTTCATCTAGCCCAAACTGCACGAGATGACATCTCTTATACAATAAGAGAAACCCTTCACACAATGCATCATACAAGTATAGCACAAATTAGGGTGCTATATTTGGTATAAAGAGATACAAAATAAGCTAATGAAACAAAAATGTGATACAAAATGAAAGTACACCATCGGGTTACAAAAATAAAGATGGCAGTACATCTCTAATAGCAGGACCCTCTTCATATCGCTGTTGGGCAAATCCTGCTGGCGGATGAGGTAGCTGTTCCTCCGCTTCTCTCACCATCAGCAACCACCTGAACACCTGCTTACGGTCCTGGCACAAACTGTTCTCTGCACATGTAAACAGTATTTTTGGGACTTTCAGGGTAAACAGCTCTGGAATCAAACTGAGGCTTACGTGTGGCTAATTGAAATATGACCCTCCTTTCCTTTATTTGCATACTGTTTGGGGAAAAGTCGGCAGTCCCAGGAAAATGAGAGGCTTTACATGTAAACTGCAAAAAAGTACCATGTCCACATTTTTTCATGAGAAGGAAAAGCAAACACTCACTGAAGCCAGAGAACTATTTAAGCATTGTGATTAGATAAGGATCGTACAGGTGGCAAATAGACACACCTAAAGTTAGCAGCAATTATGAATAAGAATTTAGTTCTTGGATTGGCAATACTGTCTTTTGCAATCTTGTGTGGATGTAGAACAGCAGGAAGACATGTTGTCTTTCTCTCCCCTGGAGAGCAAGACAAAATATATACATCAATAAATAAATGGTTGCTGTTACACATGGTACACTCTGTTCACTGGCTTGCATTTTAAATGGTGATACAGAGTACAAAACTAACCTTGTTTATTATATTTGCTGTTGATTGATAGAAATTAAAAGTATCTAAGCTGGTAATTGTAGTTTCGTTAGCGGGTGTCAGACTGAGTCTTTACAATATGATTGGGTAATAGTTTTTCTATAACCTTGTTGATCTTTGTTGAAAAGCAAAAGCAAAACAACCCAGGCCTGCAAATAAGATGGCAACTTTGATGCGGTGTTGTGTGATGCTCTGCCATTACATATTTTGACTCCAGTAGTGGCTGAGACATTCGCTTGCGGTGTGTGTGGTCACTTATTTGGCCCATCTTCAACCTGGTCCTAGTGACCCACCTCAGGATGTGGGTTGAGACACTTAGACCTGGCTGAGTGAGACAAAATGCTTGACTGCCATTTGTGAGCCGGCTCAATGACAAACAGCCATGTCTGCGAGAAAGTTTCACTTTGTTTCTGTTTATTCTGTTTAGCCATATTCTTGTTGATTGAAACACAGCATGAGTCGAATTGCAGCAGGGATGTAGAAACATTTGCTCTAATAAAAAATTAGGCGAATGAAGCTTGGATGGAAACGTTAGTAACTAGCTGCTTCTGGGGCTCTGATGTGCGCATTGTGTACTTGCTTCTTTGTCAAAGGCAGTGTGAAACCACGTACCCAACCCGCATTACATCAGGTCCTGCTCTTGTAGTTTCTGACTCAGGTAGATAATGCCAGTGTGAAAGGGGCTTTATATGTAAGTTTCAATGTATTATGTTAATATATTGCTCATCCTACTTTATCAGTCTGAATGAAGTGAAATGAGAAGTTGTTCATATATCAACTATAAATTACAGTTAGCTCAGCTAATACAATTTTATTGTCACTGAACTGTTTTCCACTTCACATGCATTTGAGAGATTAAAATGTAAATGATTGCAAGCTACCTCTGTCTCGTTATAGATGCCTGGGCAAATGAGATTTACATGATTGAATAAAGGAACTAAGTATTCACTGGGGATGCAAACTCATGTTACTCACAGTCCACGAAATGGAAACTATATGGCAGAAGATGTGATAAGCAATTGCTTTGGTGTAAATGTGTACATCCTTACCCTTATGGAAGAACTCATTAGATTGATTTGTGTTTAAGCAGTAGAAGGTGGACTGATTGTCAGCAGTTACATGTACCGCTTTTGGCCACCATGCATTGAGGAATATATAGAATTCTACAGTCTACAAAAGTTTTTTTTTTTTAAGTTAGACAGTTTTCTGTTTTTGATTTTTAAGTTCAATGAGTGTCCTTAAGCAATGCACCATTAAATCAGTCAAAACTTGCTGGTTAAAAATGATAACAGAAAATGTAATCTAAACATGCAAATGTCCACAAGCTTTTAAATCACAGATTTCTTCTGATTGCTCCTGTGTTCACAATACCCCTCCGGTTGCAAAGAAACCAGTCTAGATCGTTTCATTCAATAACACACCTTTGTGTGTGTTATTACCTACTTGGAGCACTGCTATAACCACCTGCTACAGGCATCGATCAATTTGTTTTTATGGCACTAAACAATACCAAAAAAAAAAAATCCATAATTTAGGAGCTCTACAAGAAAGCCCTACTTCCTGTGTTGCTTTTGTTGACCCTAGGAATAACCAGCAGCCCCACATCCTGTGATCACAGAGTGAGGTATGGAAGATATGGGGTCAGTAACTCTTGCAGATAACTAGGTGCTAATCCATTCAGGGCCTTGTAACTTTTGAGCAAAATCTTAAAATCAATGATATACTGCACAGGGAGCCAATGTAAAGAGGACAAAACAGGGATAATATGTTCACTTTTCCTGGTTTTAGTCAGAATTTTAGCAGCAGTATTCTGAACAAGGTACAAGTGGGATACCACACATTTTGGGAAACCGGAAAAAAGTGCATTACAATAATCAGTTCTAGACAAAACAAAGGCATGCATTAGTCTCTCGGCATCAGATATGGAAATAATTGGTCTCTGGCTATATTTCTCAAATGGTTAAAATATACTTTAGTAACTTCCCTAACATGAGTCTCAAATGTTAGATCAGGACCAAACTCTTAATTTCTAGTTTACGTTTTGATGAGAGACTGCAAGGGTCGAGCTCATGTAATCCCACATTTCGTTTTAGTTGGTTCTCTGATCCCACTATCATAACCCCTGTTTTATCTGAATTCAACATTAGAAAATTCTGTGACATCCAATGCTTGATGTCTGTAAGGCAAGTGGGTAATAACATCCAAACAGAAGAAATTCCTGGTTTTAGGAATAAATATAGCTGGGTATCGTCAGCATAGCAATGAAAGTTCACTCTGTTGTGGATAATGTCACCTAACGGTAACATATATAATGAAAACAGCAAGGGACCTAGAAGAATGGAGCCCTGTGGAACACCACAGACAACTTCCGATAATGCCGATTTTACCTCCCCAATAGAGACTAACTGAAACCTATCAGAAAGATAACATTTGAACCAGGATATGACAAGGCCAGACAGTCTCACTGTGCTTCCAAGATGATTCAGTAGGATGGAATGGTTTATAGAATCAAAGGCAGCACTTAGATCTAGAAGAATTAAAACTGATGGAAAGCCAGAGTGAGCTTATCAGCAGATAATTCCAGGTGTCTAGTCTGGACCGTGTGCAGTCACACAACCGGAAGAGTGCATAGTTTATAGACCCAACGCACTGAGGTGGGTGGTTAAAATATGCAACTGTACTTTACATTGGACTGAATCAGACCCAGTGGAGGAAGCACACATTGTTGATGCTGTTTTTTTTTTTTTTTTTTAATTAAACAGTAAAAAACAAAACACACACACACACACACACACACACACACACACACACACACACACACACACACACAGCAGAAGCTAAAGGGTAGGGTATTATTTTATGGTTTTTAGGCCACACACACCTAGTGGGCCCAGCGGCGTCGACTCAACAGTGGATGGATACGTCTCTCTTTCTCTCTTTTATTATTTTTATTTAATAATGTTTTTAGCTGCAAAAAACAGAGGAATAACACAGACAGCAGATGCTGTAGGTTAGAAAAAAGCAGACTACAGTCACCAAGCTATGTGGGCTGTTTTTTGTTTTTTTGAAACGGAGCGCAATTGTACAGCATTTCAGGCTCAGTCCTCAGAAGCCTAGTTTCCGATTTCATGGAAGTGGCAAGCTGACTTCCAGCAATAAATTACAGGGGAAATAACAGAAAACGAAATGAGAGCTCTTTACAAGATTAAATCACGCAACTGGAGAGGTTAGTTTATCCTATTTGATTGTTAGAAGCAAAAGAGAATGTGATCTCTGCGGAGTGACTCCTTAATCCCTCGGTAGGCGGGACCAAGAATATCACTCCTTGGAAGGGCCTATCGGCAGCTCTGACATAAAATGCTCAGTAAATACCTAACCTGTGGCAGGCATATCCCAAAAGTATTGTTGTTGGTCATCTTCAAATTGAAAGGGAACACCAAGAAGTTCTTTTAATGGTTTTGTAGGAATAGGATCAAGAGAGCATGTAGTAGCTCTCATATGTCGAATTAGCTCTGTCAGTTTCTGTAAGGTATTCAAAAAAAACATTGGCGATGTTTATTATACAGCTTGTAGAATAAACCAAAAAAAACAATGATATCCCTTCAGCAAGGTTCAAATCACCAAATAAAGTCTCCTTTCATCTAAGAAACTTTCCACAGATTTCTCTTTCTTTAGCTGAAACACTCTGACATAAGCAATGACACTCTCTCTCTCTCCATGTCTCTCTGTCTATGGGAACAAGAGACCAGTATTATAGGAACCCTGGCTCCTCCCACATTTCTCTTAGCCGATCATACTTCATCAAATTCACAATCATTTAGTCACCAAAATACACAAAATAAAATACAATACAATTTCATATATATATATATATATATATATATATATATATATATATATATATATCTAATATATATATATATAGATATATATATATAGCATAGACTCCACATAAACACACACCAAAAAAATCACCTTTGTTACATTTTCATTATTCTTTTTACTCCCTAAGTCTAAATAGACTATAATAGTATGCCCTATGCTTGTGCCTGGTCTGAGATGGGTACTTGTGATGCAACAACATAGCCTCCTCCATGACTCCATGACCGTCTGCGCAAACCAAATCCAAACAATGCCTGTATTATTAGTCAAGTCTGCAGCACTTTAAAACAGATGGACTGTCAGAAGGTAAGTTGTGTTTTCCCTTGTTCTGATTCAAACAAACATTTGCATATCCAAGGAGCTCCTGTTAGGTGTGAGGGGAGAGTACCAAATAAGTGTTTGTAGACTGACAGGTTAGAAAAACAGGGATTTATCTAGCTCACGTTAAAACAGGTCAATAGAAAATGTGCAAGACTTTCTAATTGATGTAACGCTTGTACTATTGATTTAAATCAGTGGTGGAGTATGAGTGCTCTGTCACACATGAATATTTCAATATCCCCGTCTCTTACTGCATATTCATCTGTTTAGGGTGTATATTTGGTGTGTGTGTGTGTATAAAGCTACAGACACAGCTGAACTAAAGTACAGGCTGTAGAAGGGTAGCAGGAGAGAGCCCTGCACATTGTTAAAAAGGGGCAGGGCAAAGCTCTGTTTGTATATATGTTGCTGCTCTTGTTGTTATTGCTATTGCTATTATTAGGGGTAAATATAAAGGCGAGGGCTGTGTTGTTTACTTGTATTTGTTAAAAAATGTATGGATGGCGTAATCATTGTAGAAAAATAATGAAACTGATAAACAATATTATTGGTGTCACACACACACACACACACACACACACACATATATATATATATATATATATATATATATATATATATATATATATATATATATATATATACACACACACACACACACACACACACACACACTACCAGTCATAAGTTTTACAACACCCCCATTTTTCCAGTTTTTATTGAAATTTAAGCAGTTCAAGTCCAGTGAATAACCTGAAATGGTACAAAGGTAAGCGGTAAACTGCCAGAGGTTAAAAAAAAAAAAAGTTTAGGTTACCAAAAACTGAAAAATAATGTACATTTCAGAGTTATACAAAAAGGCCTTTTTCAGGGAACAAGTAATGGGTTAACAACTTACAGCTATTCTGCAGCAATGGAAATTAAAAGTAAAATAAAGTAAATTAAGCCTTGAAAGTTGATGCTAACAATTCCTACAGGTTTCCCAACTTTTGTTGATTACTGTGGCAAAGTGGTTGGTAAGGGGAACAGGTGTAGTGGTGATGCGGTGCAGGAGTGATGAACAGACAGCAGTGATTCAGTGAACAAAGTGCTTTAATTCGTAATCCAGGTCTGGTGACCGATAAATAATAACCCTCCGGCTATACACAACAATGTGTACAGAGCGGGGATAACAAAAACTGGGCACAGTCCCGAACAAAAACGCAAGACGCGGTCACCAGTCCTGGGTGCGTGCAGACGTGCAGGTGCTCGTTGTGGACACAGGTTTGTGTGAAGTGCAGTGGTGCTCCGGATAGTGCTGACCCTTTTTCGACAGCTCTGGAGAAGTGCTTTAACTGTCTATAGTGACAAAACACAAACAGTTAACAAAAACACACAGAACACGTATTTTCTCTTTAATTTCTGAGAGCTCCTCTCTCGCTCCTTCGCCCTCCAGTCGTTTACCCAAACAAAGGAAAAGATCAGCGTTACCCTGGCCCCTATATGTAATCCTGCATGATATCTAGGTAAATGGTTGCAGCTGCCTTATTACTTGCAGACAGAGTCTCGCTTCTTTCCAGGCTGACCCACTTCCCTGACCCGGAAACGAACTGTCAGGCCAGCCCTTCCAGATACTTCTCCTCTCGTTCTTTAGCGCCCTCACAGGTCGGGAGGAAGATTCATCACCAGAACTCATATTTCTGTCACATATCCCACCGCTCAGAGTGGAGCCGAAGGAACACTCGGCTAAATCTACCTTCCCCATTACTCCCCCCTCCCGGGAAAAATAATCCGCATTTTGGTGGTCTTTCCCCGCACGGTGTACCATGTGGTACATGAAGGGCTGCAATGCCAGATACCACCGAGTTATCCGGGCATTGCTGTCCTTCATTGTGCTTAACCACTTGAGTGGGGCGTGGTCTGTGACCAGATCAAATGAGTGTCCCAGCAGGTAGTATCGTAAAGAGTGAGTAGCCCATTTAATGGCCAAATACTCTTTCTCGACTACGGAGTAGTTACGTTCCCGAGGTAACATTTTTTTACTGAGGTATAATATCGGGTGTTCTACTCCAGCTACTTTTTGGGACAAGACTGCACCCAAACCTACATCCGATGCGTCGGTGTGGAGGATGAATCTCTTGGTGAAATCCGGTGTGATAAGAGTGGGGGCCTGGCAAAGTGTACGCTTAATAGCATCAAACGCCCCCTGACACTCAGCTGACCATTTAATTAAATTTGGAGCACTCTTTTTGGTGAGGTCGACTAACGGGTTAACCACTGTGGCGTACTCGGGGATGAAGCGGCGGTAATAACCGGCTAAGCCCAGTAGTGACCTCACCTGAGTCTTGGTTTTGATCGCTGCATCAACCAAAGCCTGGATTTTGGTGACTACAGGTCTCACCATTCCATTCCCCATTAAAAATCCCAAATATTGAGTCTCTGTTTTGGCAAACGCACATTTCCTCAAGTTAGCTGTCAGCCGGGCTGCCCTTAGAGACTGAAGAACGGCTGTAACCCTAGCCAAATGCTCTCGCCAGGTGGAGCTGTATATCACCACGTCATCAATATACGCTGCTGCATATTCATGATGTGGGCGTAAAACCTGGTCCATCAGTCTCTGAAAGGCAGCGGGCGCACCATGTAGCCCAAATGGCATGGTTTTAAAGTGGAACAGCCCTTCTGGTGTTGAAAATGCGGTTTTCTCTCTGGAGCTGCGGGTTAAAGGGATTTGCCAGTATCCCTTCGTCAGGTCCAGAGTGGAAATAAACCTCGCTTTTCCCAGTCTGTCTAAAAGTTCGTCGACCCGAGGCATGGGATATGCATCGAACTTAGCAATAGCGTTCACCTTTCTGAAATCCACGCAGAAGCGGTTGGTGCCGTCTTTCTTAGCCACTATGACGATCGGACTGCACCACTCGCTCCTGGAAGGTTCAATCACCCCAAGCTCGAGCATATCCCATACCTCTTTGCGAATGCCACTTCACCGACTTTCCGGGATCCGGTATGGTCTCTCTCGCACTGTGACACCTGGTGGAGAGATAATGTCATATTCAACTAAGTTTGTTCTGCCGGGCCGGGCTCAATAAGCGCAGCTCTCTATGCTGATCCGGAACCAATTGTTCCCCCATAGAAATCTCTCTTGTGCTCGGGGTCTCTGGACAGGGACCTAAATCATCCTCCATATTGCCTGGGGCTATAAATAAGACCTCCCTTGCCTGCCAGGGCTTTAACAAATTGACATGATAAATTTCACGTTCATTTCGGTGATCGGGCTGTCTAATTTCATAATTTACCTTCCCTATAGCCCGAATCACTTCATAAGGCCCCCTGCCATTTAACACACAGTTTTGATTCGGATGAGGGAAGTAGCAACATTACCTTGTCCCCTGGTCGAAAGGTTCGAATCCGTGCATTTTTGTTGTAATGCTGCTGTTGTCAGTGCTGAGCCGATCTGAGGTTGTCTTGGGCCAAACGACCGACCAAATCCAGGCAATCTCTGAGTAGGAGCACATACTTCACTACATTTTTAGACGAGCCTTTGTGCTCCTCCCACCCCTCCCTCAGCAGGTCGAGGATGCCCCGAGGCTGCCGGCCGTACAGGAGCTCAAAGGGGGAGAACCCCATTGAACTCTGCGGCACTTCTCTCACCGCAAAAAGGAGGTAGGGAAGAAGCGATGCCCAATGTTTCTGCTCCTGTGTTACAAATCGCCTCAGCATCGACTTTAAGGTCTGATTAAAACGTTCAACCAAACCGTCCGATTGTGGATGATAAACGGACGTCCTGATGGGACGTATTTTTAATATTTTGTACACCTGCTGTAACGTATTGGACAAAAAATTTGTACCGTGATCAGTTAAAATCTCCTTGGGAATCCCTACTCTAGCCATAATCTGCGCTAACTCGGTGGCTATTGCAGCTGCACTAGTGGACCTCAATGGAACTGCCTCCGGGTATCGCATTGCATAATCCACCACTACTAATATATGCGTATACCCAGAGTCAGAAGGTAGCAAAGGGCCCATTATGTCCATTGCAATGCGCTCAAAAGGAGTGGAAATAACCGGCAGTGGGACCAAAGGGGCGGGGCACACTCGACCCGGCGCTACTCGCTGGCAGTCTGGGCATGTGGCTACATATCTCGACACATCAATATGAAGACCGAGCCAATAGAATCGAGCCAATATCCGTTCCCTCGTCTTCTCGGCTCCGAGGTGCCCCGCAAAAGGGATATCATGCGCCAGCCTCATGACCTCGGTCCGACAAGACGGGGGAACCAATAATTGTGTTACAGGCTGTCCTGTGCCCGCGGCTAGGTTTACCCTATATAGTAATTGCCCCTTTATACTGAAATGTGGATATACTAGCGGCACAGCGACATCAACATCCTTACCTTCAATGGACCGGACCTGCCCCCAAGCGTGCACCAGTGACGGGTCGTTCTTCTGGCCCCACACTAGGTCCGCGCTTGAGTACCACGGGTCCGGTACATTGAGAGGGGCTGGAATAACCTCTGCTCTAGTCGGTCCAGTAACCTCGCCCTCTCGGTCGCACTGTGTTCCCACTCCCTTTGACTGGCATTTGTTACCATTACAGCACTCTCCCACCAGACCCCAGCCTTGTCTCAAAGACGCTCCCTCCCATTTCGCGGTCCGTCTCTCCTTATTTGTCTTTCTAGGATGGAACAGAGGGGAAAACATTTCAGTATGAAAAGGAAACATTTCACCAATCTGTTCCTTTTTTTCTTTTTCTGCCACGTTTACGTGTGTGGCTGAGACTGCCATTATTTGCATTAATTCTTTGAATTTTGGCCAGTCTCGGCCAGAATAACCGGGTGCGGCAACCTTTCCGCCACCCCGACTACAAGGTGACGTTTTATCGGTCCTACCGATAAATATACTTTTAGGGTGGGGTATGCCGCCATGTCTCCATGGATACAGGAGATGGCCACCTGACCTTGTGGCCGCCACGACACACCGCCCAAGAGAGCTGTCCTAATCAAGGTTTGCTCGCACCCTGTGTCCACTAACGCATGGGTTTTCACATTCCCTAAAACCACATCAATCAGACAGGGCCCCTCCCAACCGTTTTCCCCCTGCTTACCCGTTCCAGGTGTCCAGTTGCATGCAGCCACGTCACACTCCATGGCAGCGGGGCATGAGCTGGCCCTATGTCCAATGATGTTCCCCTAGGGGTCGCTGCTGTTGCAATGGCCAGCACTACCCGTTCAATGAGCGCCGTATAGCGCTCCTCCCTCCGTCTCTCCTCTGCATCCCGTCTGATCTCCAGTGCCTGCAGGAACTCCGCCAGTGCGTTGCGGTCCATCCCACTCTGACACCACAAAGTGCTTTAATTCGTAATCCAGGTCTGGTGACAATAACTCCCCGGCTATACACAACAATGTGTACAGCGCAGGGATAACAAAAACTGGGCACAGTCCCGAACAAAAACGCAAGACGCGGTCACCAGTCCTGGGTGCGTGCAGACGTGCAGGTGCTCGTTGTGGACACAGGTTTGTGTGAAGTGCAGTGGTGCTCCGGATAGTGCTGACCCTTTTTCGACAGCTCTGGAGAAGTGCTTTAACTGTCTATAGTGATAAAACACAAACTGTTAACAAAAACACACAGAACGCGTATTTTCTCTTTAATTTCTGAGAGCTCCTCTCTCGCTCCTTCGCCCTCCAGTTGTTTACCCAAACGAAGGAAAAGATCAGCGTTACCCTGGCCCCTATATGTAATCCTGCATGATATCTAGGTAAACGGTTGCAGCTGCCTTACTACTTGCAGCTGCCTCTCGTTTACCTTTCAAATCAATACGGTCTTACAACAGAGTCGCGCTTCTTTCCAGGCTGACCCACTTCCCTGACCCGGAAACGAACTGTCAGGCCAGCCCTTCCAGATACTTCTCCTCTCGTTCTTTAGCGCCCTCACAGGTCGGGAGGAAGATTCATCACCAGAACTCATATTTCTGTCACATTACTTACAAACCCTCTGTCTTTATAAAAGCAGTGTTGGAACAGACTGTGTTACTACACCCTCTTAAGCATTATTTGGACAGTATTGTACTGCAGGAAGTAGTATACTGCTGTCATAATGGTGAAAAAAAGGCAATTAACAAAGGAAGACAGACAGACCATTATAACCCTTAGAAGTGTAGGTCTTTCCTTTAGAGAAATTGCAAAGAAAGCCAAGGTGTCAGTGAGTGAAGTTTCCTACACCATCAAAAGGCACTTGGAAACTGGAGGAAACTCTGACAGGAAGAGGTCTGGCAGACCCAAAGCCACAACAGAATCAGAAGACAAGTTTCTGAGAGTGAACAGCTTGCGTGATAGGCGGCTCACAGGACAACAGCTTTAAGCGCAGCTTAACACTGGTCGAAGTAAGCAAGTCTCAGTTTCAACTGTGAAGAGAAGACTTTGAGCTGCAGGTTTGACAGGTCGAGTGGCAATAAGAAAGCCATTGCTAAGATGGCAAAATAAGAAAAAGATGCTTGCCTGGGCCATGAAGCACCGCCAGTGGATTACTGAAGACTGGAAGAAGGACTTATGGACCGATGAATCAAAATTTGAAATCTTCGATTCATCATGCAGGGTTTTTGTACACCATCGAGAAGGCGAAAGAATGGTTCCTCAGTGTGTGACACCAACTGTCAAACATGGAGGAGGAAGTGTGATGGTCTGGGCTCTTTTGCTGGATCCAGAGTTGACGACTTGCACAAAGTGAGTGGCACCCTGAACCAAAACGGCTACCACAGCATTTTGCAGCGCCATGCAATACCCTCTGGTATACATCTAATTGGTCAGGGGTTCATCCTACAGCAAGATAATGACCCAAAACCTACCTCCAGGCTATGTTAGAACTACTTTAGAAGAAAAGAACAAGATGGTAGACTTCAAATCATGGAATGGCCAGCACAGCCTCCAGACTTAAACCCCATTGAGCTGGTTTGGGATGAACTGGACAGAAGGGTGAAAGCAAAGCAACCTACAAGTGCAACACATTTGTGGGAACTTCTGCAAGTGTTGGGAAGAACTTTCCCAACAATATTTGATTTCCATTGTAGAAAGAATGCCACAACTGTGTTCGGTTGTTATATCTGCAAAAGATGGCTACTTTGATGAGTCAGAAATTTAGATTAAATTTTGTTAAACAATAAGATTCCATGATTTCTTTTTTTATCTCCAATTGTTTATTTGTTCTACGCTTTCATTTCAGAGTACATTGAGACATTAAACTACGTAAATTTCAATAAAAACTGGAAAGTGTGTATGTATATATGTATATATATATATAGAATATATAGACAATTGTATTGAACAGAGTCGCATCACTCTGGGCTAAGGTAAGATTTATAGAAGCCCATCCACATTAAAAAACCTGTGCAGAATGTGACTGAGGGATTATCAGAAAATTGATAGCTAGTTAATCCCTCAGTCACTAATATAAAAGACTGCAGTACTGCCTCTGTTTTGCGTCCTACATCTGGCCTGACGTCACCACAATGCCATTCTTGTCACACCGGCATTTGCTTGGATGACAATTGCTTCAAAGTTACATTTTAATTATCACCTGAGATAATAAGGATTTATTAATTAGAGGTCTGAAAACATTAACCGTTTATGAAAATTTCAAGGTGCTTGTGACAGTGTAATGTCACGGCCTGGATGTTATTTGGCAGGAAAAAATAATCAGACACAAAGCTGCAAATTTGTGCTAATGTGTACTTCTATTAAACAAATAAGATGGACAAAACACTGAACAAAACACACTTAACAAAACAAAAAGTGTATACAAAAACTCAAGAACACAGGACAAAACAGCAAAGCACGGTAACACACAAATTGACCTCCACCTCTATCACTAATATTAATTCTACTCATTCTAAATTACCATCTGTGAACTCCTTTTTTATACACCTGTGGCTCCAGGGAGAAACTGAAAGGGACCTGACCTCCCTGTGCCGGATTGGTGTGCTGGGAACTGGCACCAGCTTCTTGGCTCACCTCCGGGGACAACTGCTCATCTCCTTCTTCCTCTTCGGGCAGGTGGCTCCTCCTTTCCACCCTGATAGGGGTAGCACCCTGTATAGTGCCCAGGCTCTGCATAGCTAAGGTACCATGGAAGTGCGTCTTCCTTCTGGCTCTTTTGGGTAGGTGGCTGGGGTTGGATTTATAACGTTTAAAACAAAAGCAGAAACAGATTATCTGACCGATACATTACATATACAAACAGAAACAAGAATACAATACTACAGTCTACTGTGAAAGTGCAACAAGAACAAGAACAAAAACTTTATTGAGACACAGATTTAGGTCACCTTTTTAAATATTGTTTCCAAAAGTGGAGCCCTGTTTATTTAATATATTTTATAATATATGCTTCTCGTATGAATCACTACAGTATATATAGTATTTCCTATACATAATGTGTTTCTTATACAACAGAAAAGAACAATATATTAAAATGTATTTTATAGGCTAATGAGTCTTGTGTAGGTTGTCTTTTATTGTATATGAGATATAATTTCATGCAGTTTGGAAAGCTCAAATTATGCAAACATCTGTCTCTTGTAGAATAACAAACACCTACACAAAACATTAAATTAGTCTGTACACATGATAAGATTTACCAAATTTTTGACAAATCTGTGCAAGAATAATGGCATTCCAATATTTGGAATAACTTGTAGTAGCATGCATCACAGATTTGCCAAACAGTTTGGTCCTGTAATAAGTCACAACAAGTTGTCTCCATCCATCTTAAATTGGCTGGAAAAGATGTTTTCTTCCTAATACAAAGTTACATCAGAGTTGGAATACAAACAATAGAGCCTTCTATACAGTAAAGTGCTTATGGTTTGTAATTATATGGGTGTCCAGAGCTAGTTACAGAACCATCATCCCAGATATTTTTTTTAAATTTTATATCCATACTATTCACAGACCAATAATATGCAATGGTGGATTTTTAATTGTGTACCTTTTATACATATTTCTTTTTTCTTTTTTTTTTTTCAAGTGCTGCTTTATTTGTTTGGTCTTAACCTTCAAGGATAAACATTTGTTAGGCCGGATTCACAAGTGCAAGCAACATAGACAGGATTTCTGTTGAACGCTCTTTGTCACTGTCAGTGGATTGAAAAAGTGAAAAGAATGTTACAAAGACTGTCTCCTTTAATATTTGTATGCATAATAAAAATGAATGTGTACATGCAATTACATTTAAATTCAGAACTATTATTTATTTTGATCTAGATGTATTCAATGATGTTCCCATACCAATTGTTTAACACTTAAGATCCATAGGGTGCTCTGCTCTGCTATGTCAGAAATTATAATTGTGGGTTGACTGCTGGATGTCATTTCTATACCGGTTGCCAGACAGTCAGGAAGCAATGGATATTCTGGACAACAGTCAGAATATCCTAATAGAGAGTCTCTGATCAGAGTTAAAATCATTAAGTAATTTCAGAGTGTGTTTATTGGTTTAGTAGACTCAAGACAGAATATAAACTCTTGGATCTCATTCCTCATCCCAGAACATGCATTCTGTAAGTAGTACAATGTTTACAATGAGGATTAAAGCAAGATCAGAAATGTTCACAAACTGTGAGGCTCAATTTGGCTTTCAGTTTGCCTCTCTTTCTCACTAACCCCTATGCATTACAGATGCTAGGTTTTCAATTTTGTTCACATCAATAGTTGACCTGCAGGTAACCCTTGGAAATCGTATTCCATATAAACTAGCTTGAGTCGTTAAGCAGGCCTAAGAAAATGTAGTCCATGCCGACTGGAATCAGCACAGAGATGCCTTTACTTAAAGTTAAAAGGATAGAAACTGCACAGAAGGTAAATAGTTTTGCCATCTTACTATCTTCAATCAGTGATAACTTGTTTTATTTTTACATTTTAGTTTGTTTTGGGCCACTGTGACAAAGTGCCTGCCCTTGTGTGTATTTTATGTATATGTTGCATGTGGTGTGTTAAATGTTGATGTATAGTCATTGGTACACGGGATATAAACGGGTCTGTGTAACACGAGTGTTTAAAATGTATATTTGTATTTAGGCACGAGGATTGCACAGCACTTCACGTGCAAGTAAAAAGTAATAATATGTGAGCATGGGGAATTGCACTTTATTAATTCACGTGCAGTTGTACTGAGACTCCAATTGAATGATTGATTAGCAATCGAGTCTTGGTACAGCTGCATAAGAGTAGCATGTTTTCACCCACTCTGGGTTGTGTGTTCGGTGAGTGAAGAACGGGATAGGAGACAGAGGCAATCATTGTGATCATAAATAATATAAGTAAAATATCTGCTCACTGTGTTTTGTTAGTACATTTTGTTTGTCTGTTTATTTTGGCGAATGTGCCGGGGTCCTTGTGTTTTTGTTTGTTACCACCATTTATTTTCTGTTCTATTTATTTATTAAATGCTGAATGAAAGCATTCGCTCAGTTTCACCAAACTCCACATCTCTCTCTGTTTATTTTCCTGTTTCTGGTCTGACGCCACCCACTCCGGCCGTCTTTGTGACAGCCACTCAATAAGCAGCCTGAATCTGCTAATGTTACACTTAAGGGTAATGACCAGATAATCCGCTTTTATAATATATATGTATGTATGACAGGGAGAGGTCAGCTTAGAATTCCAAAATAATGAGTTTATTCAAAGATTTTAAGCCTTTTATATTTTATGCTTTTCAAATGCAATTCTAAAATATACTACGTGGTTTAAAGAGGAAGCACTTCAGAGGGTGTAAACTTTTCATTCTAATGTGCACAGTAATCCCATACCCTTTGTGCCAAGGAAGAAGCTACGGTGTTTAATATGTTAGTACAAATAACCTACAGATTGCTGTGTCATTAATCAGGTCAAATTATTTCACTACTGGATTTATTTTAGTACACCGGCTGCAGCCATAAAACGTAAGTAGGCGAAGCATGCCAGTTTTGAGAGGACACTGTTGGGTCCTGAGATTTATTATGATGGTGCATAAAAGCAAATACTTATGGCTGAAATTAAAAAAATATATATTTATATTCATTAAAATATATCCGTACTGGCAGACAGGAAGGTAAGTTACATGATCTTAGTCAGTATGTTTAAAAGAAAATAATACAAACTGCATATTCTATTGTTTTGTTATTATAGATTTACTTAAACAATATAATTCCATTAATCTTAGCCATTTTTCGCTTCCATTAGCTACATAGATCTCAAGTGTGTAGTTCTAAAGAAACACGTCATAACAAATACTTATGGATATGTAGTATATTTTTAGAATTATTTTTTGCTATGTGCTGTTAATATGTGTGTGGCAGAGCAAAGCTCTGCCCTTTTTAAATTGGCAAGGATGGGGTTAATTTCCCCTACCTGCCTGGGTTTATTATGTTCAGGTGGCTGGGGTTGATTAGGTTAATTAACGATCAATCAGTGCCCAGCCACCTGACATAAAAGAAGGCCTCTGCTTCTCATTTGGGAAGAGGGAGCTGAGGAAGCAGGTAAGGTAAGGTAAGGTAAGGTAAGGTAAGGTAAGGTAAGGTAAGGTAAGGTAAGGTAAGGTAAGGTAAGGTAAGGTAGGGTAGGGTAGGGTAGGGTAGGGTAGGGTAGGGTAGGGTAGGGTAGGGTAGGGTAGGGTAGGGTAGGGTAGGGTAGGGTAGGGTAGAGTAGAGTAGAGTAGAGTAGAGTAGGGTAAATTTGAATCCAGTGAAGGCATTGCCCAGCCTGGAAACCTTGTTTTTGTATTTTTTTTTTGTTTTGTGTTTAAATCCCTTTATTTTGCCATTGTGCACTTTTGTTTTGTGTTATTTATAATAAAATTAGTATTTTTTTTTTTTTTTTAACTGCAGAGTTTAACTGCAGACTGTCCCGGGCCTCTATCCAGCGTCGACCTGCCACAATGTGTTTTATGTGGTTATCCCTTGTTAGCATGATGATAAGCAGTATCAATAACTTCACTATATATCTATATAATATATGTGTATAATATATATATATATATATATATATATATATATATATATATATATATATATATATATATATATATATATATATATATATATATATATATATATATATAAGTTATGCAAAATATGTTTGGACTGTAAATTTGGATTAAATACTTTCCATCAGCAGGATTCAATGATATGATCTTAAGAAATGAAGGTTTAAAGGATTTTGATGCTGACATTTCAATGGTTTCATCAGTGACAGTCTGGAAGTGTATACACCTCAAGTTTCTACTGTATTTGTAATTTATATTCCCAGAGAATGTACAGATTAGCCTATTTTGAGAGTTATTTAGTGAAGCATGTTGTTAAATTCTTAATTTATTTTTGATAATCGTGGGGAAGAAATGGTTTGGCTCTGTTCCCTTTCTCTGGTTGACTTTATTTATCTATTGATTTAGGTGTTTATGTATTATACCAAGATTCACTGGCTCCATATTATTTGTTCTGAAGTTGTGCAATAAGCATTACTTAACATAAGCCTTGCAATGAGTTTACAAAAGGTGATAATTCTTCAATTTGACACATACATGGATGTCAAACTGGCACTGGACTATCGCCTCTAGGTGTTCAATGATTTGAAAGTGCCTTTCCAAAATCTAGAACAAGTATAGACGATGATGGTATGATGGCATCCAAATTCTAGAATGCTCCTTTATGCGTGCCACAAGTAACTGTAAACATAGCTATGGATATTTTTAACACTAGAACTACCAGATCGGTCATTTTGACCTCTCATTGTTCTTATATGCACTTTTGTCCACTCATTTGGCAACTAGAGACCCATTTTTTACTTTTCCTATATCTATGTATTAAACTTCTCAAAACATCAGTAGACCCAAGGTTGCAGAACTAATGGAGATAAACTATGTTATAACTGGAGCGGTCATTTTGAACGACTTAGAAAAGCGATGTATTTGGCTTAGTGAGTAAGACAGGGGAACGGGCTACCGGATGCACGATAGGAGCTCCCTTTAAATACAGCTCAGACCCAAATCCCTGCTCGCGTGCAGAACATGCAAAACAAGAACACAACACTCAATGTTCAAATATTGGAGCAAAGGGCAACAGTTTGAAACCAGCACAACAACCCAGGAAGCCAAGATCAGGTTTAACCAATTTATTTTAATTTAACAGAAGCCAAAATCAAAAGCACAGAATAAAAACACAATCAAATTTTAGACAAAAAAAGCTGACTCCAAATACCTTTTTTTTTTTTTTTTTTTTTGTCCCCAGTAGTGTAATGCTTGACACGCTGCTGCTGCAAAAGCAGAGGAAAATTCCCCCTTGTTTAGTCTACACGAATTGTCCCCCTGAGGAGACGGAACAATGACTTCTACAATAGTCTCTGCTTATAGGAACACCTCCTAAGAGAATACTTCGCCTAAGGGAACACCTCTGTAGTGAAACAGATTTTTCCCATTGTAAATGATCTGGCTAAAGGAACAGTACTGTTTTGTAACCTGATGACTCATCATCATCAAACTTAAACTAAAATGGTTTATTCAGTTTTTTCAAAAGCAACTTGTCATTGTTTCAGTAAATCTTTCCAGAACTGCCATTATATCATTGAATTATTTTGTATTCTGATTTACACGAGTGCACCTCATCGCTACAAAAATGGCATGTATACAAACGGCACAGCGCTCCGCTGTTTCTCTTGCTACACAAAGTTTGAAATTGTTCGCGCTCTCCTATTCCTGTTTTCCTGTTCTGGTGAGTTGCTTCACCATCCCTGTTAAATAATAAGATGGACATCTTGTATACTGCTGCAGCATTCTTAACGTGTGTAGGGGTGCTGTCTTAATTTAGTTTGACAGTTTGTTATTAGAGTTTATTAACATACACTTGCCTATTGCCTTTCTTTTACTTATTCAGTTAATTTCATATGCTGATGCATGTGCGTCCTTACACGTAATACATATGTATATATTTATTTATTGATTCATAGTGTGTCTGTAATCTCTTCGAGAACACTAGACTATAAGGACACTTTGCTTGCATCCCGAGGGTTGTTCTCTTAGCCAGAGAGTACTGTACTGAGCACAATACCAACAGTCAGTAACATTTACTAGCCACTGGAGAATCCAATTAAAACCCAATTAAATATATTCTAAAAACAAGATAAAAAATGCTAAAATATATATTAAAATACAAACTACTAAGGTGAGAAAACAAGGATGAAAGAACATGAATCAAAGCAACTTTTCTGCTCAATTATTATTATTATGATTATTATTATTATTATTATTATTATTATTATTATTATAATAATAATAATAAATAATAATAATAATAATAATAATAATAATAATGTATTTATTTCTTAGCAGATGCTCTTATCCAGGGCGACTTACAGTTGTTACAAAATATCACAGCAAAATATCACATTACAGATAAGAGTAGTTATAAAATACAATGAAATAAGTAGATAGTAAGACCAAATACAAACAAGAGCAAAATAAATAAGAGTAAATAATTACATTTAACAGCGAATTCTTACTAAATTTATGCTTACTAAATTTAAAGCAACATTGCCTGTTTTGATGATTATATATGATAAGTGTATTGATTTGGCTATCGAACAACCAAAAAAAGCCTTGGATGTTTTTGGCCTCATCCCAAGTGTAAAACAAAAAATCCTGTGACAGCATACAGTGTTTTTCTGTGTTATTCCGAAGCAAATGGATTCCTAGGATCCCTGGTTGTGAGACATGAAATTATTTTATATGTTAATATGTTAGTTTTTACCAGTTAATAAACAAGAAAGTGGCACTTAAAATAATGTTTGATTTCAGTACATTTACATTTACATCAATACACATAATAAAGTGCGGTGACAGCATGGTTATCCATTAAAAATAGTGATTTAAAGAAATGATGCAGTAGGGATGGTGTGGCCAGGATCTCGAAAGGAGCTCCTTTTGAGATGAGCTCATAGCTTTCAGAGGACAACCAATGGCGGATGATTAGGACACATTGACACTGAAAGGGAGATGCATCTGATAAGGAGGCTGAGGGGAGTAGGAAGAAAGTTCAGAACAGAGGTAAATCCCAGCTTTTAGGTGAGTGGAGTAAATAACTGATGGAAAGAAGTGGGGTTATTGCCTACTTTGTTTCCTATTACTTCCTATGTTATGGTTGCCAACTTTCACTTGAAATGATGCAATACATTCTGCTGTAAAACACATTTGCCAAATTCTGACAATGATAGCTCTCAAGCATTTTCAAACATTTGAAAGCCTTGTTCATCATACATTCTCTTTCTTTTATTATAAGTAGGGTTCTACCTAAATCGCAATTTCGCGGAAATCAGGAAATTGAGGGGTCACCACGAATTTCACCTCTTTAAGACCAATGCATACCGGACAACTACAGAGAGAAAAAAAAAGAAACCTTGTTTAAACGAACTACTGCACAATACGAGTGACACAAACTATGTATCTTCCTTCTGTAGATAGACTTTTTCCATTCCTTCGCCTTCCTGTGTGCATTGCACTTAGACAAATAAGATTTAAAAAGAAAAATACTCCAAAGCGGTTAACGTTCTTGTTTACTGTTCAAATGACAATTATGTTTTAATCAGCCTATCAGTGTGTCTGGACTGGCTTTTCTGTGACCTGTACTGTACAGTAAAGGGTGGGACAAAGTCAGTGCTGCATTGTTTTGATTTAGGTTGCCAAAATCTAGTTCCCTTTCAATTTAAAGATGACCAACACCATACTTATGGTATATGCCTGCCTATTGGTAGGTATTACTGAGCTCTTTATATTGGAGCTGCCGATAGGCCCCTTCCTTCCTCAGTTCCACCTACTGAGGGATCAAAATAGTCAACCCACAGAAGATATTCCTCTTTTTGCCTTTCAAAATGGTAAGGTAAGACCTTCTGTGTTTATAACTGAGCGTATACTAATATAACTTTTCCAGGTCAACTGCAGTTCCCCTGTATTTGTGCTAAAAGCTGGCTTGCTGCTTTCATCAAATCAGCCTGCCTCGCTTGTGTTGCAGGCTTGCTTTTTCACTTGTTTGTCATTTGTGTGTGACTCCATGTGCAGTATTGATTTAAGGAAGTGAGTGTGTGTGCCTTTTTTCAGCGATAACGCCGGCTGCTTATGTGCAGTTGGGCACAAATTTTAAAAATAAGTAATATTTTACTGTTGTTGTTACATGTACTGTTGCTGTTGCTGCCTCGGTCTGCTGACCACGGTGTGTTGGCCCTTAAAAAAAAAAAAAAAACAAGAAAAACAACAACAGCTAGTCAGTCGTTTTTTCCTCCACTGGGGCTGCGTTGTTACCTGCCCTGCTGTAGAGAAGACTTTGCCAGTGTGTCCCCCTTTTGTTTTTTAATTTGCCCACAGCGGCTTTATCCTGTGTGTCTTCCTGCTTCATGCTATGAGTTGACCAGCTGCACACGGTCAAGGCAGGCACAGCTGCTTTACCTCCATCTGGTGCTTCGGTACCTCGATGCACACTCAACCCTTGGTACTTCGGTGCCTCGATGCGGTTGCAGGGGATCAGAGTATTAAACTATGTAGACGACTGGTTGAGTTGTTCCCAGTCACGAGAAGGGGCAGTGGCCCACACGTTGATTGTGACAGAGCACCTTGCGAGGCTGGGCCTCACCATCAACAATGCAAAGAGTAGGATTACACCAGTGCAGTGCACCATGTACTTGGGGCTCTGGCTGGACTCCAGTGCGATGCGCGCATACCTGTTGGACGACAGGGTAGCAGTTATTCAAAGTTGCCTCTGCAGGTTTTGACAAGGATCAGGGGTCAGAAGTATTGTGTCAGAAATTGTTCGGCGATGGCCGAGGCAATATCAGTCATCGAGGTGGGCTTACTTCACATGTGCCCGCTTCAAGCGTGGCTCAAAGCATTCCACTTGCATCCAAAGCATGACAGATACTGTCGGCTGACAGTGTCGAGCTCGTGTTTGACAGCCCTGTGCTGGTGGAGGTGCGGATGGGAGCAGTGGCGAACTGTCAGGTGATGACAGGTTTATGCTGTACTGTTCCCTTTTTTTTTGGTAAATCTGGCACCAAATGTAGGATGACTTCATGCAATAAGCCCTAAATAGGCTGATGGGTAGGATGTTGAAAATCTAGCTGTCAAGACTGTGTTGGTCGTTCAACCAATATACTTGGTACATATATAGTTTTTCTACCCCTGTATTTCAAACTTGTGTTTAGAAGTGCTTTTGGATCATTTAAAAGTGATGCTTTGTTTTTGTACTACAGACAGACTCTTTAGATGCTAACAAAAGTAATAATTTAAATGCATTTGTTGTTCTCAAAAGATGTGTTCTGAATTTTGGATGCTGGCCAATTTGAAATGTTTACTTTCTGTATTTTTTAAAGTTGTACTGCACCCAATCAAAGGGAGGTCAAGTGGTTCAGATTATGAGACAAGCAAAGAGACAAGATGTCGCAGGGCTGATGAAAACTAACAGTCTTAAAGATATATGAATCCTGCTGGTTGTCCTGAAAGGATGTTACTCTATTCTTTTGTTTGACCTTCTTTGTAGAAATAACAGTTGGAAAGCGAGCTGCTTGATAAAGAATGAAAAAAGTTCAAGATTAATGGTGCTGTTAATGGTGCTGTTGTAGTTTATCAACTCTTCCTCTGTGAGCAATATATTAGGCAATGGCAGATTGACCTTTAATTGACTGAAATCTGTTCTTTACATTTAACCGAAATGTTAGGCTTGTTTCTTGTTAGCTTACTTTTAGTCAAATATTTTCTTTGAATGTTCCCATTGTTTTAGCTGCTGCAAATTGACCTGGTAATTATTATTTTTGTTTTGTATTGTTTTTTTTTTTTTTTTTTTTTTTTTTTTTTTTTACACAGAAACATTTAATGGGACTAAACTAATATTCCGGGGGTAAACAAAATGCAGGAAGCATATACTGTTCCCATCATTGCATTATGAAAGGCCTACCTACCTCATGAATAAACAAAACAGAACCTAGTGATAAACATTGAAAGACAGAAGTGGGACTGATAAGGATATTTAAAGTGAGTACAAAATAGTACAAATGTCTGTTTCTGCAACATTGTATTATAAACACAGATGGATTCAGGGGTTACAACATTTACATATGTAGGCAGCTTTAACACTATAAACTCTGTAAAGGATTAAACTGATCTGTCAATAGGCTAATGTGTTTTAGGCTTTAGTTGAATGCAGTACCATTACTGCTTATGACTTCTGTAAAATCCACCAATTGACTGAGTGCTACAAAAAACAATAAAGTCAGGTACAGTTCTAAGCTTTTTGGCATGTGAGTAGAATACCATTTTATATATTTAAGTTTTAGCACAGGAGATATGTGGTTTTCATTTCAGACAGACATGACATGCTAATTCATCAAGAGTAATCAAATCTGTGTGCTATGCCTGACACATTTATTAATAAGTGCACTGAATAATTTAAATATCTGGACATGTTTATCAATGATTAAACATAGTTTGCTGTTATAATCAATGGTATTCATATAGTTGATGGAAATTTTGCCTTTAAATATTAAACCTTTTCATATGTCTTACAACAAAAGCATATTTAAAATGCTTTCTAGTGCACAGTTCTTCCTATAATGGATAAGGCCAGTAATAGTCAATGTATAAAAGGCAAAATAAAGATAAGTCATTTTATGTTAAAGCATTGTTAAATTTGATCTAAAGCAAAAATAGTATTGAACTTACATACCATGAGTTTTTACCAGTAAATAAGAAATGAGGACTACTGCCTGTTTTGTGTGTTGATTAGGATAAAGATGTAAATTTACAGTAGTAAACTTTTGAAAGGTCCAGTACCGGATGTATGTGCCTGAACTGCATTGATGGTTTTGTTTTCCTATGCACAATTGTTTTAGTTGTATCCAATGCGTGTCAAGTGTGTGTAGTACACATTGATTAAAGAAGTGTCCTCTTTAGGCCCAAAATTAACACATATTTAACAGCAGTATTTTTTTTTAAAGAAAATTAAATATTAAAAATTGGCAAAATTATCAAGTTTTTTTCAGGTTTTAGTCTCTTCTGCTAAATCTACTTTTAGTCAGTACTGTACTGCCATCAGTACACATGTCCCCTCAATCTTGGTAATACCCTTTACCAAGAAAGTTATGTATTGTGTCCCACAGTACTTCTGCCTATATCCAGTGCTCCAGATAAGCTGTGTACTGGGTGATATATGCATTGAAAAAATATGATTAGAATGTAATGCGTAAAGAAGTACTGAGTAACACATATATACAACTATCAGTAATGAGTATGTGGAAGTACACAGCTTATTGATAAATTACTTTAAAGTGATGTCTGGCCACTTCTTGAGTTGTCATAAATGTGTTTTGTTTGGACAAGCAGTAATATAGCTTTTTAATGGACTCAATCTAACCAGGAGGAGTCTGAATCCATACCAGACGTACATCACACAGCAGTACATTTTAAAGAAACATGTTTAAATATTCTTCAGAGTGCTTTTTCATTGCCCATGGTCATCTACGTCTACATGGCTACTGGGAGGAGACCTGTCACTTAATATTAAGACATCCTGAATTAAAAAATACATACTATGTTTAAAAGCCCTTTGTGGAATCCATTAGAGATAAATGGTCCTTGTAAAACTGATGTCTTATGAAATACAAAATCTTTACTTAGATTCATCAGATGCAGGACTCCAGACACTAGCAACCACAACAATTTAAATGCCATTTTATTTGAACATTTTGTGGGCAAAAGATTCTTGGCTCTAATGCTGCAGATTTACAATGCCTTAAGTTATGCCTGAAATCATACGAGTAGATTACTGTTGCTGTATCCTTGACTGTTTCAGTTTGTAATTGAACATTAGAACTCTGTGAAAGTGCTTTACTGAAGAACAAAAAAGGTACCAAAGGGGACAATGTGGCATTGAAGACATGAGTGGCCTGTTCTAAGTAGATTATTTTATTTGGGCAAAGGTGGTTCCAAATGCTAGAAACAGTGTTTGTTTATTGTATTTATTTATCAGCTCTTTAAGCCCCTATGCACATAAAAGTTAAAGGTTATGGTCTTTACTTCCGCATTAGCCTATTTGTGAAATATCAAGCGTGTTCCTTTACATCAGGAACAATTTGCTTCTGATAATGCAAACTGTCCCTTTAAAACATCAGTCAGAAACCCTAATAATACACTGACTGGCCCATACAGTGCTACAGAAGCCCACAATGCATAGCTCTTGATATATGCTTTAAGTGGAAATGATTTTGTTTTGTCCAGTGTTGAAGAGTTCTGTGATTTGGGCCATTGTAGCACTGCTCACGGTCAGAGTACGTTATACATATGTGTGGGCTCAATCCGGCAGAACGTGTTTACCACCAGAGTTGTGGTTTGCTGCAAAAGTTGCTATTCCAAAAGCATGTGGGACACTGACTTGATGGGCATGTTGATCAATGCAGCCACTGCACTGAAGGACAAGCAGGTTGCACTGGTTAGCATGATCTGCTTTCCCATGTAGGTTACTGAATAAGTGTACAAAACTCTCACATAAAACAAAACATTCAGAGAACTAGTGGATCACATGACACATCACATGACCACACAAATATGCATACATTACAAACTAGGGACATTCAAATTTGACTTAGCATTTATCATTTTTTTGATGTAGCAAATAAATAAACACTAAGGTCAAGCAATAAGCAGTGACTAAAGTGAATTTGACAAATCCACTGAAAAAAATTAAAGCCCTCATGAGACCTTTTCAAAACACATAATTAATGACTTGGCCTTTGGCACGGTGTCAGAAGATCTAGCTGAATGTTAAATATGTTCATTTACTATTGTGAAGAGAATTGTGTTGCATAATTATTCGCCTCAACTACATGGTCTGCCTTGAAGTCTTAGAAATTCGATGTCTATGTAATTATTCGATATTCATTTGTGTTCATTAAACCTCTGAGCTGCTGACCTTCTGCCTGTGCCTATCAATTTCTATTAGCTTTGACATGGAATAATTCTTTAGCTGCTTTAAGCTAATAAGGACATGCAATCAGGAATACACGCCATCATTTAAAACTATTGGAAATTTGTCTTCGGTACCCCGACTAAGATCCAATATCGTGTTTCTGTGGAGTCCTGCTTTTATTTGTATAGCTTTAGGGTGAAGAACAATAAGAAAGGCTAATTTATCTGAGGGTCACATGGTTATGCAACCACTCAGCTTAAATTGCTATCCATGTTCTTCAAGTTAGCTGCCCTTATTATTTCTGGTCATTTGAGGTAATAACTCCTAACTATATAGTTTATTTTTGTTATCAGCACACCTCTTTAGAAAAAAAAAACCAAACACTGTGTAAGACATAGACATTTATCATTTGCAAAGCTAAATACTTTCAGGTTGTATATATATATATATATATATATATATATATATATATATATATATTATATATATATTATATATGTCCTATAGAACCATGAGAACATGACAATATTATATGAACCAGAGAACAAGAAAACATGACATGTGAAATATGTATTATCCTGACAGATCATAAAAAGTTAAATAAATGTAAACTTTTAAGTGCCTTTATGTTATGGATGAGATACAATTATAAAATGTCAAGGGTAATCTGCATGCACGAAAAAAAAAAAAAAACATCCCAATAATGTCACTATTCAATATATTAAACAATAAATGTGTATTACTTTGACTTAAATGCATAACATCATTTCTGTTGGGATTGCACACAAAATAAAACCCTGGAAAGACTGGCATGATAAATGCTAAATACTGCATTTTCATATAGGAAATGTCATGTACTGTACTGTGTATTTCAAAACATGAATAGGATATGTGTTAATAATTTAAAAACCAAAAGACTTTATGTGGCTTTGACCTATGAATTTAACTCTTTATAATAAGAATAATGTATGGCCTTTCATGCATGGATGCTTAAATATAATTGCATATTTTTTAGTGAACTTATTCAAAGTCAAGTAATAAGCTACAGCATATTCTGCCAACTACTGCTAATTTCTGTTTTTATACTGAAACATATGAAGTAAAGTGAAATGCAATGTACTTTAAAACTTTTACTTAATATAGTTCCAGTGTCCTGTGTATCTTATATTTCAGAACAGTAGCTCATTACCTTGTTCATCATAATACTCATGTCCTAGTGTGGCAGTGTGGCATGATGGAAGCTCTACCGGAGTGTGTGGAATATTGGGTGGCAGGGAAGGGGTTAAATTCCTCCCTGCAAAATAACATGATCACGGGTGTTAGTGAGTGTAGTGATGGTGAAGGAAGAGTGGTACTGTTGTTGTTGTTTGTTTTTTTGTTTATGTATTTAGTGGTATGTAAATAAATGCGTGTAACCCTTCTGGAAGGAAAATATATTTTGTAAATATATTGACATACAATATATTGTCATTTTAGTCTTAAGGTTTTTAATATTCTTGAATGTTTATTAGTTGTTTTGTGTTTTTTTTTTTATTATTTTTATAACTACTAATTACTTTAGAAATCTTCACGTCAAAAAAAAAAGATTTATGTATGACTTATATACTGTACAATATAATGAAAATATTGGCATATATTCTATAATATATTTTGTAATCTTCAATATATCAGAATATGTTAATCAATATATTGCATTATATTTCTCAATATATTAAAATGTATGTTCGTTCTGTGAGGGAAGCACTTAAGCTGCACCGTTTAAGGTCTCTCTCTTCTTGACAATGCACCCTGTCACACATACTGTTATTACTTAGTGTTTTACATACATTTTGGGGGTGCAGCATGAATACAGGCCTTGTTTATTGTGCCACACAACGAGTTGCCTAGTCACTATGTTGTTATTATAGTGTATGCCAGTCACAGTGTCCACCACATGTGTAAATGCCAATTTAAGCATTGTTACTAGTATGCTAACAAAGCTGCTTCTCAATGATGGCCAAGTTGAGCTGGGAGTCTATTAACCCAACTGCATATTTATCATTTTAACATATGCAATTCAGCTACTGTACAGGTATTTGTACATGAAGTGAAATATGAAGCTGCATGCATGGAGCAAAAATCAACCTTCCAGGACAGTAAAAACCGAAAGCTTGTGAGCACTGTGAGAACTGTTATTCTGTCCAGTAAGTAAAAATAAGAACTATAAAACAACCATACTGTATGTTTTTGTTTTTTTGTATCCCTCTTGTGTTGATGTGAGAAGGACAGAGCTCTATATAAAGACTCTAAGGTGAAATACTTTGTTGCATTGTTACTAAGCAAGCATAACAATTCAGATCTTTGCTACATTTGTATTGTTTGTGCTAGCATAAATGGCATATTTACAAGTAAGATTCAGATGGTCTATCTTTCTATATTGATATAATTATAACATTGTTTAATTATGATTGAGTTAGATGTACAAAACACGGTCATTTATAAAAAGAAAAAAAAAAAAAGTTAAGAAAATGAGAAAGCTTGAAATGATTTTTTTAAAACATGTGCAGAGGGCTACAATATTTATCAAGCCAGTCTGCTTATTTCACTGAGAGGCCTGAAAGGCTACCCCACATACGGCTGCCATACAGGAGAAAACCAAGAAATTATAAAGCAATTATATTTTATTAAAATTAAAGTCATGTTGATTGGATCTCAGTATACTGTATAAAAGTATTTGCCTAAACTCTGTTCTATGAATAGTATACCTATGTATGAGAAGTCAACTTTTGGCCTTGGATGTATGTTTTGGTAAGTAACTTGTGCAAGGAGCTCATATTAACTGCAGAGTGGTTAGGAAAAGGTAAGGCAGGCCTTGTAAATATACATTCTGTTGAAACATACTATATGAGATTTAAATTCAATTAGTATTTTTGACAGTCTAGGGCTGTAAGCACATTTCAGACATTTTTAAATAAAACCACATGCCTTTTCAAGTTTCCAATGCACAGTTGAGATTTTGGATAAAACTATTACATATCTAAAAAGGTTTGGTATAAAAATCAAGTTTCCTTTTTCTCGGTAGGTTTATCAAACATATCTTACGAAATACACATATCTTTAAAAGAGAGTCACTCATTCAATGTTTTAGAGTGATACTTTAGTATTTGATATCTTGGCTGAAACCTTACAGTCCTTCAAACAGAGAAGCTGACAGCAATAGACAATGGCATTTCAATGAAAAGTATGACATTTTAATAGGTTGAAGTAGGACCTCGGTATGTGTGTATGCTTGTGTGAGTTCATATCTAAATCAATGTATTTGTCAGTGTTCAGTACAGGTACATATGTACAGTATGTACTATTTGTACAATATAAGCCAGTGTTTGTTATCTGTTATGGTTTGGCAGGACGAGTCAGGTTTGTGTTTTAAATACCCTGTGAGAATGCGTGATTGTCAACTCCTGCTTGTTTAACTGGCTGACAGTCACGCACATTATGAAACTCGTACAGACTATGGCCGAGGGGTATTAAGATAATTAATAGCTAGTTAACCCCTCGGCCCTAATATAAAAGACCGGCAGTTTGTCTGCACACAGTGAAGTGTGTTCGTGAGTGGAGAACGGGTGGAGATAGAGGTAAAAAGACAAGCTAATTAATAACAATTGCTACTAGTGCTGGCTTGTAAACCAGCATGAAACTTGTTATTGTTTGTTTATTTGTTTGTTTGGCAAACATTTCATTTTCTTTGTAAAAAAAACCTTTTATTTCGTTTAATAAAGCACTGAGTGCTGTAGAGTCTCAGTTTCACCCCGCCATTGCTTGTTGTGGATTCTGTTTCTGGTCTACAGCCAGCCTTGTGACACTATAATATTTAGAGTTTCAGCTATAACCAACCATTCTTTTTTAACTTCTTGACTGATTAACTAAGTATTGTAATTTTGGTTCATTAGTGGTAGCCATCAAAATGTGAAGATGACCATCATCAATAGCTGAAAGCTTTATTTCAGCAGCTTCTTGAGAAAGGGCAACTCTTTGTGCTGTACTGTGGTAGTTTTGCCATGTGGACCAGACTATGAATGACCAAAGCCATTCATCTTGTAACTTGAGCTGTATTCCCCCTGCAGATAAACAAAGGGATGTTATTACCCAGTGCTTCTAATGGTAAAAGTTCATGTTTTCTTTATTACATTTTCTGATCCTAGCAATGCCAATCAGAGGATTTCAAACAGTTTTATGTCATCTTGAAAAAATTAGCTAAGACCTTTATAGTCTTTAGATTGTGAAAGGTTTTATCACTGACAGTTAAAACAAATGAGGCCAAATGTTGTGAGGATGCGAAAGAACATTTGTCAAGTATTTTAAGGTTCATAGAGACACATAAAATCATTGTTCATGGTCTATTTATTGAATTGTGGAAGCCTTCAGTATTAGGATGAAGAACTATAATGACAAGCACCTTAATAACAGTTTTCAGATTGCGGCAGAAAAATAATATTTTATATAAATGAGTAATTTGACTCACAACTGGGTTCCCTTGAGAAGAAATTCCAATAAATCTCTCCTGTAAATGGGTCACATTGACAAGTGCAATAAAGTAGTTTTGGTTGGCAGTGTACATGAATGACATCTTGGTACCAAGCCATAGTGGTGGCCACTGGCTGTACTTAGTACTGTACTTGTACTATACTTGGCTGTACTATGCTCTACATTATAAGGATGAACTGTTTGCGTACTTTTCCTTCATTGACTATGAATTGGGGGCCATTTTATCATTTGTCCTGTACATTTTGCAAATTAACACAGAGAAAAAAAAGCACAATTCTCACAATTTTATAGTAAACTTATCATAATACCTGTAGAAATGTAGTTAAATGCTTTAGTTGTACTGATATGATCCTGAACTGACCTACAGAGTGAGGTATTTCTTATCCAGTAAGCATGGGTGAGAATGACTGAGCTTGATTTTTAACCTGATACAGGAATTTGTCAAATATATCTTTTTTTCTGGCAGGATTCTGCAAGGTTGTTTATTATAGAGGACAGAGGGTTGAGCAGGCTTAGATGGAGTAGGTAATAAAGCGTGTGTGTCCAGGCAGTTGAAGCTAATGTAGTTGTGCTTGATTAATAATTGGTGTGCACATCTTCATTGTGCTGCTGACTTTTTTCAAACAGCAGCTAGTTTTAATATTGCTCATTGTGTTTGCCAAATATACATGTGTAACAGTAGTATAGTGTTTTTTTTTTTTTTTTCTATGGGTGCTTTGGGGACTGGCTACCCTCTTTTCACCCTAATCCTTATTTAGGATAGCCGTTTGGCTGAAGTAACTTATATTGGAGTTACGATTTTTTTTTCACACAGTGTTACAGTTTCAAGTGTCAACTGGTGTTCTCTAGTTCAGTATATACTGGTTCAATGTTGGGGGGGCAGGGGGGGGGGGGGGGGGGGTGTTTTCACAGTGTTTTTGTTTTGGGTTTATATATACAGTGGCTTGCAAAAGTATTCAGACCCCTGACTAATTCTCTCATATTACTGAATTACAAATGGTACATTGAAATTTTGTTCTGTTTGATATTTTATTTTTAAACACTGAAACTCAGAATCAATTATTGTAAGGTGACATTGGTTTTATGTTGGGAAATATTTTTAAGAAAAATAAAAAACCGAAATATCTTGCTTGCATAAGTATTCAACCCCTGTGCTGTGGAAGCTCCTAGTTTGCACCGATGAAAGAAATTGCCCAAACAAGGACACAATTATCTTACCATTGGCCTCCACCTGTGAACCATTAAAGTTGCTGTCACATTTTCTGGATAAAAATCCCACTGTTGAAGGATCATTGGTAAGGCTGTGAATCTGAAGGAAAATGAAGACCAAAGAGCATTCTGCAGAAGTTAGAGATAAAGTAATACAAATGCATAGATTAGGGAAAGGGTACAAAATAATATCCAAGTTTTTGGATATCCCAGTGAACACAGTTGGATCAATAATCAGGAAGTGGAAGCTGCATCACACCACCACTTGGCACTGCCAAGAAAAGGTCGTCCCTCAAAACTCAGCACTCAAACAAGAAGGAGACTTGTGAGAGAAGCCACAGAGAGGCCAACAATCACTTTGAAGGAGCTACAGAGTTCAGTGGCTGGGAGTGGAGTAATGGTGCACCAGTCAACCATATCAAGAGCTCTGCATAACACTGGCCTGTATGGGAGGGTGGCAAGAAAGAAGCTGTTACTCAAAAAGTACCATCTGAAAGCACGTCTGGAGTTTGCCAGAAAGCATGAGAGTGACCCAGCTGCGATGTGGGAAACTGTTTTGTGGTGAGATGAGAGGAAATGGGAGGAAATTCACCTTTCAGCAGGACAATGATCCCAAGCACAAGGCCACAGCAACATTGGAATGGTTCAAGAACAAAAAGGTGAATGTCCTACAGTGGCCCACTCAAAGTCCTGATCTCAATCCCATTGAGAATCTGTGGCACTATTTGAAAATTGCAGTCCACAAGCGTCGTCCAACCAACCTGAACAACCTGGAGCAAATCTGCCAAGAAGAATGGGCCAAAATCACTCTGACATTGTGTGCAAAGCTGGTACATACTTACCCCAAAAGACTTAAAGATGTTATTGCAGCGAAAGGTGGCTCTACCAAATATTAGTGTGTTGGGGTTGAATACTTATCTAAGCAAGATATTTCAGTTTTTTTTTATTTTTCTTAAAAATATTTCCCAGCATAAAACCAATGTCACCTTACAATAATTGATTTTGAGTTTAAGTGTTTTAAAATAAAATATCGAACAGAACGAAAGTTCAATATACTATTTGTAATTCAGTAATACGAGAGAATTGGAGAAGAATTGGTGTGTGTGTCTGTAATATATATATTATTATATATATATATATATATATATATATATATGTGTGTGTGTGTGTGTGTGTGTGTGTATATATATATATATATATATATATATATATATATATATAGCCTGTTGCTGCCGGCTGTTGCTGCCGCTTTAAAAGTCAGACAATTGTTTCCTCGCAAGGCTTCAGAAAGTAGTGGACTGTACCATTATACTAGCAATGAGTAATACAAATATTGTGAATTGTAGTAAACACAGTGTAATAATCATTTCTAAGAAAATAAATGTTTTCTTGCGGAGTTTTCTAATTATTATAGAGCTGTATAGTAGTCTGTTTGATAAAAAAAAAAAAAAAAAAGAAACAGCAGAACAATGACACTGAGTTATTTTGGTATAGTCCAAATGTAATAAATAGTACTGAAATACCAATTTTTGTGAAACCTTGGAGGAAGGTGAATGCAGATGCAGTAACCCAGACTGAAATGCAATTTTCTTTTCTTTTCATTCTCAATGCAGAATAAAAACAAAGGCAATACTGACAATGCATGTTGTTGTCTCATCATCTTTAAAAGAAAACAAAACACAACGCAGAGCATAACAATTAACAGGGTGAACAAAGTAGTCCTGTTACACATGCATACATAGTTTGAAGCATAAAATAAAACAAGTTTAAAAAAAAAAAAAAAACATTTATTAAATATGAACACCAGTGTTTCCAAGCCATAAAATGGGTTATGCAGCATACAAAAATAATGTCATTCTTGTGATAAATGGATTTGTTTAAGATTTAAAATGTATTTCTTTCAAAAAGCTAAATATAAATCAATGTATATTGATTACTTTGCATGTCTGTTACATGTAAAACTCTGCATACAGTGTCATCTTATCTAAGTAGTGTCAATGTCTACAATTCTACAGACATCACACTACTGGGCATTTAGGTTTCTCTCCAATGTAATATTTGTTGGTTTTTTTTTGGTGTTGAGGTGGAAAGATACAGTATACTGTATGCCTTAGAATGACATTAATTAAAAGTTAATATCATTAATTAAGGAGGAAGACTAACACAGCTTTTGCAAAGCTATCTTTACACTGAGTTTATAACATACTATCCTTACTAGTATCAGTTAGTCAAATTCTGCTTTATTTTTGTTTGATCAAAACATTACTACTGTACACCAAAGGAATAAATCCTTTTGTGAAAATTGATTCTGATTTTGCAACAGTAAGGAGGATATGGCAAAGATGTCCACAATCACCAAGAGTAAGAATAGTTTATACTTGCATTAGGAATACATGGGAAAGTAGCAGCATGGATTCATAACTAGTTACAAGAGGCCAAGAATCAAACTGGAGTCATGTAACAAGTGGGGTACCATAAAGACACAAAACTGGGAGGGATAGCCAACTCTTAATCAGCAACCTTAATAATACGAAAAGATTTAATAGAGTCTGCTGAGAATTATTTTTCACAAGTCTCTGAGAACATTCAGGGGTCAAGGGTGGAAGCTGAAGAAGGGCCTAGCCAGAACTGAGGAGAGAAGGAGCTTTTTCACGGAAAGGGTGGTGAATCATTGAAACAGAGTTGTTGATGCAGAGATTATCGGATTCTTTAAGAATAAACTGGATGCTGTCATGAACATTACTGTATAACCCTCTATGACCATAAGAAGATCTTTAGCTAGCCACACTGAGGAAGGGCAGTCCGTTTAGCCATGGATTCCCAGAGGTAGATAGATGAGCCAAAGGACTTTTTCTCGTTCTAGAATTTCTTATGTTTAAAATAGCCATAGATCAGGTTTACTAGAAGATAGTGTGTACCACTATCCTATATTTTCTCATTCATAAAATTGACTTTTTCTATATTTCCTTTTTAAATGTTTTTGCAACTAAATCTCACATACATTTTATGACAAGCAGCAAGACCTGCACTACTGCTATCATTTATAATAAAAATGAAGCAGCAACAATGAAGCAGTCTGAAGTGTCACCATATCTCTATATAAAAAATGTCTCTGGAAAATGACTGAAGAACATGACTGAAAACAAGACACTGCAGAATATATTGCTGCATTCTAAAAACCTGTGCACCATGTACATAATTCTCAAATGTCATATTGTGGTTGTAGCCTTAATAAATGGTTCACTAGAACAGCTGTCATATGCTGTATAGATATATTGCTCACCTGTCAACAGACAGCTGAGATATCCCATTACTGGAGTCCTGAAAACTTTAAGGCATGAGGAAGCAGTTCATTTTTCATTATCAAAATGGTAAGTAAGCATTCTTACTGACCCGACACCTGAGAATAGTAAGCTCTTACAACTGGAGAGAATCTATTCCGGCTTACAGTAGTGGTGACAGAAGAATATTCCTGCAGAGAATAGAAATAGTAGATATAATAGATATAGATAAGAAGTTTTTTTTTTTTTCAAAGATTAAGGTAGTGAGACATCTTCATAAGTTGCAATACAATAGTATGACATTTATATTTGAAGAATGTTGAGATGACAAGCCACTTAATGTGATTTTGACCAATAGCTTCACTGGTGTGCAGATCTTTGCATGTTCTTTGTGCAAGACATGTTTCAATGCCATCTTATAATAACTGTTAATTGTTTGGAAAATCCCCTGCTAGGAAGCTGACAACAAGTTCTAGTAAATTTATACTGACAGAGTTCTTCAATAAATGAAGAGAGGCTCTAAAGCAATAAAAAAGAAGCATTCACTTTGAAACAGATTCAACTTGCCTGATGAATGTTTTGAAATACAGATATTGACCACCTTGGAAAGCTTCCATGGAGTAATTAGAAAACTATTTTCCTCCTAATTAACTTCTAATGCTTTTTATGCTGCCAAAGGCAAAATCTTGTAGCGAAAGGTCAGATCTCTCAAGGGTTAAAGCTATCGCTGCTGGATCAAGTAATTATAGATATTGATTACTTAAAGGAATCCAGCAGCTGACAGGATAAGAAAGCCTCACTTTCCAATGTGCTTGGCCCTTTTATTTCTCATAAGATGGAGTTAATAAACAGGGAGCAAGCCCTCTCATAAATTCAGCATCTGTAATATTTGTCACCTTCAAAATTACTAGGCTGAGAACAATATCCTTTATGTGAATTCACAGGAGAGAGTCAGCAGACCTGAGGCAGCATCCTTGCTTCTCACTGTGATTAATATAGTGTTGTTGTTTAAAAAAGCAGAACCATTAGGTAAAGGCTCACTGGAAGAGCAACCTGCAGGCCCGTCAATAGAATGACATGTGCCAAAGTGTTTGACAGGCTATAGATATATACGTTTTTTTTTTTTAATTTGTTTTTATCTCTAGAAAAGAAAGTCATTAATATTATGATGTAATTAAATTAAGGATAAACTCAAACAAAACACTGCACCTCAGGCTTGGTAGCTATGCATTTTCCAGGCTGCAAAGAGAATTAATATGGGTTGTAAAAATCCAGAAAACACTAATTTCTTATAAATTCCTTCCCAATATAACTTTTGTTTGTCCTGCTAAGTGGAATAATTACTTGCAAAATGTGGTTCTGACAACAGCTGTGGGGCAAAATGCAAATGTATAAGTGTTAAATTGTAGTTCATAAATGCATATAACTGAATTATATTTTCTTCCTTTCCACAATAAATTAATTGTTCAGTTTATGAGAATATTGGTGAGAGATATCTATTTAAAGGACTTTAATACATTTGACCACTGCATTTAAATGAAAATGTGACAATCGTTTCCCTGAAATGTCAGCTTTCACTCCTCATTGTGAACACAAGATGAGCTGGAGCATGGAAATAGGGTTGCTGATTGGCTATATTTTGACTAGGTAGACTGTTTCAGTAATATTATGTATCATGGCTCAATGCCATTTTGATAACCAGTGGGACAGAGTTTCAGGTTACAGTTCAACCTTCAGTGTTGTGCAGTGTTGTCTAGGATTGTCTAGCTAGCCCCAACACATTTTCCTGTTTTTTGGCAAATTCAGTGAAACAGGAAATGACAGGTACATTTTTATGACGACTCAATATGTGTTGATAGCCTGCTTTATTAGGAACTACTGTATGCCACCTACACCCATGCAAGCAACCCATAATTAATGACCCTGTATTCCAGGAAGGACAACCCCAGAGTTCTGGGAAACTACCCAGAAAAAATTGACTTGACTACAGACGTGGCTACCTACAACCTGATAACTTTTTCAGGAGAAAATAGGCTAAGTCGACGAAGTTCTTGAGCAAATGGATTGGAATGTCACACAGCAGGGCCAATCTGTGTTTAAAGAAAGTAGGCAACTTGTCATGGATGATAACACTATGTAACACAATTTTTGTTCCTGGGTAGTAAGTGTTATTTCCTAATTGCTTATGCCTCAAAAGTATAGAAAATGTCTATTATTCCCCACAAACTTTGCTTTTGTGACCAGGACAGTGATATTTCGAAATATCACTATTTCCAATGGAAAAACGGGCAAATGTGTGTCTTTTCATTCACATAAAGTCAGAAAAAAACAACATATGAATCCAGATTAACATATATTTATACTAAAGTAATACAAAAATGACTACAAAAGATTTAGAAGTGAGTAGTTTTTCGAGATTTACAATTATACTGTATTTACATGTGAAATGGCGATGTGCATGCACGTTTGGGAGAATTACTTGTGTAAATCAGGTTTGTGGACGAAAAAAAAACGTCCAAAAAGAAGAATAGGGTAAATCTAATTTCCACATGGAAACTCGTATTTCATGTTTAAATGTGAATGAGCTTGTTTACCCTTAAGGGACATCAGTATAAATATTGCAAGGGAGCAGGTCAATTGTTACTGTGGATTCCAAGACAGCAGAAAGTAAGTGACTGATGGGAGGTTTTATGGTTAGCAGTGGTGCAGTTCACCTTTATGATAATGCAGGTGGCTTTTTTTATTATTGTTTTTTGCGTTTCTGGCCTGTCATTTTGTATATCTCTTGTGGGTTTACAGTTCTGTGTAAAACCACTTACCATGGACTGCGTTATGCCCTTGCTATAGTATTAACCCTTTGCGGTCCTATGTCGGACCAGATGCGACATTACAATTTTCCCTTTCCAGTCCGAAAAAAGACATCAAACACAGGTCTCTAGAATTTTTTTCTCTGAAAAAAGCAGAGAAAACCTTTGACCGAGTGAGACCGACAGGAGCCGGAAAAAAAGGGGGCCCGTCTAAGCAATACACATAGCTCCTGCACCACAGAGATAACATGGACACAAACAAAGAAGAGAGCTGCTTCTGCGTCCAGCACTCAAAGAATATCATAGACATTTGCGAGCTTTTTGAGATGTTATGGTAATAAAATAATGAATTGGATCACATTATTGAGGAGTTATACGTATAGTGACTTGGATGTGTTGAGCCAGCTCGATCACCCGAAACAGCGTAACAAGCATGTGTACCAACAAGTGGTTGATGCCCTCTCAGAAAGATAAACAGAGCGCACAGTCCCACAAGCTAGAGACACATTTTAAAAAATTGAAACAGTCCTGCCTGCAGGAAGGAGCAAGGAGGTGCCGTTCAGGAGAAGTAGGACAGTCCCGGTTTCAGTTCTGGGAAGATATGGACTGTTTATTGGGGCAGCGATCAGTGGCAGTTGCAGCTGCCCTCTTGATTGACACCTCCCAGCACGCTGCATCTGAAGTAAATTGTGACACTTTTTATTTTATTACTTTAAGATTGCTCCACCAGTGCTACAGTCATCAGCCACAACCTCCTCCAGCAGTATACAACTGCAACCTCAACAAGACAGTCAACACATCGATTCAGATGCCACAGATGAGGCAACTGAGGAAGAAGAATCGGTGGGTGAGGAATCGATGGATGAGACTGCACATTCACAATCTGATGTGGCAGATGGAGGCGAGTCTCTTATTTGTATACATTTTTTGTGTAATTGGGTTAACTGAACTCTGAATACATATTATTTTTTAACCCCCTATTTTTTGCTCCCCCAAAGCTCGTCCATCACAACAACACCCTTCAGCAGTGGAGTACAGGTGGTAGAGTTTTCAGGAGATGAGACGAATGCAACACCAGATGTAACAGCAACATGTCCTGTTCCAGCAGGAAGAGTGTCTCTGTCAGCGTGACGGTCGAGGTGGATGAGACATCAGCAGCAACAGCAACATCAGGAAACCGTGGGGATGTTCTGAGTTCTTGCAGAGTAATGCTGAGGCTGCGACATCCAACACATCTACGGTTGACATTGGTATTGACCCAGCTGTGGCCTCTCCGGGCACAAGCCAGGACAGTATTGTCCCCCCCATCAGGGGATGATCTATCGCACCATCCAGGTCCAAAGTGAGGCCCCTGTACCAGGGAGAAGGATGTACCTCACAACAATAAAATACTGTATGTAAATAAATACAGACAAAATAACATTTCGAATGAACGTACTGATTCTGTTTTATTTGTTTACGTCATTAATATTTAACAAAATGGTAATTAGAACAAAACTTCAAATAAAGAAAAGAGGGAGTCTCTGACAGCACGAGCCTTCTCAGATCGCTGGTGTCCAGTTTAAACTGGCAGTTGAGGTAACCTCCCTGTCTGTCTCACAGGCGTCAGCCACTGATTCCTGAACACCTCGTTTTGTTCTTGACACAGGTTGTGCAGGATTGTGGCAAAGTGCCCTGCCCCTGTGCTATTTATTTGTGTTATGTGTTGCGTGTTGTTTGTTAATATTGGTGTATAGTCATTGGTACACGGGATATAATATGGGTTACGAGCACAAGTGTTTAAAATGTACATTTGTATGTAGGCACGAGGATTGCACAGCACTTCACGTGCAGGTAAAATGTAATAATATGTGAGCATGGGGAATTGCACTATATTAATTCACACGCAGTTGTACCGAGACTCCAATTGAATGATTGATTAGCAATCGAGTCTTGGTACAGCTGCATAAAAGCAGCATGTTTTAACTCACTCGTGGTTGTGTGTTCAGGACGAAGGAACGGGTGTGGAAAAGGAGAATTAAAATAAATAGTAAGTTTAGGATTTGTCCCTGTGTGTCAGTGTCTGTTTTCGTTTTGATCGTACGTTTTATTTGTCTATTTATTTTGGCTACCATTGCTGTGTACCATTGCGTTTTGTTTTGTTCAACCTTTTATTTTCTGTTTGTTCATTTATTAAATGCTGAGCGCAAGCAAGCGCTCAAGCAAGTGAAAGAGTGATGCAGCACAACCTTTTCCCACCAGCAAGATGGACGAGTTTGTGTCCAAACTGTCCTTTTTCTGGCCATTTGCATTAAATAACAAGGCATAAGGATCTGCTGGTAGAGGATGTTTGGAGGTTCAAGCTCCCGAAACAAAGGGAAAACATCCACTGTTCCGAATCCAGACAGCCTTGGGAGCAGATGTGGAAGATATGTGGCACAGAGCTTTAGAATCTGTTTGGGTTTGTGGCAAATAAAAGATTTTGTGGTCCCAGAGCTTTCCCCAGAACCCTGACGTGGACATGCAATTTGCCTGTACTTCTCCCACTTGCTGTCTTCTTCCACTGGCTGTCGCTGGGAAGACTGCCTCGTTTTAACTGCGTTGTTCTGCTGTGCTGTCGGCTCTTCCCCTCGCCCGTGTCTCAAAACGGCGCTTAATTTGAATCAGTTGCTCCGAGTTTCAGCTTGTTTGTTATCAGCAAAACACACGCGGCTGTTTGACTTTGAGCCCAATGTCCTGTGTTTTCTGATTATTGCCCTCTGTTTTCTGATTAAAGCAATTCAAGACGCAATCTCTCCTTACTGCTTCTAAACTGATCTGAACTTTTCCACGCCTGTACTTCTCCCAATCGCTGTCGCTTCCACTCGCTGTCGCGGGGAAGACTGCCTCGTTTAACTGTGTTGTTCTGCTGTGTTGTTGGCTCCTCCCCTCGCCAGTGTCTGGTTTTCAGCCCTGGTGATATGCAATACCTGTGTTCATCAGTTTCATTTTATACCTCCCAGTTAATTTTTAATGAATGAGTCGTAAGATAAATGAGTTGAAACTGGATTCAATACTAATGACATTCCACCCCGCCAATAACATTTAAAAAAACAATTTCAGCAAGAGCAGTAAAACACATTATTAACCAACCAGGCACAAGGTATTTTGCTTTATTACAGCAGCTTAGATTCAGTCGTGTACCAGTTCTCTGTGCATGGAAACCACATTTTCAAAAAATGTCTATAGTAATCTTCAAAAACAGCATGAGTACTTTAAGCATAGCTCATTTACATATCAATCCCCACCTTTCCCATTAATTTGCATGGCGTTGGGAGAAAAGCCTGGTTTAGTCAAATAAAATAAACTGAGCGAATGGAAACCCAGCAAGTGAAGAGTGATGCACACACCTTTCCCACCAGCATGACGTATTTGTGTCCAAACCTGTCCTTGATCCCTTGCCATTTGCATTAAATAACAAGCATAACGATAACTCGCTGTGTAAGGAGTTTGGAGGGTCAAGCTCCCGAAAAAAGGAGAAAACACCCACTGTCCGAATCCAGACAGCCTTGGAGCACAGATATGGAAGATATGTTGCACAGAGCTTTTAGAACCTTTGGCCTGCTGGTTTTCCGCCCTGGTGAATGCAATACCTGTGTTTAAGCATGTCATTTTATACCAATCCCAGTTTATTTTTAAAAAAAGCATTTTACATGAGACATTTTTCTTGAGCAAATGTCTTGTGCTAAAAAACAAAAAAAAAAAAAAAAACTTTCATGGAAACTCCACCATATAAAACTCATAACAAATTAACAGCTTTTTATTATTATAAACTGACTCTGATTACTTCCAAACAACATATATAAATAAACAAATATATATTTTGAAGTAAACTTTTGAAAATGAATGTTTATACAGAAAGCAAATGCATTAGTTCATTAAATTAAATTTCCGTATTCCTGTTTAGTAGCAAAACAGGCACAGACAGGGATACGTTTAAAGTTTAAACTAGGATTTAAAAACAAGCCGATTAGAGGTAGGAGAGGAGCCGTTGCTCTTGCCCCCCAAACCACACTAAGGTTATAACAATAGTTCAAAGGTTCATTCATTCAAAGGTTTAAATACAATATTATTTAACTGGAATACAGTAACTGTTTTCTAGTGTGCTCTTTTTATGCATGCAGGTATGACTAATGACACTGATCCAAATATACATCTCAACATGATATAAGTGCAAGGGTGTAATAGCTGGTTCCAAATAACGGCGTGTGATAGGAACAGACCGAAATCTACAGGGAGCACTGTCCCCTTTTTGAGTCCTATTTTCTTTAATTCATGCATGACTTAAATATGAAAATTACTGGTCCCTGTAGTGCCTCTCCAAAATACCTCAAAATATCATTATTTGCTTATTGTTCGGGTTTCAGTTCAGTTTTGTTGAACTGTTACCACACTGATTCATCAATGTGCCTTGATCTTGATATAGAGAATCCATTCTTCACAAGGGCCAGAGAATAGTCATTTTACAAAATTGACAGCCTACACACAAAAGATACCCCATAATTAAATCCAATTACCCAGAGTGTATTTTGAGGAAAGACTCCTGTACAGGATTTATGTGGTACATTTCTTTTGAGGACAGCAATTGACTGCCGTTGAGCTGAAACCACTGCACTAATTAAATTTGTGACTGTATTTAAACTCAGATATAAAAAGGTGAAGGATAAAGTTAAGGCTACTTTGCTTCTCAATTCCTTATCGTTCTATTTATGGATCCTGGACCCCAAACCTGTAGAGGTTTGTTATAATATATATATATATATATATATATATATATATATATATTATATATATATATATATATAGATATAATGTATTCATTTACAGAAATAAGGGATGTTCTGTATAATACGTATATAATATGTTCTTTTTACATTAGTGACATTAAAATTGTGGGACCAGCGGCCCTAAATATAGTAACATTGATCGATTTGTCCTCTTTATTCACATTATAAATGAATGTGGAAATAAGAAGGGGCCATGATGATATAAATAGAATAATTTAGAAATAATAAATCTTATTTTGTCAATGTAGGCTTTTAATCAACCCTTCTTTCCCACCACAAACATATCTTACATGATTATATTATTGTGGTGATTTTGCATGCTCACTTTGGGTCCCAAGGATTCCTGGGGTACACAGAACAATCAACCATTTCTCCCACGGTGCACCCATTTACTGAAAGGCTGTTATTACAGGACTGCTGAGAAAATCATTTATCAGTTTATGTTATCAACAGGGTATCAAGGCAGGAAGCAAGCACGGTTCAGATGGTGAACAGTCATCTTGGCTGACATAAAGTGATAGGTGACCTGTCAGAGGTTGTTACTGATGAGCAGGGAGTGAATGCAGATGATAGGCTTGTTTCTCATTCTTTGGTATTTGCTATTCTGTCTCCCTGTAACTGTCTTGATAACATGAAACTACAACCCCTTATTTTTAACATTCAAAGTCAGATAACTAAAATCCATGGTCCACATGAGATGCGGTCATTTTTATTGGGATATTAAACCTTGAGACTATGGTGCTTCACAGAAAAGTGCACAACAGACCCCCACTGATTGTCAGTTCTCAAAACTCCTTAGTCACCACAGCTCTTCTGCTGAGTTTTGTGATTTGAGGTGCGGATTTATTGTATCTGTCTGGTGCACATGTGTGACCGAGAGCAAATGAATCCTAGTCGACAGTTTCCCTTCTGACAGGTGAGGGCACTGTATAACCAGAGCAGAGTGCCCCGGAATGGATGGTTTGGCAGTTCATTCCAGGGTCAGTCAGAAGCCTGCCATCAAGGAAGGGGGTGGGGCCACCATACCAGAAGTCATTCCCTTAATGCGGTAGGCGATGTGTCAGTCACGAGGATATGTGATTGGCCGCGCCACCGGAAAAAGGCGTGACTGATGGCATTTAGGGGAAGTGGCCCAGCAATCTGTACTTTTGGTTGGTTACTGAAAGGACCCATGGGAAAATGGATGTAATTAGTAATCGTGTTATCGTGTTTTGTTTGTTTGTCAGTCTGCTTCTGTTTGTTCTTGATAGACTTCTAACACAATCCATGAGCTGCCGTTTAAGGCCAGCACCCAACCCAGACTTCACTGCACTCGTATTCACTAATGTTCACTTGCACTTCAGCACTCACTCTGGACTTGTGATCGAGTTTATGTTCTGTGTGTATTTATCTTGTGTCTATTATTTCAGGACTGAACCCTGTGGTTACTTCACTGAGCAATTCATTCAAATTATTTTTCTGAACAGCTCTAAACACTAAGATGTGGAAAAAAGTTCTTATTCTCCTTGTTGAAGAGGCAAGACATAGTGAATGAAACTCTGCATACTTGTGGGAAATGATATGAACTAGGGAATGAAACTCGATCTTGGCAGCACTTATATTCATATTTTTTAATTATTTATTTTGATTGACATACTGTATATAATTTGAAATGGCCAGTAGGCTGTGAGAGACAGAAACCAAATTTGTTACTCAAGCCAAGTTTGAATGACATACAACAATCAACAACTTAATACACCTAACAGAAACCTTGTATAAATCTAATATGCGATATATTTACTATGAAATTAATTACATGCATTAACTTGAATTAGAGTTTAAAAGCAAGCTGCTTGAAGGTCAGGGAGGAGCCCTTGCTCCTGCCCTCTGAACAACCACCATGTTTACAATAATCATTTTCATTCAAAGGTTTCACTGATATTGTTATTTAACTGGAACACAGTAACTGTTTTCTCAGTGTGCTGTTTTTATGCATGCAGGGATGACTTATGACACTCTTACAAATACTGTAGGGGGCATATATGACAAACAGACTTGTTTCTGGCAATTTGACTAATTAAATAAAATAGAAATAAGTAAATGTAAAAAGGTATTCCTGACAAGCTGACTAATTAAACAAAAGTAATAAGAAATTTCTGGCAACATAACTCTGTAAAACAACAAGTGTGCAATGACAGCTATGATTGAGAACCTTCTCAAAAGAGTAAAGGCTCTAAGTCTCAAACCACAATAAATAAATAAATAAATAAATAAATAAATAAATAAATAAATAAATAAAAATCACTTATTTTTGAGAATTTGATAAAGACCTACAAAATAAAACCATATTTAGAAAAGTGATGCTTACAAGAGCTGAAACCCTTAGAAAGTGAGTGGAGAGTGCACCATAAGCTTCTATCTGTAAAAGTATATAAGCTTAGCCCAAAAAGAGCACAATGTTCTCAATCTTTGAAAAACTGCGAAGCAAACCTCGCGGATGCTATACAGGGGAAAAGTGGTGACAGCCTGAGAGACCAGGACCTTGACACAATGAGCCAATTCCTTGCCATGTATCAAAGAGGACAGTTTGGACAAACATGTCTGCATCTACTGCATTGCAAAATAACCTAGACACTGTGTTGGGCCACTTCATAATACTCTTTAACAAGCCAAATTCCACATCCAAATGGCAAAGGAGTCAGTGTTGCCCAAGGTTGTTGAGTATAATCTATGTTTCATTTGCCACATGAAACATAATTAAATTAAAACAGCCAGAGTAATTTAAGTAGAATCAAATAACTTGCTAAAAGTAACTTTTTATGAACCTCGACAAGAAACTAAAAAGTAGAATTACCTCATGTTATTCACACAGAGAGCTTGTATGTAAACTCTATTTGTAACAAAATTTATTTAAATAAGTTAAATTGAAGGTTGATCCTAATGATAACCTTTGCTACATAGTACATGTTTAAGATTTATTTCTGACTTTAAAATTCCTGTTCTTTGCTATTACTGTATCCAGTAAACAGCATTATTAATTGAACTTTCATTGTGTCTGGTGTGGGTGTTCATAGTAAGTTCCCAATCTCTCTGAATTTATATAATATTTCAGAATGGAAACTACTCAATTGTTCCTACAATAGAGATCTGAGTGTGATGTAAGTGTGTAATAGCTGGTTCTAAATAATAGCGTGTGATAGAAACTAACTGAAACCCTCAGGGATCACTGTCCCCTTTCTGGAGTCCTATTTTTATTTATTTATTTAAAACATGAATATACAGTACAGTAGTGTCAGAAATACTTGGATTAGTTCACATTGATAACCATCATTTTTGACTAAGGAGAGATCACGTTTGCAAAGACCAGCTCTACAGCTTCAAGTCTTTCTCCCCCACTGTGATAGCTGACTACCAAAGTCACATTATATGACTGTCTAGAGAAGGACAACAAATTCTGGATACTCCTTGAGAACATAATGCCTTTTTCTCTCTGAGAAAGGGCCATGGGATTTTACTTTTCAACAGTAAGCAAATCATCTTTCTTTCATTGCCCTATTCA